>NW_022589706.1:65726181-65851158 GCF_004348235.1 Phoca vitulina | reverse complement strand
TTTTTTTTTTTTTTTTTTCATTTCTACTTCCACAGAATATCTTTTTGATTGGAGCATTTAGTCTATTTACATTTAAAGTAATTATTGATAGGTGTGTACTTACTGCCATTTTGTTAATTGTTTTCTGGTTGTTTTTATACTTTTCTGCTTTCTTCTCTTGTTCTCTTCCCTATGATTGATGACTTTCTTAGTGTTATGCTTGGCTTCCTTTTTCTTTACTTTTTAATGTACTTATTATAGATTTTTGATTGTGGTTACCATGAGGTTCATTTATAACACCCTATGTATATAGCACTCCATTTTAAGTTTAATGGTTACTTAAGTTTTAGCACATTGTAAAAGCACTGTATTTTTACCTCCTCCCCCCATGTTTTATGTATTTGATGTCATGTTTTCCATCTCTTCATTTTGTGAATCCTGAACTTATTATTGTAGATAGAGTTGATTTTACTACTTTTATCTTTTAACTTTCATACTAGTTTCACAAGTGATTGATCTACTACCTTCACTATATGTTTGCTTTTACCAGTGAAGTGTTTTCTTTCATTATTTTCTTACTTCTAGTTATGTCCTCTTCTTTTCCACTTAAAGAAGTCCCTTTAACATTTCTTGTAAGGTCTGTTTCATAGTGATGAACTCCTTTAACTTTCGTTTCTCTAGGAAACTCTTTATCTCTCTTTCAATTCTAAATGATAACCTTGCTGGGTAGAGTATTCTTGGAAGTGTTTTTTTTTTTTTTTTAAGATTTTATTTATTTGAGAGAGAGTGAGAGAGACCATGAGAGGGGAGAGGATCAGAGGGAGAAGCAGGCTCCCCGCTGAGCCGGGAGCCCGATGTGGGGCTTGATCCTGGGACTCCAGGATCATGACCTGAGCCAAAGGTAGTCACTTAACCAACTGAGCCACCCAGGCGCCCTGGATTTTTTTCTTTTGACAGTTTGAGTATATCATACCACTGCCTTCTGGCCTGCAAAGTTTTTGCTGAAAAATAAGCTCATAGTCTTATGGGTGTTCCCTTCTATGTAACTATTTGCTTTTCTCTTGCTGCTTTTAAGATTCTCTATCTGTAATTTTTGACATTTTAATTAGTATGTGTCTTGGTGTGGGCCTTTTTGGATTCATATTGTTTGGTGCTTTATATGCTTCCTGGACCTGGATGTCTTTTTTCCTCCTTAGGTTAGGGAAGTTTTCAGGACTTATTTCTTCAAATAAGTTTTCTGCCCCTTTCTGTCTTTTCTCCTTCTGAGAACTCTATAATGCAAATATTAGTGTTCTTGATGTTGTCCCAGAGGTCCCTTAACCTATCTTCACTTTCAGAAATTTTTTTCTTTTTGCTGCCCAGTTTCATTTCCATTACCCCATCTTTCAGATCACTGATCTGTTCTTCTGCATCTTTTAATCTGTTGTTGGTTTTTCTCTAGTATATTTTTCATTTCAGTTATTTTGTTTTTCAGCTGTGATTTGTTCTTTTTTATATTTTCTGTCTCTTTTCTGAAGATCTCATTGTGTTCATCCACTCTTTTTTTCCAAATTCAGTGAGTATCTTTATAACCATTACTTTGAACTCTTTGTCAAGTAGATTGCTTATCTCCATTTTGTTTAGTTGTTTTTCTGAAGTTTGTCTTATTCTTTTATTTGGCATATGTTCCTCTGTCTCCTCATTTTGTGTAACTCTTCTGTGTTTGTTTCTGTGTAATAGGTAGGTTCAGCTACATCTCCTGATTTTGAAGGTAGTTGCCTAATGTAGAGGGTATTTTGTGGGGCCCAGAGGTACAATCCTCCTGGTCACCAGAACCAGGCACTCCAGAGGTATGCCCTGTGAGGGCTGTATGCACCCTTCTGTTGTGACTGGCTGTTACTATTGTGGGTATGCTGGTGATGGGGCTGGCTCCCAGCGCAGCTGGCTGTAATGTCCACTGTGTAATGGTACAGTGGTGGGTAGAGTACTCACCAGCATGACTGGCTGAGAGTTCCAGCTACACCAAATACTATAATTAAAGAACAAAGATTTCAGATTGGATAAGAAATTAGAAATCCACATCAATGTCAATTAAGTCTTCTTTCTTTTCTGAAGTACAAATTATACATATTTCTTTTTTTATTTTTTTTTTTTTTTTTTAGGAAAAGTTATGTTTTATTTTTTTTTTTTTTAATTTTTTTTTTTTACAAATTATACATATTTCTTTAAATATTGTAAAATGTTCAGTGCTAGTGTTCTCTCTCATTGAAATTGATTGCAAAGATACATCAATGAATGAAATGAGATTTTGCATTTTTTATCTCTGAAAATGTCTGTTCACACAGACAGGTCCTCCCAAGTGCTGACATCAGTCCATTAGCATGTTATTTTAATTGAGCATGTTTGTCCATTTGGAAGACATTTATAGAATTCTATTAGATTAGTCCCTTGATATTTGCCTTTTAGCTTGCCATTACATTATCAATTTTTTTAGCAGGTATTAACAGAGCAATCGGTTTATTTTCTTTTGTTTTTGTTTTAAATCCTCAACAAATATAAAATCATAAGCAACAGTATTACCCTAGTAATCTTAAGATTCTATGACCCAAAGCTTTGAATGCAAAGATATTCAACTAGTAGTCACATAAAGCCATGGCATTAAGGGGCAAACCAAAACCAAACAACATAACAAGAACAAAATCTAAAGCATTCACAGATAACATTTGTCAGCATTTCCACTTATTTCTTTGTATGGTAAGCAAATTAATGAAAGAAGTTGAGGGCAGTGACTTCCTTCTCTTTCACTCTCTCTGTTTTTCATTTCAGCCCCCCAAGAGCCATGCTTTACTCAAAGACCTTAAAAAGTAGATGAGGTTGGAAGTCATCACTGATGATGATCTCATCTTGCTAGTATTGATTACCTCTCCTGTCGGTAATAATCATATGAGTTGGTTACAAAGAGTAATTCAAATTCGTCTTCACGTTATTTACTCCAGATAGGTGGAGAAAAAGCTGGCCTTGGTCCTCTCATTTTGCTTGAGGTTCAATAAGAACAGGAAAAACTATCTTAACTTTTTCACCTACCCAGCAGGCTTTTCTTTACCCATTTTGTTTCAGCCATTTAGGAATAGTACTACTCACATTTTCAGAGATCCATATGCTTTTAACCACATTCAACAGACATGGACAGAACTATCATAAATAAGTAAAAATTACCTTTGAGAAAGCAGCCAAATTGATCAAAAAGTCCACTCCTATCTTTTTGCTTCCTAAACCAACACAATTCTTCTTTAATTCTACTTTCATATAATAATAATTAAGGTGTTACTGAATTTCCAAACTTCTGTATATTAGAGATCAAAAATACATTTAAACTCAGAAAAGTGTTGCTGCCTCCAGAGAACCCCTTACACATCTATAGAAGCAGCTGTCCTCCCCTGGCCAGTCTACTACTATCTCTATTTCACCTGATGCTGACTGCTACTTATGTCAAAGTCACAACTTTCAACTTTTTCCATGGTGCAAGTGTATATAAAAGAATAGTTTCCAAACTGTATTTAAAATGTAGTCCTTTAGGGGCTCCTGAGTGGCTCAGTCAGTTAAGCATCCAACTCTTGGTCTCAGGTCAGGTCTTGATCTCAGGGTGGTGATTTTAAGCCCCACATTGGGCTCCACTTTTAATTAATCTAAGATGGCATCTCCTGTTATTGCTGAAGCTCTGTTGCTATCTGATGCAGAGCTATGTGACCTTGAGAAAACAAGTACAGGTTTTTGAAGACAGCCACCCAAGATTGTCCTGTTTGTCTACTCCATCAGGTTGGTGTGCATCTGCTTGATTGTGGTGATGGTGTCACAGGTATATGCATATGTCCAAACTCATCAAAATGTACACATTAAATATGTGCAAGGTTCTTGTATATTAAGTATACCTCAAGAAGATGCTAAGGCCGATAAGTCCTGACAGAGCAGCTGGGAGAGGGTAAGCTGGAATGTGCTGAGTTAAAGGTGGCTCAGAGAATCCATTATATTATAGATTAATCACATTTAATTGAAGGTATCTAGATAGAAGCTCTTCAGTTGCTTTCATTAAAATTCAGTTAAATGAATTTTTCGTTTTTACTCAGTGAATGTTGAAATATGAAAATTTTCTTTATACTTGTATCCAGGTCTAACAAACACTGCTGGAATTGTAATTTGAGGTTGGAAATATATCTGCTGCAAATTTGTGTGAAAATGAAGATCTCACTTCTTGTTTTAACTTTGCCAGCATAGGAAATGTATAAAGCATTTCAGGTGTAACTAAGAATTTTTGTTCTCTAATATCTTAAATTTTCATTTATCTAGGTGGCCAGTTGTTACTGATAGGACTTGTTAATTGGACTCTTGTATTAAATGTAATACAGAGTACCTGGGTGGTGCAGTTGGTTAAGCATCCTCTTGGTTTCAGCTCAGGTCATGATCTCAGGGTTGTGAGATTGACCCTGGCCTCAGGCTCCATGCTGAGCATGGAGTCTGCTTGAAATTCTCTCTCCCCCACCTCTCCCACTCATGTGCATGTGCTCTCGCTCTCTCTCTCTAAAATAAATAAATCTTAAAAGATATATATACCTTTAAATGAAATAATACTATTCTGTGTTGCCTGGGTGGCTCAGTTGGTTAAGTGTCTGCTTTCGGCTCGGGTCATGATCCCAGGGTCTTGGGATCAAGCCCTGCATTGGGCTCTCTGCTCAGCGGGGAGCTTGCTTCTCCTTCCCCCTCTGCCTGCTGCTCCCCCTGCTTGTGTGCTCTCTCTGTCATTCTCTTTCTGTCAAATAAATAAATAAAATCTTAACAAAAAATAGAACAATACTGTTCTTACTTTAAATTAAATTAACTTTTGTATTTAATTATTTTTATTTACATGATTTACTGAATTACTCTACAAAAAATTTATTCTCACACATTATTTGTGATATTTATTTTTCATAGTTCTATAACCCTTTGGAGTACATTATCTCTTCCTTTGTTCTCCTGATTCCAGGACCTTTCTTTTCAGCCTGCATTAACTCCTGGTTTGGGACTTCCTATTAAGAAATTTAGAAACCAAATTTGACTACAGAGCATTAGTCTTGTTCAAAATATTATGTCACTGATTTTCACTACATTGTCACCTTTAAATAATGTTGTAAGAGCAAATAGTTAATTTAGAAATTGATGACATAACTCTCCATACATCTTTTATTAGAATTAAAACTCATTTTAGCTTCTCTCATCCTCAGCTTCCATATTTTTAATATGGGGATTATGATACCTATTTTATTTTTTATTTATTTATTTTTTAAAGATTTTATTTATTTATTTGACGGAGAGGGAGAGATAGCGAGAGCAGGAACACAAGCAGGGGGAGTGGGAGAAGGAGAAGTAGGCTTCCTGCTGAGCAGGGAGCCCGATGCGGGGCTCGATCCCAGGACCCTGGGATCATGACCTGAGCCGAAGGCAGACACTTAATGACTGAGCCACCCAGGCGCCCCGATACCTATTTTAAAGTCCTTATGAGAAATGAGTGGATAATGTCTGTTATTGTAAGCCATTACTATATTTCATTTCTGGTATCTTAAATATTTTATAATTTTTACATAATATATTCTTTTTATCTTGGAACATCTCAAAGAATTTGTTGTTTGTGTATCATTTCACTTTTATCATGCCCTGCCTAGTAGTACAGTTTTCTGAATCACATGTGTATGAACTTAAAGTATCCTTTAAATATATGTGTGTGTATATATCTAAATATAACATGTTGTGCATATATTTAAAACAGTCCTTCCTGTACTGTTTAATTATATCTATAAATATGTTGCCTTTTCACTAATTAAACATTTTAGTGAGAAAATTAGGGAGGAAAATGAAAAGAATATCAGCCACCATTCCTTGAGGCATATCATTACCAGACCATAGAGAAAGAACAAAACAGTTTGTGGAACACTGCAGCCTGAAACCAACCATTAGCAAACCAATGCCTTTCAAATTTAAAGGGTCACTTTGTGGGAAGAGGAGGACCATTGCATTCTGACATTTCCAAGGATCTCAAGAGCAACACCCATGAAGCAATGTTTTCTTTGGTGGCATCTTGTTAACTCATGAACCACTAAGTTTTGTGCTTAAAAATGTGGTTGAAAATTTAAGCAGAAACCTGTAAATGAATAGCTTAGTGTTTTAAAACCATATATTTAACCAGATGAAGTTGTGGCCCCATGATGTTTCTCTTTAGATGCCCAAACTTTAAAGAGCAGAAGGTTGGATCACTTTTAGGCATTTCTTGCAAGTGTAGGCATTTCATCACTTGTAGGCATTTCTTGTAGAGACTTCTTTCCTCTTATTTTCTGCCCCCAAATATTATGTTCATAGCTTAGTAAAGTAGTTACCTTTTATATTTGACACATTTGAATGTGAAGAGTGTAGTGGTTGTTTTAATAACTCAGGAGTATTCACATGTTTCCACTCTGAAGCTATTCTAAAGAGAAACCACAATTCCAGAAATAAGCACAGCAAACAAAACAAAATAAACTAAGGTGATGATGTCTTTTAGATTGCAGGTAGTAAGGTTACTTGTAAAACAATGTTCAGTTCTGCAAATATATTTTCCCCTGCCTTTAAAATGTAAATATAATTAGATATTTCTGCTCACTTTTATTTTGGTACCCTTTGAATGTCAATGGCAGGTCAGAAGGGGAGATTAAATGCAGAGACCTAGAATGCTGGAAGACCATTCCTGCCTGTCTCATGCTTTGGCCTCAGGAATGGCTCAATCTGTTGGCCTATCCTCCTGTTCCTCTTTTGAATTTTGGTGGAAGTAATGCCAGTATTTCTTTCGTTTGTGTTTCTTCCCCTCTCATTTCTTATCCTTTCTGAGCCCTAAGACTCTAGAGCTTCTTGCTATTATCATCTTTCTGAAGACTAATAATGAATGAGTCATTTATTTATTTATTTATTCAGTAAATATCTAAAGATCATCTACTATGAATATGGTCATAGAGCTCTAGACTATACATTCACAGGCATAAAAATAAATGAAAGATGCAATTTAGAACTTGCAGTCTAATGAGAAAATACTAATAGACACATTTAAAAAGTTATATCATAATGCAAATACATGGGTTAGTTGAGAAAGTGGTGGCCAATGGAAACCAAATTGTCCAGCAGAATGAACTTGGGCATAGTCAGTCTGGCAGGTGCAGAAACCAAAGTGTCTGTAAAGTTAGGTCCGTATTTTATAAGGAATCATATGTTTTCAGGGAACAAAAATCTCCTCAAGCTACCTCAAAAAAGGGGAGACTTAGAGCAACATAGCAAAACTGGAATGTCAGAGTTAGCCCCTTCTCCCTTTGACTCAGTCTGCTTCTCTCTATGTGATCTCCCCTCCCTGTCTGTTCTGTTCTCCTCTCTGCAAACAGGCTTCCTCCATAAGATTCTTGGTTTCTGCTTTTCCTTAACCTCAGCTTGGATGTACCTTATTTGCCAAGAAGCCAACTCCAGTTCTAACAGTGGACAGGTGCCTAACATAGACTCATGAGTTGTAATGATACCAGTCTATGCTTTTGTGTTACTTCTTCCGGAAGCACTGAAAACCCGTATATAAGAATGAGGAAGCCAAATAGTAAATTAGATCTAGGATTGGCTGGAGTAGAATGAATAGGGTGAAAGGAAATAGAAACTAGGATGTTACAAATATGGAAAGAAAGGATATTAACTAATGGAATCAAAACTGTATTAGGAAGCTCAAAAGGATAAAAACATTAGGAAAAAGAAGAAAGTCTAAGAATCCAGATTGGAGATGTTGGATCAATTTTCCATTTACACTAAAGTTCCCCTTAAATTAGCTTACACAAGCTACATTTTCTTCCTGGAAAGAGTTACCACATGTAGTAAGTTGATGTGTAAAAAAAATTTCCCGGGGAAATCATCTGTGTTTGAGGCGTGGGGTAGAATGAAAGCCAGGAAGTATTATGATGGCTATCGTAGTGTTTGTGTAGGAGTACATGGATTTATTTTAAGTTAATGCAGTGTGGGAGGAAACAATATGCAGTTGGCTTGGAGGTGAGTAGCGCTGAAGGGACTGTTCTGAGAGGCAGTTATCCATTTTACCTGGCTTTCAGTTTAAGAATGGTGAGCTAAGTAACAAACTGGGTATAGAAGAAACATACCTCAACATAATACAGGCCATATATGACAAACCCACAACTAACATTATACTCAATGGAGAAAAGCCAAAAGCTTTTCCTCAAATATCAGGAACAAGACAAGGATGCCCACTCTTGCCACTTTTATTCAACAAAGTACTGGAATCAGACAAGAAAAAGTAAAACTTTTGCTATTTGCAGATGATATAATACTATATATGAAAACCCTGAAGACTCCACCAAATAACTATTTGAATAATACCGCAGGATATAAAATTAATATATAGAAATCTGTTGTATTCATATACACTAATAATGAACTAGTAGAAAAAGAAATTAAGAAAAAAATCCCATTTATAATTGCATCTAAAGAATAAAATAGCTTGAAGTGAATTTAACCAAGAAGGTGAAAGACCTGTACTCTGAAAACCATAAGACATTGAGGAAAGAAATTGAAGATAACACAAATAAATGGAAAGATATTCTTTGTTCATGGATTGGAAGAATTAAAATTGTTAAAATGTCCATACCACTCAAAGCAATCTACAGATTCAGTGCAATCCCTATCAAAATATGAATAGCATTTTTCATGGAACTAGAACAAATAATTCTGAAGTTTGTATAGAACCACAAAAGACCTCAAATAGCCAAAGCAGTCTTGAGAAAGAAAAACAAAGCTGGAGGTATCACACTCCCAGATTTCAAACTATACTACAAAGCTATAGCAACCAAAATGGGATGATATCACATTTTGTATTGGCACAAAAATAGACACAGAGATTGGTGTAACAGAACAGAGAGCCCAGAAATAAACCTACACTTTTATAGTCAATTAACTTATGACAAAGCAGGCAAAAATTATACAATGGGGAAAAGACAGTTCTTTTCAATAAATAAAAGTAGGTGTCCAAAACTGGACAACTACATGCAAAAGAATGAAACTGGACCACTTTCTTAACACCATACAAAAATGAACACAAAATGGATTAAAGACCTAAATGTAAGACATGAAGCCATTAAACTCCTTAAAATAAAGGTGGTAAACTCTTGGATATTGGTCTTAGCAATATTTTTTTTTGGATCTGTCTCACCAGACAAGGGCAACAGAAACAAAAATAAACAATTGGAACTACATCAAATTAAAAAGCTTTTGCACAGAGAAAGAAACTATCAACAAAATGAAAAGGCAGCCTACTGAATGGGAGAACATATTTATAAATGATATATACAGTAAAGGGTTAATAAGCAAAATGTATTAAAAAAACTTCAAACTGAAAAATAAACTACAGCTGAACATACACACACACACACACACACACACAAAAAAAAAAAAAAACCCACAAAAAACACCAAATAATCCAATTTAAAGATGAGCAGAGAAACTAGATGGACCTTTTTTCCAATGAAGACATACAGATGGCCATCAGATACTATAAAGATGCTCAGCATCATTAATCATTAGGAAAATGCAAATCCAAACCACACTGAGATGTCACCCACACCTGTCAGAATGGCTAGTATCAAAAAGACAAATAATAGGTGTTGGCAAGGATGTGGAGAAAAAGGAACCCTCATGGACTAGTAGTGGGAATGTAAATAGGTGCAGACATGGAAAATAGTATGGAGGTTTCTCAAAAAAAATTAAAAATAGAAATGCAGCATGATCCAGCATTTCCACTTCTGGTTATTTACCCAAAGAAAACAAAACACTAATTCACACAAAACGTAAAAAGACACATGCACCCTTATGTTCATCACAGCATTATTACAATAGCCAAGATACAGAACAACCCAAATGTCCACTGATACATGAATGGATAAAGAAGATGTGGTATAGGGGCCCCTCAGTGGCTGTTTTTAAGTGTCTTGACTTCGGCTCAGGTCATGATCCCACGGTACTGGGATCGAGCCCTGCCTCAGGCTCCCTGCTCAGCAGGAAGCCTGCTTCTCCCTCTCCCACTCCCCCTGCTTGTGTTCCTTCTCTCACTGTGTCTCTCTCTGTCAAATAAATAAATAAAATCTTTAAAAATAAAGAAGTTGTGGTATAGATATGTACAATGGAATATGACTCAGCCATAAAAATGAATGAAATCTTGCCATTTGTGACAACATGGGTGGACCTAAATGGCATTATGTTAAGTGAAATAAGTGAGAGAAAGACAAATACCATATGATTTCATATTTAGGTGGAATCTAAAAAAACAAAACAAAAACGGACTTGGAAATACAGAGAAAAAACTGGTGGTTGGGAGGGGAGATGGGGTGGAGGGATAGGCAAAATAGGAGAATGGGATTAAGAGGTAAAAACTTCCAGTTATAAAATAAATAAGACACACTTTACACTATGTAAAGTACAGCATAGGAAATATAGTCAATAATATTGTAATAGCATCATATAGTGACAGATGGTAACTACACTTAATCATGATGAACATAGCATAATGTATAGAATTGTCAAATCACTATATTGTACACCTGAAACTAATATAATATTGTATGTGAACTATATACTTCAGTAAAAAAAAAAAAAAAAAAACATAAAATAAATATAGGAGTCTATAGATGGAAGGATGTCAATTCTGAGTGTAAATTTCTACAGGATTTTGTACAGAGTTTATTCCCTAGTAAAGTAGGAGCATGGTCATTTTGAGCAAGCATCAGTAGCCCTTTCTTGGGTATGAGCTCTCTCTCCACCCCCTACCTCTAAAGTCTATACTTAATTCCCATAGGTCTTTCTGTGTGTTTGATCACCAGGAGTGCTAGGACACAGGACTTGAACTACAAGTCCTAAGTACCAGGAGAGCTGCTTGTAGGTTCAGGGCACTTGTGCTAAGGCATGCTTTCCAGAAAAAGATGAGTGAGGTTTTTATATGGCAAGAGGACATAGTATTCTTGAATACTAGGATCTGTCAGCTGAATATATTAACATTGCAGGGTTAATTATGTGTCTTTTAGTCACTTGCCTACAGTTTGTGCCATGAAGGTGAGCTAATAATACCTTTGAAAGATTCAAGAACTAAATTTCAAAGGTAAACTAGAAAATGATTAAATTAGATTATCTCACACCTGTCTACATATCTGGCATAAGCATCCAAGGGTCTGTGACTTTTGAGTTAAGTTCAGAAATAGCACCCCAAAATGTATTTGTCCATAACATTCTTCATGCCTTTTTTATTGAGAAAAGTATTTACTTTAAATAAAATTAACCATTTTAAAGTGTATAATTCAGCAGCATTTAGTACATTTACAGTATTGTTCAACCATCACCTCTATATAGTTCCAAAACATTTTCTTCACCCCAAAAAGGAAACTTCATACCATTAAGCACTTAATGTATTTTTGCATTCATACTATTTCCACCCTTCTGGAGGTACACCCATTTCCTACCCAGCTGTGGAAATTTCAACCACATTATGTTGGAACTAAAATTTCAGAAAAAGGAAATGAGGCAGAAATGAGGCCAGGGCTAGGACAAGGAGCTGGGATTGTTCCCAGGTGGACTAAATGCCATGTTTTGCCTTCAGTTGGAATTTCTCCTGGAAGACCTGCATATGGGCAATAGGCACTGGGTTTTCTTTTTTTAATTTTGTTAAACATGGTAATGATTTTACATTAATACATAATACAGATTGTATTATAAATGCTGGTTATTTTAAGTACATTCTTTTTTAAAAATTTTATTTTTTAAATATTTGCACATTTTATTATATAATTTTAAAAAAATCATTTTTGTTAATATTACTACCTATTTCATCAGAAAAATCTTTTGAGTATTGGGAAGTTGTCAGGCTCACAGTTGCAGATACAAATTTTCCAAAATTCTAATTTTTGTCTGAAATCTTAAATTTTATCATTGGCAATAAATACTGTCACTGTTTTCCTTGAAGTGACAAGATCATTTTGTTATTTTTTTAATTCAATTAATTAACATAGAGTGTATTATTAGTTTCAGAGGTAGAGTTCAGTGATTCATCAGTCTTATATAACACCCAGTGCTCATTACATCATGTGCCGTCCTAATGTTCATCACCCAGTTACCCCATTCCCCCCACCCCTTTCCCTCCAACAACCCTCAGTTTGTTTCCTATGATTAAGAGTCTCTTACGGTTTATCGCCCTCTCTGATTTCGTCTTGTTTTATTTTTAACTCCCTTCCTCTATGATCCTCTGTTTTGTTTTTTAAATTCCACATGAGTGAGATCATCTGATAATTGTCTTTCTCTGATTGACTTATTTTGCTTAGCATAATACCGTCTGGTTCCATCCACGTCGTTGCAAATGGCAAGATTTCATTTTTTGATGGCTGAGTAGCATTCCACATCTTCTTTATCCATTCATCTGTCAGTGGACAGCTGGGCTCTTTGCATAGTTTGGCTATTGTCAACATTGCTGTTATAAACGTTAGGGTACCCTTTGGATCACTACATTTCTATCTTTGGGGTAAATACCTAGCAGTGCAATTTCTGGGTCGTAGGGTAGCTCTATTTTCAACTTTTTGAGGAACCTCCAAACTGTTTTCCAGAGGGCATTCCCACCAACGGTGTAAGAGGGTTCCCCTTTCTCCACATCCTCGCCAACATCTGTCATTTCCTGACTTGTCAATTTTAGCCATTCTTACTGGTGTGAGGTAGTATCTCATTGTGGTTTTGATTTGTATTTCCCTGATGCCAAGTGGTGTTGAACATCTTTTCATGTGACTGTTGACCATTTGTATGTCTTCTTTGGAGAAATGTCTGTTCATGTCTTCTGCCCATTTCTTGGTTGGATTATTTGTTCTTTGGGTGTTGTTTGATAAGTTATTTATAGATTTTGGATACTAGCCCTTTATCTGATGAGACATTTGCAAATATCTTCTCCCATCCTGTTGGTTGTCTTTTGGTTTTGTTGACTGTTTCCTTTGCTGTGCAAAAGCTTTTTATCTTGATGAAGTCCCAATAGTTTGTTTTTGCCTTTGTTTCCTTTGCCTTTGGAGATGTGTCTAGCAGGAAGTTGCTGCAGCCGAGGTCGAAGAGGTTGCTGCCTGTGTTCTCCTCTAGGATTTTGATGGATTCCTGTCTCACATTTAGGTCTTTCATCCATTTTGAGTTTATCTTTCTGTTTGGTATAAGAAAATGGTCCAGTTTCACTCTTCTGCATGTTGCTGTCCAGTTTTCCCAACACCATTTGTTGGAGAGACTGTCTTTTTTCCACTGGACATTCTTCTCTGCTTAGCCAAAGATTAGTTGACCATAGAGTTAAGGGTCCCTTTCTGGGTTCTCTATTCTGTTCCATTGATCTGTGTATGTGTTTTTGTGCCAGTACCATACTGTCTTGATGATTACATTAATATGCATTGCAAGAGATTCATTTTAGACCCAAAGATACCTTCAGATTGAAAGTGAAGGGGTGGAAAACCATTTATCATGCTAATGGACATCAAAGAAAAGCTGGGGTAGCAATCCTTATAGCAGACAAATTAGATTTTAAACCAAAGTCTGTAATAAGAGATGAGGAAGGACACTATATCATAATTAAAGGGTCTGTCCAACAAGAAAATCTAACAGTTGTAAATATTTATGCCCCTAACATGGGAGCAACCAGTTATATAAACCAATTAATAACAAAATTAAAGAAGTACATTGATAATAATACAATAATAGTAAGGGACTTTAACACCCCACTCACTGCAGCGGACAGATCATCTAAGCAGAAGATCAACAAGGAAACAAGGGCTTTGAATGACACACTGGACCAGATGGACTTCACAGATACATTCAGAGCATTCCATCCTAAAGCAACAGAATACATATTCTTCCCGAGTGCACATGGAACATTCTCCAGAATAGATCACATACTGGGTCACAAATCAGGTCTCAACCAGTATCAAAAGATTGGGATCATTCCCTGCATATTTTCAGACCACAGTGCTTTGAAACTTGAACTCAATCACAAGAGGAAATTTGGAAAGAACTCAAATACATGAAGGTTAAAAATCATCCTACTGAAGAATGAATGAGTCAAGCAGGAAATTAAAGAAGAATTTAAGGAATTCATGGAAACAAATGAAAATGAAAACACAACTTTTCAAAACTGTTGGGTTGCAGCAAAGGTGGTCCTAAGAGGGAAATACATAGCAATGCAAGCCTTTCTCAAGAAACAAGAAAAGTCTCAAACACACAAGCTAACCTTACACCTAAAGGAGCTGGAAAAAGAACAGCAAGTAAAGCCTAAACCCAGCAGGAGAAGAGATTTAATAAAGATTAGAGCAGAAATCAATGAAATAGAAACCAAAAGACTGGTAGAACAGATCAATGAAACTAGGAGCTGATTCTTTGAAAGAATTAATAAGATCGATAAACCCCTGGCCAGACTTATCAAAAAGAAAAGAGAAACGACCCAAATAAATAAAATCATGAATGAAAGAGGAGAGATCACAACCAACACCAAAGAAATACAATTATAAGAACATATAATGAGCAACGATATGCCAACAAATTAGACAGTCTGGAAGAAATGGATGCATTCCTAGAGATGTATAAACTACCAAAACTGAAACAGGAAGAAATAGAAAACCTGAATAGACCAATAGCCAGGAAGGAAATTGAAGCAGTAATCAAAACCTCCCAACAAACAAGAGCCCAGGGCTAGATGGCTTCCTAGGGAAATTCTGCTAAACATTTAAAGAAGAATTCATACCTATTGCACTGAAGCTGTTTCAAAAAATAGAAATGGATGGAAAACTTCCAAAGTCTTTCTATGAGGCCAGCATTACCTTGATCCCAAAACCAGACAAAGACCCCACCAAAAAGAATTATAGACAAATATCCCTGATGAACATGGATACAAAAATTCTCACTAAAATACTAGCCAGTAGAATCCAACAGTACATTAAAAGGATTATTCACCACGACCAAGTGGGATTTATTCCTGGGCTGCAAGGGTGGTTCAACAATTGCAAATCAGTCAGTGTGATACACTACATTAATAAAAGAAAGGACAAAAACCATATGATCCTCTCAATAGATGCAGAAAAAACATTTGACACAGCATCCTTTCTTGATTAAAACTCTCCACAGTGTAGGGATCAAGGGAACATACCTCAATATCATAAAAGCCATCTACGAAAAGCCCACAGCAGGGGCACTTGGGTGGCTTATTCGGTTAAGTGTCTGCCTTCAGCTCAGGTCATGATCCCAGGGTCCTGGGATCGAGCCCCGTATCAGGCTCCCTGCTCAGCAGGGGAGTCTGCCTCTCCTTCTCCCTCCCTCCACTTCTGCACGCTCTTTCTTACTCTCTCTCAAATAAATAAATATAATCTTAAAACAGAAAAAACCCCACAGTGAATATCATTCTCAATGGGAAAAAACTGAGAGCTTTTCCCCTAGGATCAAGAACACAACAGGGATGCACACTCTCACCACTGTTGTTCAACATAGTACTAGAAGTCCTAGCCTCAGCAATTGGACAACAAAAAGAAATAAAAGGCATTCAAATTGGCAAAGAAGAAGTCAAACTCTCACTCTTCGCAGGTGACATGATACTCTATGTGGAAAACCCAAACGACTCCACCCCAAAATTGCTAAAACTCATAGAAGAATTTAGCAAAGTGGCAGTATATAAAATCAATGCACAGAAATCAGTTGCAATTTTATACACTAATAATGAGACAGAAGAAAGAGAAATTAAGGAGTTGATCCCATTCACAATTGCACCCCAAACCATGAGATACCTAAGAATAAACCTAACCAAAGAGGCAAAGATCTGTACTCAGAAAACTATAGAACCCTCATGAAAGAAATTGAGGAAGACACAAAGAAATGGAAAAATGTTCCATGCTCATGGATTGGAAGAACAAATGTTGTTAAAATGTCTATGCTACCTAGAGCAATCTATACAGGCGATTCAATCCCTATCAAAATACCACCCACTTTTTTCAAAGAAATGGAACAAATAATCCTAAAATTTGTATGGAACCAGAAAAGACCCCGAATAGCCAAAGGAATGTTGAAAACCAAAGCTGGTGGCATCACAATTCTGGACTTCAAGTTATATTTATTTATCTATTGAGAGAGAGAGAACGCAGGTGGCATGAGGGGTAGAGGGAGAGGAGGAAAGAGAGAGAGAATCCCAGGCAGACTGTGCTGAGCAAGGAACCCAACACTGGGCTGATCCCAGGACCCCGAGATCATGACCAGAGTGGAAACCAAGGCTCAGATACTAAACTAACTGAGCCACCCTGGCACCCCTAAGTATAGTCTTTTTAAAATTTTTGTTTTGCATTTTTGGTTCTCCTTTTCCTCTCACACTCATAACCTGCTCCCCTACTCCCGCACATACCATTCTCTTATTCACAACATCTTAGTATGTATCCTTCTACTTCTTCACCATGGTCATAGAATCATATACAGACATTTATCTATTCTAGAATACATTTAATTTCTTCTTATTATTTTGCTTTTACAAAAACTATTGTGAAACGAATACCTGTTGAGCCAGCCATTTTACTCAACAACAAACACCTCATGGATAGCACTTCAAATCAGTTGTTTAGCTCTGACTTCTCCTTCTTCCTTTTTATTTTTTTTTTAGTAGGTTCCACACCCAGCGTGGAGCCCAGTGCAGGGCTCGAACTCATGACCCTGAGATGAAGACCTGAGCTGAGATCAAGAGCTGGTCGCTTAATCGACTGAACTACCGAGGAGCCCCTCTGATTTATTCTTTTTAATAAATATTGCATGGTGTGAATGTGGCATAATTTATACTACAACTGGTGGTCATTCACTGTTGCCATTTATTCTCTGCCTACTATTAATGAAGCTATAATAGACTTCCTTACACACATGTCATTATGTGCCACTGGCTTACTTTATATGAGAGATTCCCAGGAGTAGTATTAAATTAAAAAATACACATTATTATAAAAATTTCAATAGCTGTTTCCAGATTACTTTTCAGAAAAGCAGTAGCCATGTATATTTCTACCAGCAGTTCTGAGAGAACCCTTTTTATTACATATTTGTAGGTGTGCAATATTATTTTCAGTAGTAAATTTGAGCATCATTTCATATTTGTGGGGTACTTGGACTTACTATTGGTTAATATACATATTGCCCTTTTAAATGTCTTTTAATGGTCCATTTTTGTCATAGTTACTAACACCTTGTCTCAATCTGTGCTAAAATTATTTTCTCCACATCCATTGTTTGTTCATTTTTATAAGAAATGGTTTTTTTTCTTTTTCAATTCCTAGTATATAAGCCCTCCAACATCTGTGGATTGATAAGTCTCCTGGATTTTTCTGTAGGATTTGTATTATTCCTTTTCTCCATTTAATTTTTTAATTCACCTCAATTTTTGGTGGGAGAATATTTCATTATTTCTTTGTATTTTATTGGATTATGCTAATCAAATGTAAGCTATAACATCTCCCAAGTTTTTAGATTTTAAAATTTTCTTTGTGACTAAGCACACAGTTTATTTTTATAAATGCTCTATGGATGTATAGAAAAATGGAAATCTCTACTGGAAGGATACTCAATTTCTCTATGTCTTTGTTTAATTTTTTGACTATAGTAACCATCCTATTCTAAAGTAGTGTGTTAAAGTTTAGCTATAATCATATTTTTACCACATTTTCTTAGTTTTGCTAGTAGTGCAATTTAATATAGTTTCTATATCGTGTGGTACAGTCATTCAATTCCATAATTTTTTTGCCTTTTATTATTAAAAAAATTCCTTCTTTATATGATTTAATGTATTGGGGTTTTGAGGAGCTACTCAATAAATAACATCCCTCTTCTTCACCTAAGAAAACCAAGTTTAAGAAATAAAAGCTAAAGGGCAGTATATTCAGGACAATCTTCATAATTGCAGGGCCCAGTACAAAATGAAAATGTGAACCCCCGTGTTTAATAATCATTAGAATTTCAAGACAGGGACAGCAGAGCATCAGACTTAGTCCAGGGACTTCTCTAAGCACAAGGACATTCTAAGCATGGGGTCCTGTGTGACTGGTTAGGTCAAAAGCCTGTGAAGCCAGCCTTGGGTATGTGGAAATTTAAATATCAACTTTGTTACTAATGAAGCTGATATAGAAGAATGTGTGAGAATTAAAGGGGTCTGCTACTCAGACTTACCCTACTGGTGGTTGACCAGTACTGCATTTTACTAATCAGTAGTCCAACTCTGACTAAATATTCAAAAACTTAATAATTTACAAATCCTGTAGTTTATAAAGCTATGTTAAGTGATGACGTATTGATAATTGTGTCTCATAAAAGAAAATTCTAAGTAAGTCTCCTCTTGCCTACTTTTTTGCATATTTTACCTTCTCTTAACTTCTGCAAACAGATTTGTTGCTGAGTTATGGATGCTAGATGTCTCAGGATATTATCCCACCTTCTTTTTCCACACACTAGGAATATTACAGGTAGTGGCCAAATACACTTATCCCACATCAGGCTAGACTCCAACCCTGCACTGAAGAGGCCACCCCCAGTGATGAGAAGGAGCTTGTTCTTCATGGCAATTTCATTCTTAGCTTTTCTTCTCAGAAGACACAAGTGAAGGACACAATTAGTGTCAACAGTGATGGGTGTGTTTATTTTTTCATATTGTGGACACCCAACTTCTGGGATTAGTTTTGAGGTCATTGCTCAAAAAACCACCCAATGGTTTCATTCCTTTTATTCATTGCTGTCCTAGGGGAGTAAGAACTAAAGAAATAAGGGTCATGACATGCTGGTAATATAACATGTTGCAAATAGATAAAATACAGTTATGTAATACACCAGTTGCACATGATGCATTCCAGTTCCTCACATTGAACAAATTGCTTGTAGCAGTATCCTGTGAATAGATTCAGACAGCCTTGAGATTTGCACAATCCAATTAGATTAAGAGTCGTATGTTCCAGTAAGTCAGGAGAAAAGGAAAGAATTAAAAATTCTGCTTATGATTTTTAGCCAGTGGATAGGAAGACATTTACATATCTTAAAAGGCAATGAAATACAAATTCAGGTAGGTGTGTAGCTGCTGAATGAAGAGTTCAGATTAACTTTATTTGAAAATTGGGAGTAAAATAATTTAAATCAAAGGGAATAGGTAAAGTACCCAACTTTTCCTTAATGTTCGGGGTCATTAATATAGCAACTATAAAAGGGTTCAGCATGTCCCATTGGCATCTCAAACAAAGATCTAGTGGCATTCTGGTTATTCATTAATTTTCAGCTCTTCTTGTTTTCTATCATATGTATATAAGGCTATAAATTTCTTCCCATGCACAGAGTGAGCTGATAAATAGTATTTTCATTATTCTGCAATTAATATTTTCTGAGCTTTACTATGATTTTTTTCTTTAGATTAGTTAGAAATATATTACTTAATTTTCAAACATATGGATGTTTTTAAGTTTTCTTTTTGTTTTTATTTCTAATTAATTTCCACTATGATCAGAAATCATATTCTGATTTCAGTCCTTTGAAGTTTGTTGAGAATGCTTCATGTCCCACATTTGGTTAATTTTGATAAATGATCCATATGTATTTGATAAGATCATCTCTTCTAGAGTTGTTGGGTGCAGGGTTTTACATATGTCAATTAGGACAAGTTTGTTAAGTCTGCTATTCAAATATTTGAAATCCTTTTTTTTTTTTTTTTGGTCTATTCTATCAGTTGCTGAGAGAATTGTGTTAAAATCTTCTACTAAGAGGGCGCCTGGGTGGCTCAGTCGGTTAAGTGACTGCCTTCAGCTCAGGTCATGATCCTGGACTCCCAGGATCGAGTCCCGCATCGGGCTCTCTGCTCAGCGGGGAGTCTGCTTCTTCCTCTGACCCTCTCCCCTCTCATGCTCTCTCTCTCTCTCGAATAAATAAATCTTTAAAAAAAAAAAAAAAAAAAAAAGGAAAAATCTTCTACTAAGAATATGAATTCATTTATTTCTATGTTCTGTCATTTTAAAATTTGTATTATTTCAGGTTAAGTTACTAGGTCCAAACAAATTTAGAATTGTTGCATCTTCCTGAAAAACTGGTCTTTTTATTATTAAAGACTTCTCTATCTCTAGAAATTGTTTTCAGCTTAAAGTCTACTTTGTTTGTACTGCTGTATCAGTTTTCTTTCTGGATTAGGTTAGCATTGCATGTATTTTCAACCTTTATGTCCAACATTTTGGTATTCCTATGTTTTAGGTATGCCTCTTGTAAGTCTCTACTCTTTCTTTTTTTTAACTTTGGTTTCTTTTTGTGCTAATTGTTCTATAGTCCACTTTTTCCCTCTGATCCGTGTGCTTCCTATATACCAAATTTTTGTTGATATGTTTCATGTATTGCCATCTGTCCTGTTTGATTTGCATTTCCCTTCTTCATGAGACTTGAAGAAAAAATATCCAGAGGTTGTATACTACACCCTACCCAAGACTCCCATGGTCATTACACAGACATTATTATTCATATTATTATATTATAATATTATTAATATTATTATTCATATTATTCAATAACTGCAGTCCCTCCATAAGCCCTATTTCATGCATCCCATTCTGACCATCACCCCTTAGGTTTCAGCTCATTTTCTCCAATACTTACATCCCAACAGTTCTTTAAATCTGTCTTTCTACTGTTCCTCCTTACCCAGCTTAAATCCCAAGGTCTTTTATCTTAACCAACATATTATACATATACTTGCCCCCTCTCACCTGGCTGAACTTGTAGTATGAAACCCCAAGTCTGATTATATCCACCTTCTGCCTGCTTTGTCCCTTGATCTGTTCAGCTAAATCTGGCCAGAGAAAAACCACACTAATTGGTCTTGCTTTATCACCATCACTATGAATTTCAAATAGCCTGCTAATGCTGCCTCCCAATCATACTTACTAAGTTTTTCTAGTTATTCATTCTCTCTCTCTACTAGCTACTATATCATTTCTTCCTCTCTTTGATTCACACTTTCTACTGATGACCCACTTTGCTAATTCACTAAGAAGAAGCAAAGCACTTAGAAGAAAACTGGCACAGACTTATAGTACCCCTCCTGCCCACATACTAGTATGTGTGCCCTTGTACTCTTGTGTTTCCTATGTCACTGTAGATGAACTTTCTGTGATTCTGTGTAATAATGTGCACTTAATGTGCACTAAGATCCGTCAGCTCCTACCTGCTCAAGGCACCACTCCAGCAGTCCTTACCTTCTCCTAATTAAAAACTTTCCTGCTGTCCTGAATCATTCCCAGTAGTACATAAGTGTGCAGTTTTCCCCATACTGTCTCAAAAAAACCTGTCTCTGACCCCATACTGATGACATATAAATCAAACGCTTATGCATGAAGGAAAAAGTATATTAAGAGAATCGAAAAATAAGGGACAAATTTTAGGAAGTATTTGCCACTCACATCACTCATAAACGAAAGGCTGGTATTTCCATTATAAAGAGTTCCTATAAATTAATAAGAAAAACAGTCACATCACAGCATTGGTAAATGACATGAATGAGAAGTTCAGAGAAAAGTAAATTATAATTTGACTCTTAACCATATAAGCAGATGCTATCCCCCACTTCTCAGAGTAATTAAAAAACAAATAGGTACAATTTTCACCTCTCATATTAGCAGAAGTGTAAAATTTGGTTATTCTCTATGGAGTATTGGTTAAGAGCCTGTGTCTGGAGCCAGACTACAAGGATCTGAGTCCAAATAGACTTTGAACACATTTCTTAACTTCTCTGATCCTCAGTTTTCTAATATGTAAAATGGGAATCATAATTTGAACTATCTCATAATGGGATTATTTTAAGGATTACATGTGTAAATTTGTTTAACGTGCTTACAGCAGCTCCTGGCACACAGTAAAAGCTTTTATCATTAAAACAGCATTTGGGGTGGGGGAGCTGTGAGATCATAGGCAACTTCATCCAGTTGGTGAAGTCTAAATTATTACTTCTATTAAGGGTTATTTGGCAGAACCTAGCAAAATCACAAATGAATATGACATTTGACTAAGAAGTTTCACTCCTGTGAATTGATCTTTCAGATATACCTACACACATTGGGAATGCATACAAATTTACTCATTGCAGAACTGTCTGCAAATGCCCATCAGTAGGATACTAGTCAAATAAGTTAGATGACCCATTCCCTGAGAATTCACCTCTAACTCTGTGTTCTGATAGTTCCTTAACTTGATTTTCAAGTTATAATATATGTATAAAACAAGATTTTTTTTTCAATAAAAAAGCATAGGATGCTACCATTTGTATAAAATTGAAGGACAAAAATAGCAATAAAATAGACTTGCATATGTATATTCCTTGAAAATGTCAAACATGCCCTTCCTTCAGACTCACTGCTACTGTTCTCTTCCTCTCAGTGTATCCTTCAATATACTTTGGCTTGAGCCATCATTTCCTTCAGGTGTCTGTTTACTCTTAACAGAAAAGCTTCTCCTGATCATGATCATCCTATAAAAGAACATGCCTCTGTCTCAGTCATTCTTCAGCAACACCCCCCTCCCTCTCCTGCACACACACTTTATTTTTCTTCACAGCATTTACCACCACCTGATATTATAACGTATGCATGTGTGTGTATGCACGCACACATTTGTTTGCATGCTGATTTCTGCCTCACTCCTCGATAGAGTGTGAACTCCACAAGAGCAGGGATATGATTCTTTTTGTTCATTGTTGGAACCCATAGAGTCCAGGAGATCAAACACTGTTAATGAACAGGGCTCTTTCCTCATAGTAAGATACCAGTTTCTTGGCTTTTCTCTGTAGTTTGGTCCCATTTTTTCTTATTGCTGACAAGCTTTCAACAATTGGCTGCCCAGAGCTTCATGTTCAGATTCTCCCCTGTGAGGAATTCCAAGCTAAGTAAAAGTGCTGATTTGAATAGAATCATTTGGAGAGATTGGGCATAGTTGCAGGAAAGGGAAAGCAGCATTTAGTCCCCCAGAGGCATGTTCTCTCTTTTCTGGAGCATGAAGGTATTTTTTAAAATACTTACCAGGTTTTTGCTTTTGATAATTATTTTCTTTAGGTTGGCTATAATTTGTGATGTATGAATTCATCAAGGAGACCTTAAGGAACTCCTTCTTGAAGGATGTATGTTTCCTGCATCTTTGTGTTTTCAAAACAGTTCATCTTTTTTCTTTATACAAGACATACATTTTAGCTATGTATGAAATCTTCGGATCATATTCTCTTTCCTTAAGAATTTTATAGTTATCTTCTTTTTTTAAATTTTATTTTATTATGTTATGTTAGTCACCATACATTACATCATTAGTTTTTGATGTAGTGTTCCATGATTCATTGTTTGCGTATAACACCCAGTGCTCCATTCAATACGTGCCCTCCTTAATAACCATCACTGGGTTAACCCATCCCCCCACCCCCCTCCCCTCTAAAACCCTCAGTTTGTTTCTCAGAGTCCATAGTCTCTCATGGTTCATCTCCCCCTCCAATTTTCCCCCCTTCATTTTTCCCTTCCTACTATCTTCTTTTTTTTTTTTTAACCATATAATGTATTATTTGTTTCAGAGGTACAGGTCTGTGATTCATCAGTCTTACATAATTCACAGCGCTCACCATAGCACATACCCTCCCCAATGTCTATCACCCAGCCACCCCATCCCTCCCACCCCCCACCACTCCAGCAACCCTCAGTTTGTTTCCTAAGATTAAGAATTCCTCATATCAGTGAGATCATATGATACTTGTCTTTCTCTGATTGACTTATTTTGCTTAGCATAATACCCTCTAGTTCCATCCACGTCATTGCAAATGGCAAGATTTCAATTTTTTTTGATGGCTGCATAATATTCCTGTGTGCGTGTGTGTGTGTGTGTGTGTGTGTGTGTGTGTGTACATATATGTCTTTATCCATTCTTCTTTATCCATTCATCTGTTGATGGACATCTTGGCTCTTTCCAGAGTTGGGCTATTGTGGACATTGCTGCTAAGAATTTTATAGTTATCTTCTGACACAATTTTGTTGTCAGGAAATCTGAAATCATTCTGATTCTTTTTTCACTTTGTAAGTTAACTTTTCTTGTTTGCCTGGATACCCAAAAGATTCTTTAGAAGTCTGGTAAACTTAACATTCTTCAGGGTTGACCATTTTTTATCAACTTTTTGTAACTCATCATATCCCTTTCCAATACTCAGATCAAGTTTCCTTTGATATCAAAAAATGCTTCCTTAAAAATTTTTTTCTGTTCCATACTTTGTTTTCTTCTTTGATACTCATGGTTATGTGTCTTGACACTCTAATGCTTATTTTCTAGAGCTATCGTAGTCTCTCTGATCCTTTTAAATTCTCTACTTCTGGTCCAACTTGCCTCTTTTCTCATTTTTATCTTCTGCGCCACTTACTATGTTTTTTTACGGTATCTCTTCTCTTTTAATGTCCTTTCAATTTTGACATACTTTTTGCTGTGGTTTTTATTTTATTCTTTCATTTTTTTCCTGAGCATTGCCAGCTAATGTTTCAAATCCATGATCTCTCCGTCTCTTCCATAGGTTTTTGTGTGTATTTTCTTTGTTGCTTCATAAAGGCAATTACCTCATTACATTTTTTTAAATTAATGGTAAAATATTGTTCACAATATTAATCTGCTTCATGGCAGCTATTTTCTGATGAGTATTCTTCATCTGTTATTTTCTTTGCTTTTTTGGTTTTTTTCCTTATAGAATCTTTGTATAGATTCTGTACTGATCCTTTTCTATTATTCATTATTTTTTTAAAGATTTTATTTATTTGAAAGAGAGAGTGAGTAAGAGAGAACTCACAAGCAGGGGCAGAGGGAGAGGGAGACAGAGAAGCTGACTCCCCACTGAGCAGGGAGCGCGTTGCGGGACTCGATCCCAGAACCCTGGGATCATGACCTGAGCCGAAGACAGATGCTTAACCGACTGAGCCACCCAGGCGCCCCTCAATTATTCATTATTAAAGGTTTTTATTTGTTTGTTAATTTTTAAACCATCTCTTTGAAGAAAGTTTATGGGAAAGGTAGAGGCCAGGGCTTTGTTCCAGGATACTTGGGATTTGTCTTTGATTTAGGAATTTATGAGAGCATTTTTATAGCCTTTACTAATTCCCAAACAATTGAGATAGGCAGTATTTTTTTCCTTCACAATTCATATGTTGTATTCTTCCCTACTGCCATAGAGAAACACTACTTCCTTAAAACATGTCTTATCTATGTGACATTTCATTCAGCCATACTTGGTCTGCTTCTGGAGTCAAGTAAAGTAGATTAGGTCTTCTAGCTGTAGCCCACCCCTACCTCCTACATCCTTGCAAACTAGGGATATTGTTTTTGCATTTCAAGGTGTTCATATCTCTTTTACAAAGTGTTAACAACCAATTACATCTCAAAAGTTTACATTTTTTAATGATATTTATAGCAACTAGATTCTGTCATTAATTAGTTCTCTCACTGTGTTATCTTCTCTCAGTTTCCTCCCTTGTGATACTGTTCTCTGTTCATCTTGTGGTTTTGGATGATTTTTTTGGCTAAGAAGGGGAAAATGCTGATTTCATATTAATATGTTCAATTTGAGATTCCTTGTACTTTAACTTTCTTGAAATACTCTAAAATGGCAGTCCAGTAAGGTGAGGATAAAAGTAGAATACAGAGGTAGTAGCTCTATTTGTCATGTGCCTGCTATTTTGCTAGTATCGGTAATAAAACATTAAGCTAGACACGGGGCGCCTGGGCGGCTCAGTCGTTAAGCGTCTGCCTTCGGCTCAGGCCATGATCCCAGGGTCCTGGGATCGAGCCCCGCATTGGGCTCCCTGCTCCGCGGGAGGCCTGCTTCTCTCTCTCCCACTCCCCCTGCTTGTGTTCCTGCTCTCACTATCTCTCTCTCTGTCAAATGAATAAATAAAATCTTAAAAAAAAACCAAAACATTAAGCTAGACAGACACTGACCCACAGAGCTTATGTTCCAGTTATAGAGATAAAAATTAATAAAAGGGTTTAAATAAAGTGGTTGAGAGTTATAGTAAAAGGCACTGAAGGAAAGAATATGCCAATTACATCTTTGAATCTGACTGCCAGTGTTGCCAAGCTCAGGTTAGATTGGTTTTGCTTTGGTTTTGGTTTTGGTTTAGAAATATAGCCACAGTGGCCTTTAAAACTCTGGGCAGCTTCTGTGTTTATTTGACAAATTTGGAAATGTATGTTCTATCCATTTGCCAAGATTGGCTTTGTGGCTAGCCAGAGATTCAAGAGAAGGTTTGAGTAGCCCACAGTTTCTTTTCCATGGAATGCCACAGGGTTAATGAGTTATCTTTCACTTTGTGGGAAGTTATTTCTGAATTAAAAAAAAAAATTAAAACATGGTCTTTCTAATTGGGTAAAAAATAAAAGGAAAAGAAAACAAGCCTTAAAATCAAGAGCCCCCATGTTTATGATCTTAGTTAGCTCATGTTAAATATATTTTTTTTCCCACAGTGAGGCATTAAACTTTTTAGCTAGAGCTTAATTATATTTAAGGCATCATATCTCTTCTTGATATAGATTAGAGAAATAACATTATTTTGACCCACAGATTAAGTAATAGCCCTATTCTAGAAGATGTTTGGATGTTAGGAAAAATTTTAGAAAAATCAGTCAAAGACATTTGAAGGAAGCAATGTAAATATACTAAAGCATGCAAAGATGCAAATTCTAAATTAAATCTGAGTATTTTCTCTTGTTCAGTTAATTGTTTTGGGATTTTATAAATTTATGTTCACCTGTTTTGAGTTCTATCACAAAAGCAAATAATTAAGGATATATTACTTAGCATTTCTTACTAGTTCTAGGAAAGAATTTATAGAATACTAGAACATCAGTTCCCATGTACTTTCTATTAAAGTTGGTCTATTTGGGGAAGAAAAATGTTATAGATAATAATAGAAAACATTTTTTATACCTTTTGTGTCCTCTCTTAATAACGCAAATTCATTTTCACTTTACTAGCATACGATGACGTTGAAAGCCAAAGAGTCATCCACTGAAGTTTAGCGTCAGAGCACTGAATAGTAAGCAGTGCAGTGGATTATCAAAACTAGTTAAGTTAAAGCATTCCAAGGAAATTGGGCTATATTCTAACACTTATATTATTCTCTTAACCCTTTTACCTGCAGACTTCTTCATTATATATCATATGATTAACTAAAATACCTTCAACTTAGTTTCACATTGTTAACAACCAATTATATCTCAAGCTCTGAGTATAACTCACAAGAGATACCACCTTAAACTGAAATTACTGATGTGCTGTCACTATACTCTTATGAACTTAGTGCTATTGTTTATTTTTCTTACATACTTAAAGAAATATATCTTTCTTTTCTTTTTTTTTTTTTTAGAAATATATCTTTCATTAGGTTAGATAGCATAAGGGCAAATCTTTCTTGACATCATGAAAACTCAATCTAGCTTTTATTTTTCCCTAGAGTATTTATTCTTCTTGTAGCATCATAACAAATCTGTGGTGATGCTTTTAATTCCACTGTATTACGTTCAAACCTCACCTCCCATATTAGTGCTAAAAACAAATAAAGAGCTCCTGGTTGCTCTTGGAAACTGGAAAATGATGTACTATAAAATATGACTGGAATAGAGTCTTATCTTAACAGTCTTGCTGGGCAAGGAAACAGAATGACTTAATGTCACTAATTTTAGGGAGTTTTACAGTTTCAGTTAGTTTTGCCTCACACAATTCCAGTTAAATTTAGTTGAGATGGAATTAGAAGTAAAATAGGCATGTGCAATGGACCTTTATATCAGTTGAAATTTTAGTCAGTCCTGACTGCCATAACAAAACACCATAGACTAGGTGGCTTAAACAACAGGAATTTATTTATCATAGTTCTGTAGATTGGAAGACCATGATCACAGTGCTAGCAGGGTTGATGTCTGGTGAGAGCTCTTTCCTGGGTTGCAGATGGTTACCTTCTCACAATGTCCTTACATGGTCTTTCCTCAGTGGATGTGGGTAAAGAGAGAAAAGAAATAAGCTCTCTGGCATTTCTTCTTATAAGGGCACTAATCCCATCATGAGAACCCTGTTCTCATGCCGTCATCTAAACCTAATTACCTCCATAGACTATATCTCCAAAAACCATTGTATTGGGAGTTGGGGTTTCAGTATGAATTTTGAGAGGACATAATTTAGCCCATAGCAAGATTTATGCAGATAATCAGTCATAAGAATATGTACACACAGTCTCTTTCTGACTGTATAATTAATGATGCAAGATATTTTCATCTATAACCTATACAATTTAATCTGATCATAAAATCATCTAGAAGAGGTAAAAGGGAATTTTCTCTTGTCTATGGGCATGAAGATATTTTTAAAATATTGACCTTCCCTTTAATATTTCCCCACTTTTACTTCTATTTTAGGAGCTAAGTTGTTCTGAGCTTGTTTCCTTGGAGATGGAAACATACGAGGTGGAAGGAGAAAAAGGAGTCTTCCTTGCTTTGGTTTCCAAAAGCCAAAACCCTAAGGAGAAACAAGAATATTTCCGGTATAGACAAAGATAGTTTGAAGACTATTCCACAAGCTACATGGAGGGAAGAGATCCAGAGTTAGATCCAGGAGAATGAAATTATGAATGGGGATTAGAACTGAGCCTTGTTCTCACCCATTTTATGGGTTAGAGTCCCTGAGAGATACAGGATCCTTGAGAGGCTTTGGAGAGACTGAATGAGAAACTCTGTTTCCCACTTCCTGGTTTAAAGCCCTGGTGAGGTGGGAAGACTGCAGAAATTTGAGGTACCTGGGAGCAGAGGGCATGTATTACCTACTTTCCATAGTAGAATCCTGATGAGGTGACAAGAGCTGAATGTTGAGTCCCGGTCCAGTGAGCCAAAGAGAAAATTAGATTCCTGTGCTACAGACCATGACAGAAATAATGGAATAATTTTTGTGTCTTAAGTATGATGAGTCAAAACCAAAAAGAGTTGTTATACCTGAAGGAATCATGTGGACAGCATGAGTGACATTTCATTGCAACCTGGCAGACTGAGGACTAAGGACTAGAGAGAGAAGCAATGTGTCTATGGATAGTTGTGTAGACAGATGACATTCAAGAACATGTGCCTCCCCACAATGGGACCTGGTACTACTCAGCACCCGCCCCCCCCCCCATTTAAACACAGCTCTGGAGAAATTTCCAGGTTTTTGACTGTGGTTAAGTTTGGGCCACCGAGTGGATTGGAGAATCAAAATAGAAATTATAAGGGAAGAATTAGGCCATTTAGTACATCTCTGAAGGGGACAAGCTCTGAAATCCAAGAGGTATTGTCAACCTACAAAATATTCTGTTACATCTTTCCCTTAGTGCAATGGATGCCTAATTGCCTCATGGTTACGTAACTTTCCTGCATCATACACTCATATGCCCGACAGACCATTGGACATTTTCACTTGTCTCAAAGGAATCTAATACTCAATATATTCAAAATTACACTCATAATATTCCCCCAGGCTCTCTTCAGTGTGCCCAGTCTCAGTCAGTGGGACCCTTTCTAACCATAGTACAGGCTACCAACCCACTCCTGATCCTTGACAGTTCCTCCATCACCACCCATCTTCACCCTGTTCTCTCCATTTCTACTCAAGCCCATGCTGCTATTGTCTCTTCCTCTATTGGAGTCTACCTGCTTTCACACAGTGCCCCCTTAGTCATTCTCCACATTGCAATCTGAATGATTTTCAAAATAAAAATGATCATGTTGTTCTCCACAACTCACTCCCACCACCTCACACAGCTAGTGACTAACAGAGTAACAAAGTTCTGTGTGAGCTGGCTGCTTTGTTTTTATACAACCTCATCTTAAACCATGCTGCTCTTACTGTCTGTACCCCAGCACACTGGCCTTCTTTTCCTCCCTTAAATGTACAACACCCTTAGTGCCTCAGGGCCTTTGAATGTCTGCTCCTTCAGCCTGGAATGCTGTTCTTCATATCTAAACTAGCCGGTGTCTACTGACACCTCGGATCTTGGTTCCTTATTCCTGACCCTGCCAAACCAGTTAAATCCCCCATTCATGGTCTCAAAGTACTGGTTATCTCTCCTTCATAGTAATGATCACAGTTAAACTGTTCATTTATTTTGTGATTATTTAATACCCTCTGCTTTCTGCATTAGGCTGTCAGTTCAATGAACAGTGAGAACACATCTGTACCCTAACTTTGTCCACAGTGACCTGGGCACATAGTAGACATTCAGTAAATTATTGAATGACAGTAGAAGTCTTCTCAAGTGACACTGCACCACAATACCAGTTGGCACTCTGAGTGCTTACTCTCTGCCAGGCACTATTAGAAGCATTTGTTACATGTGTTAGCTCATTTAACTCCCACAACAACCCTGTGAGGTGGGCAGTATTATTGGCATCTTTGGTTTTCAGATTGGAAAACAGGCACAAGCCTCATACACCTGGCACAAGGCCCAGAGACTGTGCTTCCCATGGCCAGCCTGCACTGCCTTGGAAGCCTGTTCCACAGGGAGCTGCTGGGCCCACCTAAGAGAGGCAGCTGCTGAGCTTCTATTTCATGACAAATAATGGACTTAATCTATACCAAATTATATTAATTATAAGACCATGGAAACTTGCATACATTAAATTCTCATTGAATTATGCACATTCTCCATTCATTTGTTTAATTAGTGTATATTCAGCACTTACCATGTGCCAGAATTCGTGCTAGCAATTAAATATAAAGGAGAATGAGATGGCCCTTGCACTTGAGGTGCTCCAGGTCTGGTGAGCTAAATGAAGACAGAAATAAATCATACAGTACAATTCGATGAGAGCTGTTATGAAGATGTCTACAAAGTGCTAGGGGAAGGGAGGGAGGAGCAAAATTTGGTGTTTCTTCTCAGGAAAACCTCCTCCACGAGGTGGTCAAGAAAATATTTTGTTACCTCTTGGATTTCCTATATGGAAAGTGACTGGGGTGAGATAAGCCCGTCAAGGATTCCTAACACTACTTATTCTCTTAAATTTGTCAGATAAATGTGTTCTCTTCAAAGAATCTTTTTCGTATATTTTCTCACTCTCTCTGCCCCATCTCTTCCTGTTTTCAATCCATGCCTAAACCCAAAACCCACCCAAACATGGCTGATCTGCTTCAGGCTACTTTTATTAATATAATGTGTAAAACGCAAGAGACAAGCTATCAGGAAGCATGGGTTCTACTAAGCACCAGTGGTTTGTGGCAGTGGTGGGCTCTCAGAGGCAAGGTCTACGGTCCGGGCGCCAGCCTGGGGGTACTGGGCTCGCTGCCCTATACCTCTTCTGGGATGGGTGTGTGCCTAGGGTTCCCACACATGGAGCCTCAGCATTAAGATCCAAGGCCCACAGCAGTCAGCCTTGTGCTGCTAACCCCACCAGTGTGCTTTTGAATGGCACCATACTCTTGTGCTTTGGTCATCAGGCCTTGCCTGATCAAAAGGCACTTGAAGCTTTTTATTTATTTTTTATTATATTTCTAAAGATTTATTTATTTTATATATATATAGAGAGAGAGAGAGAGAGAGAGTGTGTGTGTGTGTGTGTGTGTGTGTGTGTGTGTGTGTGTGTGAGTGGGGGAGGGGCAGAGGGAGAGATTCTTCAAGCAGACTCCCCACTGAGCATGGAGGCCACCTGGGGCTCAGTCTCACAACCCATGAGATCATGACCGGAGCTGAAACCAAGGGTCGGACGCTCAACCAACTGAGCCACCCAGGTGCCCCCACCTGAAGCTTTTTAAAATGTCAGGCTCATTAAGGTATAACTTAGATCCAGTAACAGGCAACTGGATGTTTTGGCAAATGCATACCATTTTGGAACCATCACCACAATCTAGGTATAATATATTTTCACCCTGAAAAGTTTCATCCAGCTCTTTTGCAGTCAATCCCCTTCCCTACTCCTGGACATATAGTAGGTAATGAATATTTGATGAGCAATTTTTAGTTACCTACTGCACACAGCGAGTTCTAACCTCCAATAACTAGAACTCAGTCCAAGTACCACCATAACAAGAAAACCAGTCATTTAATCCAGGAAACACAAAATACATTAGAAAAAAAGAACAACAACAACAATAAAATAAGAGGGCAACAAATGTTCTAGTGAAATGGTTATTTTACATATTTTACATAACTGTAAACTTCTAAAGCTCTTGAAAAAATCTGGAAGTTTAGTTTAGAATACCCAAAGAAGGGCCTCTCTGCCTTTTTATCCTGCTCTGATTATAACTATTTTTTCCCAAGCAGCAATATTTACAATAAAATTTTTAGAAAGTTATTGATTTGGGGAATTAATAACCAGTATAGTCAGTATTCAATTTTCAAATGGGTTGTGGTTCACAAGTTCAGTTGTAAATCAGGTGTTTCTATCTCAGCAGCCATTTTTTAAATAATATTCTAAAATATGAGTATTCAAATATTATTTAGCAAGAGTATTCCAAAATTTATTACTTGCCTGCATTCTAGATTCTAGAACCTAAGGACCAAGCAATACAGAATCAAGGTAGAGATAAAATAAATATTTAGGGGAGAAAATGATCAGGACTTCTAATATCAAGCTGGAATATAGAAGATAAAATTTATGGAAGTATAAAATAATGGCTTCTATGATTCAGATTTCAATAATAAGGTGGATGGCCATTCTGCCAGTGGAGAGAGGGAACACAGAATGAGGAGCAGAGCTGGAGTGAGAGTTGGATTTGATGTGTGTGTGGAACATCCAGGTGAAGTCTAGTTGCAGTTGGATAGGGAAATCTGAAGTTTGGGGAAGAGGTCATCTGCATAGGTAGTCATCAAAACCATGAGATTTAATGAGATTTGCTGAAAGAGTATGAAGAGTGAAAAATGTAATTCACCAAAACTCCAAAGAAACTTTGATATATGAAACATGGTCAGATAAGAGAAATCCGTAGAAAGAAAAAGAGATACTTTTTGGAATATCATTATATTATTCTCAAAAGAGAAACAATTTAAAATACTCTAAATAAATCTGATTTAAGTGCCACATGAACCTGAATTTCAAGGAGGTCATGAGACAGAGGTGTGCAGCGCTATCCAATCTTCACTGAGCACTACAATGTGCCAGTCTGCCAGCCAGTTCACCATGATCACCTGGGAAGCTTTTTAACCTTTTCAAGCCCCTTGCCTTGCCTGTATATTTTGATTTAGGAGGTGTTTCATGGGCTGGGGTATTTTTAAAAGCTTCCCAAACCTAACATTCTACCAGTTTTGGAAATTTCTTCCTAACACTGTCACCCCTCACCACTTCAAGTTGCACACTTTGCATTTTTTTCATACAGAAGAAAATAAGGCTCAGTGAGTTTCTTGAACTTGGAGGTGCATGGCTGAAGGCAGAAAGTACCTTCCGTTTTCCTTGTAGTCACGAACTTTTGTGACTTAAGAGAAACGTGTAATTGTCAAGCTCAGAAACACCTGGAAATAAAAAAGGTGGTTATTATAAAAATAAGCACCTGTAGACAGTATTTATTTTATTGAAAAAATAATGGTTTAGAGAAAGAATCCAAGCTATAATAAAATTAAATATTGTTCTGCAAACCATCTTAAGGGAGGGTTTCCAGTGAAGGGGATTCATTGTCACCATTCAGCTATGCACATGGCTGCCAGTGTGCTAACTGCTGCAGCTGCTTTTGACCTGAATCATCTGATAACCTGAATGGTTCCAAATAGTTTCACTCATCCAGGGGCGCACAGGATGCTGATTTTCCTCAAGATGTTACTAGATGGTCCACTAAGTCAGTATTTGTCACATAATCTTAAAAACTACTATTCAGTCTTCCCTTTTGGAGTTTCACAATGAATATTATCATATTAAATGCCCTGAATAGCCCTATAATCAAGAGCTCATTAATTTTGTTTACTCTTTTGTTTATTAAGTTTATTTGATACACCTTGCTTTTTAATTAAAATACAGTCTTAGAAATTGGTATTGTACTCTAGGCAATACAATGATAAACTTTAAAATTACAGTGAGATCAAGAAAAAGTAAATTAGTGATCATCTGTTGATCTGTTTGGGCCCATGTGGAGATCTTATTGATTGCTTGCTTGCTTGATTGATTTTTAAAGATTTTATTTATTTGAGAAAGAGAGAGAAACAGAGAGCACAAGCAGGGGGAGGGGCAGAGAGGGAGCAGCAGGCTTCCTGCTGGACAAGGAGCCTGATGTGAGACTCAATCCCAGGACCCTGGGATCACAACCTGAGCTGAAAGCAGATGCTTAAATGATTGAGCCACCCAGGCACCCCTGGAGATCTAATTTATAGTAGTTTATTGAATCCTGGCTGGAAAACATTGAAGAGGCTCAACATGTAAATCCTCTAGACACAATAGGGTTGGTTAGGGATACAGAAGCTTTAGCCCAGCAATAACACTTTCTGTCCTTAATGCAGAACATAAAATATGACAATAATGTAAATAATGACAGCAGTAACACAGTAGCAGTGCTCAGCACTATTGTAAGGGCTTTACATGTGTTTATTCATGCAGTCCTCAAAATTACCCCCAGGAGATAGTCACTATTATTATCCTTCCCATTCAAAGGAGACAACGCTGAGGCACAGAGAGGTTTAGTAATTTGTCCAGTGTTACACATCTTGAGTAGTAGAACCAGAATTCAACTTCTAGATTCATCTTGATGGTCAAAATAGAACTAGCAAATGCCATGGGTGTGAGGTTTATGGAACTAGATTACCTGTGTTCCTAGCCCAATATCTTAGGTAAGATATTTTCTTCTTTCTGTGTTCCCATCTCTAAAAATATCTTAGAGTAGTTTCAATTAGCATGTTCTTTGCTGAGCCAGTCTGGCTGCCTCAAGCTCTACCTGCTAGGATGAGTTCATTTGTCCAGTCTTTCAAGGTAATTTCTGACAATAGAGAAGGATTTCTTTTGTGGAGGGCCATTCCACCTTAACAGTTTATGTCTTATTGGTCCATGGCGGTCGCTTTTGGGATGAGAACTCCCATTCACCCCTGTGCAAGGTGTGAGGTTTTCTGCAATACAACTCCCATAAAACTGTAGTCAGCTGCTTGTTTAATCTTGTTTTTAGGATACAAATCAACGTAAGAAAGGTTTCTCATCCATACTCTTAGAATCTCTAGTTGAAGCAGGGCTCTGTACTCATGACTTCTTTACAATGTAAGTGAATACTCTGTCCTTTGAGCTTTACACAATTAGCCTCAGGATTCTGTGACAGGCTGGGGGGGGGGGGGTGGTGAAGTGGAACTGATCTGTCCTGGAGTTCTGTGCCCATCCACAAGCTGTATTCCTGCCCACGTGCTGGTCAGTGAGAAGCATTGAGTCTTTTGACTGGCAGTGGATTTTCAGCAGAGGCTCTTTGGAAGGAGGATTAGTGCTTCCTGACCCTTCTAGCTTCCCCCAAGTATCTCTATTTCAAATACCAAAAAATCCCTCATTCTCTTCAATAATGCACTTACTATTTTTCAGATCTCAGTGCATTTGGTGGTTGCAATCCAGCAAGGCTTTGATCCTCTCAGGTTTTGCAAACTCTTATAACTAGCCTTAGACAGAAAATAGCTTTTCTTCACAAGGCTGTGCACTTAATCTGATGTCTCTTATCTGCTTTCCAACAGGCTCAGCTCCAAAGGAAGCTAATCTTCCTTTGTAGCTCTTGCTGAAGGCAACATTTCCTACAGCTTCTAAACACATGGGCTTCCTGCCAAATTGCCCTCAGGCCTCGTTGCTCCAGCTTCATGGGCCTGAAGTCTTGAGTCCCAAGAGACAGCAGGATGGTGTAGCTGCCTGTTTTGCCCCCATACAATATCTTCAGTTTCTCATGCTGGCATAAGGGGCAGCAGAATTCTCAGTTCTTCTCACATGAACTATCGAGCTTCACATGCTAGGGTCTGTCTTCTGCAGCACCCGACTTCTTACATTAGTTTCTAATTAGTAATTTCTCTTTGCAAGTAAGTGAACCAAATCTAGCTAGCTTAAGTAAAAATGAGAAATTGATTGGAGGATATTAGTATAATTGATAAAACCCAATGACAGAAATGCTTCTGGGCTTCAGGAACAAACTAAAACCTGGAGCTCAAAATTGTTAAAATTTTCTTCATCTCTCTTTTCTGTCCATTTCTGTAGGTTAGCTTCATTTGTCTTTCTCTCTCTCTGCATCCCAGTTTTGTTTCCCAATCTACATTTCAAAAAAAAAAAAAAAACAGCTATTGACAGCTTTGAATTTTATAAGGTATAGGTCTGACCACCTCTCTTCTGCCCCTGCAGGTGCTGCCCAGCAAAGGTCACATGACTCAATAAGCCAATCAGTTATGACCAAGGACCATAGTGCAGGAATGGGACAGCGGTCATGAACGGAGAGAGGCATGTAGGGAATGGTTCTTAGAAAAGAGATACTGAGTAGACAAAAAGAATATGTCCCTAGTTGTTGAGTTGTTGTAGTGATACTGTAGCCAGTGCTGTCAGAACAGGTAGAAGAATCTTACATAGATTCACCCTCTGTTTAACTCAGTCTGTTCAGTAGTGGTATAGCTTGTTATAATAATGTGTTTAGAGTAGTGGTAGCAGGCAGACATGGTAATTCACAGAAACTTATTTAATGAATTGAAAAAAACCCACAGCAAATAGAGGTCTCCTTCAATTCAGAAGAAGAAATTAATTTTAAAGCACTAGTACATTAGGTACTAAAACCCCACTTAATTGGCAGAGACAAGAAGGATCTTAGGATTTGCTCAGAATTTCATTCTTTCCAGAAACCACAGTTCTGAATTTATATTCCAACATTTGGGAAACACGTATAGAGGTATTGCTCATCATAGTCATGGAATCCAAGGTACTTGTTGCTTTCTTGCTCTATCTGGCTCAGTCTCAAAACATCTATGCAAAGGAGAATCATGTTAAGCACTGATATAACTATTATTTCTGTAAGAAAATGAGGTAAGTTTTAGGTATTACAAACTGTATTAAGAAATCCCCTCACACACTAATGTGGTTAATATAAAAGGACAGTTGCTATTTATTAACAAAAGATGTTGACAAAAATTCTTGCACCTATAAATTCAGGAATCTACTATGGCATCCCTCACATTCCATACCTCCCCTTCTTCCACCCTGCTTTAAGAATGGGCGTGAAATTTCTCACCTGTTACGGACAAACACATGGGAAGGAAATTCATTTTCAGCATGATTAGTAATATCAGGGAATTCTGTAGCTATTCAAAGTGAAAACGCTGCTCAGATTGGAGCTCAGCTACCCTATGACCCAGAAATTGCACTACTGGGTATTTACCCCAAAGATACAGTTGTAGTGAAAAGAAGGGCCATATGCACCCCAGTGTTCATAGCAGCAATGTCCACAATAGCCAAACTGTGGAAAGAGCCAAGATGCCCTTCGATAGATGAATGGATAAAGAAGATGTGGCCCATATATACAATCAGAAATATCACCATCAGAAAGGATGAATATCCAACTTTTGCACCAACATGGATGGGACTGGAGGAGGTTATGCTAAGTGAAATAAGTCAGGCAGAGAAAGTCAATTACCATGAGGTTTCACTTATTTGTGGAACATAAGGAATAGCATGGAGGACATTAGGAGAAGGAAGGGGAAAATGAAGGGGGTGGGAAATCGGAGGGGGAGATGAACCATCAGAGACTGTGGACTCTGAGAAACAAACTGAGGGTTTTAGAGGGGAGGGGTGTGGGGGGATGAGTTAGCCCGGTGATGGGTATTAAGGAGGGCGTGTATTGCATGGAGCACTGGGTGTTATATGCAAACAATGAATCATGGAACACTACATCAAAAACTAATGATGTTACTATATGGTGACTAACATAACATAATAATAATAAAAAAAAAAGATCGGAGCTCAGCTAGAAGTCTGAGCTTTGCCTGGTTTGGCTATATGGTCCTTACTAAAGGTGCACTGATGCTCTATATGGGACTACCTAACATCAAGGAGAGATCCTTTGAAAGGAAAGTGGAGTGGATAAATTTTATATAATTGTGCCTTGATTTTTTAGTCATTTATTTTTTTAAAGAAACTCTTATATCTTAACAATCTCAAACTTGCAGACAGTTATGAAATGGTGCAAGAAAGACTGTTATACGCTGAACCATTTGAGAGTAAATTTCCAAAATGCCCCATCACTCTTGAATACTTTAATGTGTAATTCCCACCAACAAGATTACTTTCCTATATAACTACAAAATACCATCAATATTAGGAAATTAGCATTGATATATTACAACGTCAAATCTCCAGAGTCCATTACAATTTTCCAGTTGTCCCAATAATGTCTTTATAAAGAAAGTATCCAGGCCAAAGTCCCATGTTACATTTAGTTATCACATCTCTGTAGACACCTTCAATTTGGAACAGATCTTTATAGTTTTTCCTTGATTTTCATTACCTTGATACTTTTAAAGGTGACAGAGCAAGTTACTAACCTATTATAGAATGTACTTTCTCTAATGTTCCTTCAGGATTAGAGTAAGATCATAGAAGTGATGCTGTGTTCTCATTGTCTGTCAGGTAGCATATAGTTTTGATTTATCTCTGTTGTATGAAACTCCAACAAAACTGGTGTGGGGATTTTTTTTAGTATTTTTTTTTTAATATTTATTTATTTGACAGAGAGAGAGAGAGAGCACAAGCAGGGGAATTGGCAGGCAGAGGGAGAAACAGGCTTCCCGCTGTGCAGGGCTCGATCCAAGGACCCTCAGATCACGACCTGAGCCGAAGGCAGCCGCTTAACTGACTGAGCCACCCAGGCACCCCTTTTTTAGTATTTTTTAACTGAAGTATAGTTGACACACAGTGATACTCAGTTTCAGGTGTGCAATAGAGTGAAACCACTAGTCTGTACATTATGCCATGCTCGCCAGAAGTATAGCTACCATCCATCACCATACAATGCTATTACAGTACTTTTGACTATATTCTCTATGCTGTACCTTTTATCCTAGTGACTTACTCATTCTATAACTGGAAGCCTGTATCTCCCACCCTCCTTCATCCATTTTGCCCATCTCCCTGCCCCCCTGCTCTCTGGCAGCCATCAGTTTGTTCTTTCTATATATGGGTCTGTTTCTGCTTTTTATTTGTTTTTTTAGATTCCACATGTAAGTGAAATCATATGGTATTTGTCTTTCTCAGTTTGACTTATTTCACTTAGCATAATACCCTCTAGGTCCACCTATGTTGTTGCAAATGGTAAGGTGTCATTCCTTTTCATGGCTAAGTCATAGTCCACTGCATACATATATATTACAGTTTCTTTATCCATTCACCCATCAATAGACACTTGCATTGCTTCCATATCTTGGCTATTATAAATAATGCTGCAGTACACATAGGGGTGCATGTATCTTTCCAAGTTACTGTTTTTATTTTCTTTGGATAAATACCTAGTAGTGGAATTACTGGATCATATGGTAATTCTATTTTTAATATTTTGAGGAACCTCTGTACTGTTTTCCACAGTGGCTGCACCAGTTTACATTTCTACCAACAGTGCATGGGAGTTCCTTTTTCTCCACATCCTTACCAACACTTGTTATTTCTTATCTTTTGATACAAGCCATTCTCATTTCTCATTGTGGCTTTGATTTACATTTTCCTGATGATGAGTGATGTTGAGCATATTTTCATGTGTCTATTAGCCATCTGTATATATTCTTTGGAAAAATGTCGATTTAGGTCCTTTAATTTTGGGGTGTGGTTTTTTTTTTTTTTTTTTTGGTGTTGAGTTGCATGAATTCGTAAAGATTTTTTATTTATTTATTTTTGCGAGAGAGAGAGAGAACATGAGTTGGGGGGAGGGACAGAGGGAGAAGCAGACTCCCTGCTGAGCAGGGAACCCGATGTGGGACTTGATCCCAGGATCCCGGGATCATGACCTGAACTGAAGGCAGATGCTTAACCGACTGAGCCACCCAGGCTCCCATGAATTCTTTATATATTTTGGATATTAACTCCCATCAGATACATCACTTGCAAATATCTTCTCCCATTCAGTATATTGCCTTTTTATTTTGTTGATGGTTTCCTTTGTTGTACAAAACTTTTTATTTTGATGTAGCCCCAGTAGTTTATTTTTGCTTTTGTTTCTGTTGCCTTAGGAAACATATCTAGAAAAAGGTTGCATTGGCCGACGTCAAAGAAATCACTGCCTATGTTTTCTAGGAATTTTATTGTTTTAGATCTCACATTTAGGTCTTTCCTCCATTTTGAGTTTATTTTTATATGGCATTAGAATGTGGTCCAGTTTCATTCTTTTGCATGTATCTGTCCAGTTTTACCAGCACCATTTGTTGAAGAGACTGTCTTTTCCCCATTGTATATTCTTGCCTCCTTTGTCATAGATTAATTGACCATATAAGTGTGGGTTTATTTCTGGCTCTCCATTCTGCTCTGTTGATCTGTGTGTCTGTTTTTGTGCCAGTACCACATTGTTTTGATTTACTACAGCTTTGTTGAGTATATTTTGAAATCTGGGACTGTGATACCTCCAGGTTTGTTCTTTCTCAGGATGCTTTAGCTATTTGGGGTCTTTCATGGATCCATACAGATTTTAGGATTACTTATTCTAGTTCTGTGAAAAATGTTGGTATTTTGATAGGGATTACATTAAATCTGTAGATTGCTTTGGGTAGTATGGACATTTTTTTTAAGATTTATTTATTTGAGGGGGGACAGAGGGAGAGAATGTTAAGCAGACTCCCCACTGAGCATGGAGCCCAATGCAGGGCTCGATCCCATGACCCATGAGATCATGACCTGAGCTGAAACCAAGAGTCGGATACTTAACCAACTAAGATACCCAGGTGCCCCGGGTAGTATGGACATTTTAACAATATTCAGTCTTCCAATCCATGAGCATGGAATATCTTTTCATTTGTTTGTGTTGTCTTTAATTTCTTTCATCAATGTTTTTATAGTTTTCAGAGTACCAGTCTTTCACCTCCTTGGTTAAGTTTGTTTCTAGGAATTTTATACTTTTTGGTACAGTTGTGGAACTGTTTTCTTAATTTCTCTTTCTGCTACTTCATTAGAAATGTATAGAAATGCAACAGATTTCTATATTTTAATTTTGTGTCCTGTAACTTTACTGAAATCAGTTATTACTTCTAATAATTTTTTTGTGGTGTCCTGAGGGTTTTCTCTGTCCTATATCAAGTCATCTGTAAATAGTGACAGTTTAACTTCTTTTTTTTTTTTTTAATCAATTTGGATGTGTTTTGCTTTTTTTATCTTGTTTGGGTAATAAGTTATTAGCATTCTGTGACAGACACTATCTGCTTATAACCCATCAGCTATTCCACTTCCTGTACAAGCCAAAGGCAATGCAGCTCTCTCTCTGAGGATCTTTTGGGCTACGGGAGCATGGTGCCACCCTTGCTCAGGGCAAGCTGTAATACTTGTTCCAGAGGGCAATCCTCAGTCAGTGAAGGATGAAAAGTCATTGGTCACAGCCTCTGCCAGCTTCCTTGCTCCACAGGTTGGATAACTCTAAGCATGTTCCACACTGTCTCCCAGAGTTTTTCAACGGAACTGAGCCTAGTTACCTGTCTCAGTACATTGCTGGGTAACATACCCTTTATTTTTGACTCCTTTCTTTTCTTGTTTGAATTTCCCACCCTTCTACCTCAGCTTCCTGGGATCACCTCCCAAAAAGCTACATTCACTCAAATCCTTTTCTCAAGATCTGCTTCTAGGGTGCTCATCCTAAGACATGTGATGAGTATATTATGCTAAGCGAAATAAGTCAGTCAGAGAAAGAGAAATGATTTCACTCATATGTGGAATTTAAGAAACAAACAGATGAATATATGGGAAGGAAAAAAAGGGAGGGGGGGAACAAACCGTAAGAGACTCTTAACTATAGGGAACAAACTGAGGATTGCTGGAGGGGAAGTGGTTGGGCGATGGGCTAAGTGGGTGACGGGCATTAAGGAGGGTACTTGTGACGAGCACTGGGTATTATATGTAAGTAATAAATCACAATTCTGCTCCTGAAACCAACATCACACTATATGTTAACTAGAATTTAAATAAAATTTTGAAACAAACAAGACACATGTCATTCCTACACTACGAAAACTTTGAAGAGGGGTGCCTGGGTGGCTCAGTCATTAAGCGTCTGCCTTCGGTTGAGGTCCTGATCCCAGGATACTGGGATTGAGCCCCGCATCAGGCTCCCTGCTCGGCGGGAAGACTGCTTCTCCCTCTCCCACTCCCCCTGCTTGTGTCCCTCTCTCGCTGTGTCTCTCTGTGTCAAATAAATAAATAAAATCTTAAAAAAAAAAAAAACTTTGAAGAGATTTTGCTGTGTTTGCATCAAATTCATGATCTGATGATTTGGTTATTATTTAGTTATTCTTTCAAAACTTTGTTTTCTCTATATGAATGAAGGAGTACCTCCCCATAGTATCAGTTTCCCCACCAAAGTGTAGAGTCCAAACAGATGGACAGGATAAATCCGTTCTGTTAAAATGCTCTCTGACATCAGGCCAACCTTGTGTTTGCAAAACATTGTTAAAATAAGGTGTTCACATGCCATCTAGTCAGTCAACTCATTAAAGTTAGAATGCTGTGCAATTATTTTCTTATTCTTTTGTGTTTCCATGTTATGTTATAGTGAGTCCCTGAGTCTGACCAAAGCATCTCTTTCCCGTCCTCCACAGTGTGCTTCTACCGGGAATTACCATTTTTACTTCATAAAAGTAAATGCATACAGCGTGTGGCATTTTTTTTTTGAAGAGAGGGCTGAAAATAATAATAATATACTTGTTCTTGCTATTCTTAAACCCCCCTCAAAACCACTCAGTACAAACAACTTCTAGACCAACTCCGTCTGGGAAGAGCAGATTTAGAAAGAAGGGAGACGCTATAGACAGTACCACATACAAGAAAGAAAATATAATGTCTCGGCCTGATACATTGTGGGATGCTGCAGGATGTTGACTCACTTTGCAACTATAGTCCTTCCTGAGCATAGAAAAAACTAGTCTTTTATGCAATGAGTTCAGCTCAAACAAGTCTCTCCTGACCCGCATTGCTACAGGAGTAGTCGTCACCAGTGTTAATATCTGTGTCAGACGCCCTTGTGTAATTGTTTTTCCAAAAGAGCAGACCAAACAATTTCTCAAGTAGAGAAAACTGTACACGCAGTACTTTTCTGTACAAGTAACAAGGATAGTCGGACAAATGAAAATAAGCACAAAATATTGATGACATTCAAAAAATAAACACATAGGTCCTCCCTAAAAAAGAATATATTTGCAAATAGCACAACCTGCTTGCTAACTTTTGCTGGCAAATGGGGTAGATCCAAACAGTCCATCAGCCTCTCCCGAGGGAACTTTGAGTTTTCATGAAGTTCCATAGTTATAAATAAATGTTCCAAGCATCTCTATAATTACTTCTAGCTTGTAAAGTATTATCTGGGCGGAAATTCATTTTACCTAAAGCACATTCTTTAACTGACTGGTAGTAAGGAATTTCGTCCAAGAAAGGCACATTTTAATTTAGGTAGGAAAAATTATAAACATGCCACCCCCTTCTACAGGGTGGGGAGCATTTCCCTGAGTTCCGCCTCTTCATTAGAGCCAGCAGAGGTTGACACATAGGACCACAAATCAAGTAAGTGCCCTCTACACCATTCATGTCTCCACAGAGTCTGCAATTAAAGGACCCTTCCCACTCAAACAAAAGTGCCTTCCCCAAAGAAAGGAGTTTGAAGAAACTAATACCCAAATCTTTTCCTTCAGCTTCTCATTCCTGGCTTTGGGAATACGTCCGTAGTTCCAATGAGGGAATCCTGGGAGGAAATAGAAGAGGATTTTTTGTTTGTTTTCATGGTCTGAATAGCCTGGATGCTTCTACATTCATTCATACCAGGAATTGAGAGGGTGAATCGTTGGTTTTCCTGGGACTTTCTGGTTATAGCTAAACTGCCAGTTCTGATGATTTGGCTTTGTGAAAATATCCTCTCCCACAGATATCCTTTTTCCATAACATTAAAAGCAAGTGTGTAAAATGACTGAATCACTTTTTTAATCCTTTTTTAAAGAAAGGAAAAATGACTTTTTAAGCAAAGGTTTTCTAGGTATTTGATAAAATTTCAGGAAAATATTTCTGTAAGCACAAATTTTTAAAATCTATCGTGGAAAAAAAATGAGGTTAATATAATAAATATTAAAGCCACATTTTATATGGAGGTCATCTATACATTCTCTTATAATAAATATTTTTGAAGATGAAGTTAAGATCTGTAGAATTATCTTTAGACCAATACTGATTCAGAGGAAAGGACTATTTTCCTAAATATCATGCCATCTAATTAGACTATACTTTGCAATTCGAAAAAAATAATTCTAATTCAAATAAACAAGCAATTTGATAAATAGAAAAATATATAATAGAACCATTATATACAATTTGCTTATTTGCCACTTGGCTATTTATTAGATACTCTTTTTGTCCATGTTTATGCTGAGTTTTAGGAAATATGAAAGAATACAAAAACTTCAATGAACTTTCTGTGCAATTGGGGAAGGGATGCAAAGCACATTTCTGATTCTCTCACTTCAAAAGCTTCTTATGACATCATTACATTCTCCCACAGTTTTAAGGGCCTCCACCATGTACTTTACCCCCACATCTCTCCTCCACACACTCTGAAGTCCAGTCAAGACACAGCTTCTTGTTACTCCTTGACAGTGCCCTCACCAAGCTCAGGGTCTCAGGCAGTGCCTTCCGGTCAGAATACCCTTTCTGTCAGTACCTTCTACCAGAATCTTCTACCTCAGTTCAATGGAATCATCTCTCCTCACTTCCTTCTAGATAAAAGTAATTCTTCCCTTGTCTGAATTGTTTTAGCTCTATTTCTCACAGTGCTTTTTTTATTCAACACAGTACTATAGGTATTTGTGTACATTTATTTGTCCTACTAAAATTACCTTCAGTCGTTTCAGATAGGTTATCTTTGTATCTCCATATACATTGCCTAACTCAGTGTCTAATTCATAATATGTATTCAAGCATATAGTAGTTGAATAAATGAGTGAATGAGTGAGTACTTGAAACAATTAGGGAATAATTAAGAATAATAATTGTGTGGCAATGGATGCAGGGTAATGGGAGAGTAAAAGGAATTTGGAATAGGGAATAAAATAGCTTGAACGTGAGCTGGAATAGTCTAAGAAGGCTAAATGGAGGATTTAAACTTGATTTGCCCCTTTAGGGATGATCGTGTCAAACAGTGGAGCCAGAGTTGCTAAAAACAACCAAGAGTAGGATTCTGGCTGACAGATTAGAAGAGGAGAAGGAATGAATCAAAAGGGAAGTTTGTAAGAGGAAAGTTTCAGGAAAGTTCCAGGCTGAGCAGGAGATATACAGACTACAAGATACGACCTTTTTAGCTGGAACCCTAGAAATTAAGCTCTGCTTCCAGGACGCAGATTTGCTTATTTGCCACTTGGCTATTTCTGTAAACATGCTAAAAAGTAATATGTTAAAAATAACATGTTCAGGGGCAAAAGATTGGATTTTGAGTTAGGAAGGGCTGGATTTCATTTCAGTTTCACTGTCTGTTGTTTTGTTGGGCATGGGATTCTCTAATGCTCCATTTTCTTATCAGTAAAATGGGAGTTACAATTCTTACCCAATTTGGTTGCAGTGGGGGTTAAAGAAGATAATATTTGCAAAGTGCTTGACACATAGAGCTCAGTAAATGGCAACTATCATTTTGCTCTGGGCTCAAATTTGAATACAGATCTTCCCTGATTTACAGTGGGATTATATCCTGATAAACCCATCATAAATTGAAAATATCTTCACACTGATGATAATACTGTGCATTTCTGTCCTATGTTTGCTAGCTGGAATTTCCCCTCAGATAAAGCACATCTAAAGCAGAGATGCCCCATCATAACTTTATGTGCCATATTTATTCTATGAAAAAGGCACCAATTCTTGCCTCAAATAGTGTGAACTCTATCTTTTCTGGAAATGTTAATTTTTCTGGCCTATTATTGTGCTTCAATACTTGTTTTCTCAAATCAGTTGGAAAACAGATATGCCTATACCCACCTATTTGCGCACCCAAACACATGCAGCAAATACTTCTCCGAATGTCTTCATTAAGCAATCTATTTTCAGTGACCCCAGGCAGCTCTATACAGGCCTTTATTCTGTTCATCTGGAATTGAACTCTGTGTACCTTTTAGTCTGAACTCTCAGGACAATGCCCATTTGTTGTTTGGCTGGCACAGTTTCATGTATTTTGGAGGGGCATATATATCTATGGTGCTGGTCAAAGAGTTATAATGAAGGGTTTGATTTGGTCTTATGTTTGGTTAGAAAGTTGTTATCTAAAGTCAGCTGACAAGCATAATAGATCCAAACAGCTTAAGAACCTTTCTTTTTATAATGGATTTCTTAGCAAATATCTTAGGAGATATTATGAATATTATGGTCATGTAAACTGTCCAGTGTGTGAGACAAATTTTAAATTTAGTAAAGCAAAGGATGGAATTTTCTTTGTCTAGTACAGTCTGTTGACTCATAGAAAAAGTCACATGACTTCATAGAATTCCTTTTACATAAATGATAATGGCCTAGAGCATTATTTTATTATATAAAAAATCTAATTTGGTGTTAAGAGCATATATTTACTGAAGACTATACAACTCTTCTTCAACTTTCGATATAAACCCACTGCAAGTTGAAAATATGGTAGGTCAGTGGCACCTGGGTGGCACAGTTAAGCGTCAGACTCTTGGTTTCAGCTCAGGTCATGATCTCAGGGTTGTGAGATTGAGCGCCACATGGGGCTCTGTGCTCAGCGGGGAGTTTAAGATGCTCTGATTCTCTCCCCCCCACCCTCTTCTTCTTCACCCTGCTTGTTTTCTCTCTCTCTCTCTCATGAATAAATAAATCTTAAAAAAAAAAAATACAGTAGGTCAAAGATGCATAATCATAGTGCTGCTTAGCCTACCTTAAACATCTCAGAATATTTACATTGGCCTGCAGTTGGGCAAAGCCTATTTTATAATAAAGTGTTGAATATCTCATTTAATGTATTGAATACTATACTGAAAATGAAAAACGGAATGGTTGTATGGGTACAGAATGGCTAAAAGCATATCAGTGTTTACCCTCGTGATCACGTGGCTGACTGGGTCTGTGACTTACTACCGCTGCTCAGCTTCACAAGAGTATTGTACCACATATCGCTAGTCCAGGAAAAGATCAAAATTCAAAATTTGAAGTATGGTTTCTAGTGAATGCATATCACTTTTGCATTGTCATAAAGTCAACAAATCCTAAGATGAACCATCTTAAGTCTGGGACCATCTGTTCTTGTTAGGTATGTTTGTCCCTAGGCCTGTTTGTGGCCAGAGGGTCTGTTCCTAATCACTTCAGAAGGACTTTTTCTGGAATTGAGATGGAGATCTTAATAGAAGTGATGAGGCTTATGATGATAACAGAACTTATAGCCTCTAATATTTATTGCGTGTGTATTATGTGCTAGGAACCGTGCTAATTGCCTCATAAGAATTGCTGCGTTTAGTCCTAACAAAAATGCATACAGTAAATAAAACAGCTGGAACTGATATTTGGGGTTTTTAGCAGGAATATTCTTGAAACAAAATGTGTCTGGATCTCAGGAGTTCCAGTCACTGGGAATCAGAAGTCAGGGCAGGGTGGCCAGGGGCAGCAAAAAGGTATGCAGATGCTCAGGCTTGTCCTGACAATGGAATCCAGGATAGAGTAGTTAAAAGGTGTGATAGTTTCAGATCTAATCCAGGCAAGCCTGTATTCTAGGGACCCCAGCCCGGCAATGTAGTCCAGCGTAAGGGGAATTTCAGGCAGTGGGCACTACTTAAAGCCAGACAGGTGATGGCACTGTGATTCTTAGAAAGACCCTTTTTGGTAGCAGGAAAATACAGGAAGCAAGATACAGCTTCCCTGGGGAAGGAGTGTGGCAAGAACTGGGCAGGTTATACAGGTCCCATCTCATGAATTATGGCGAGAATGGCAACATTTTCTTCTCTTGTACAATCTCTGAAAGGGCAAATGCTTAATTTGTGCTTAAGACCAGATCTAGGCTTATCAATAAAGAATATTGTAATCAGTTAGTGATGTCTCTCCTGAGCACTAAGGGAAGAAGTGGCAGCCAGACTGGTTGTGATTCTTGGGTTTAATGGAAGAACCAGAGCAGACTTGAAGAAAAAAGAAGAGGAGCTGTTACATAAAGGGACTATGCACGACTTTTAGGAGAGTGTGATTTGGGGCCTATCAGTTCTGCTCAGAACTACACAGAGAGGAGTATACCTATGGTAATTATACATACCTCCTTGCCCCGGTCTGTTGCCATCTTAGAAACTGATGGTAGCATTCTAACACCTGTACTGCCTCTGTCTCCCCAGAGTAAAGACTTAAAGTTAGGTGCCCCATGCTGACAATTTGCTGTCTATAAAGATCCATGACCTTCTCAGAAAAACTTCAGTATGCATTCTCAGGAGATAATTATATAGAAAAATAAGTATTGATGGACAAGGAGAAATTAAACACAAAGTACATTTTTTATTATTTTCATAAAATTTGGTGCTGTTCTTATGAAATACATCAAAGAAACAAATGTATTTTGCTTAGAGTCCTCTTTGAGAACTGTATTTAAATTTCAATGTATTTTATATTTATTTATTTAAATAAGAAGGCACAGATGCCAGCAGAAGGAAGGAAACATCTTAAAATATTTCAATATATATTATAGCTAATTATTCTTTTTTTAAGTGAGGAACAGGGAGGTAGATATTTGAACATTTTTCCTTCGTGAAACCACATTCCTGTGGCATTACTCAAGTTAAATCTTTCAGTCATTGAAAGTGGAAAGAGAAAATGACTATATTAAAACCAAATAGAAAATGAATCTGGATCTTTTATTATATTTTTCTAGGTCTGTAACTTCCCAACCTGTTCTGTTTGTGAAAATATAAAAATATAACTCTCCACAAGAAGAAATAGCTGTCAGTCTTACAAGCCCTGTTTTTTAAAGTAGGCTTTATTTTGAGGGACTGAGAGCAAGGTGACTATATGTAGAAATGCCTATTTGAAAACCCCTGTTCTATTTGTGTGGTAGCCTCTCAGTTTATGTCTTACTTGAGGAGAGAGAAAGAGGGCCACATATGAAATAGACTTTTACTTTTTCAATTTTTTTTATTTGAGTATAGTTAACACACAATGTTATTATATTAGTTTCAGGTGTATAACATAGTGATTCAACATCTCTGTACATCATCATGCTGTGCTCAACACAAGTATGGCTACGCTCTGTCGTCATACAATGCTGTTACAATATCATTGATTATATTCCATGTGCTGTACCTTTTATTTCTATGACTCATTCATTGCATGACTGGATGCCTTTATCTCCCACTCTCATTTACCCATTTTGCCTATCTGCCCTCTGGTGTCCATCAGTTTGTTCTCTGTATTTATGGGTCTGATTCTGTTTTTTGTTTGTTCATTCATTTGTTTATTAGATTTCACATATGTGTGAAAACATACAGTATTTTTCTTTCTCACTGACTTATTTCACTTGGCATAATACCCTCTAGGTCCACCCATGTTGTCACAAATGACAAGATCTCATCCTTTTTATGGCTGCGTAATATTCCATTGTATACATACATATATACGCCATCTTCTTTATCCATACGTCTATCAGTGGACGCTCTGGTTGCTTCCATATCTTGGCTATTGTAAATAATGCTGCAATAAACATGGGGGTGCATGTATTTTTCAAATCAGTGTTTTCATTTTCTTTGTATAAATACCCAGTGGTAGAATTATTGAATCATATGGTATTTTAAATCTTTTGGGGAACATCCATACTTTTTCCACAGTGGCTGTACCAATTTACATTCCCACCAAGAGTACACAGGAGTTTCTTTTTCTCCACATCCTTGCCAACACTTGTTACTTCTTGTCTTTTTGATTCTAGCCATTCTGACAGGTGTGAGGTGGTAATCTCATTGTGGTTTTGATTTGCACTTCCCTGATGATTAGTGAATTTGAGCATCTCTTCATGTGTCTGTTGGCCATCTGTATGTCTTCTTGGAAAAATGTCTATGCAAGTCCTCTGTCCATTTTTTAATTGGATTGTTTCTGGTTTTGGTGTTGAGTTGTGTAAGTTCTTTATATATTTTGGATATTAACTCCTTATCAGATATATAATTTGCAAATATGTTCTCCCATTCAATAGGTTGCCTTTTTGTTTTGTTGATGGCTTCTTTGGCTGAGCAAAAGTTTTTTATTTTGATGTGATTGCAGTGGTTTAAATTTGCTTTTGTTTCCCTTGCCTTAGGAGACATATCTAGAAAAATGCTGCTATGGCTGATGTCAAAGAAATTACTGCCTGTGTTTTCTTCTAGGAGTTTTATAGTTTCAGGTCTCACATTTAGGTCCTCAATTTGCTTTGAGTTTATTTTTGTGCATGGTGTTAGAAAGTGGTCCAGTTTTTATCCTTTTGCCTGTAGCTCTCTAGTTTTCCCAGCACCATTTATTAAAAAGTCAATCTTTTCCCCTTTGTATATTCTTGCCTCCTTTGTCATAGATTAATTGACCACATAATCATGGGTTTTCTTTCTGGGCTTTCTAGTCTGTTCCATTGATCTGTGTGTCCATTGATCTGTTGTGCCAGTACCATAGTGTTTTGATTACTACAGCTTTGTAGTATATCCTGAAATACAGAGTTGTGATGCCTCCAGCTTTGTTCTTTCTTAGGATTGCTTGGCTATCTGAGGTCTTTTGTAGTTCCATACATAAAATAAATTTAAAACATACTTTTTTGAAAAAAAAAATTATGTCATAAAAGAAAGCAGTATAGTTATATAGATTATATAGATTTCCTAATTGTGTCTTTTCATTTAACAACTTTAAGTTTTAAACTGCTGAATTATTTAACATAACAGAATTCTGTCAACATGCAAAAAGCAACAAGCATGATGTATTATTTACAAAGTGAACTTACAAATAGAGGGTAACAAAGATGTAAAAACAAAATATTTCTTGTCCTCATCTTTTGTGCATGCAAGCACATGTATTCACAGAGTTCATTTTTCCCCCTTGTATTCATTTTCTCATTCATTTTATTTTATTTTTTTAAAGATTTTATTTATTTATTTGACAGAGAGAGACACGGCAAGAGAGGGAACACAAGCAGGGGGAGTGGGAGAGGGAGAAGCAGGCTCCCCGCTGAGCAGGGAGCCCAATGCGGGGCTTGATCCCAGTACCCCAAGATCATGACCCAAGCCCAAGGCGGACGCTTAACGACTGATCCACCCAGGCGCCCCTTCTCATTCATTTTAAAAGCATTTTTAGTGATTAGAATTGTGGCCCCCACAAAAGATATATCCACCCAGAACCTATGAATGTGGCCTTATTTGGGAAAAGGTCTTTACTGATCATCTTGGGTTATCTGAGTTGCCCCTAAATCCAATGACAGGTGTCCTTTTAAGGCACAGAAGAGAAGACAGAGAAAGAAGAGGAGAAGGCTATATGAACAAGGAAGCAGAGATTGGAGTTACTCAAACACAAGCCAAGGAACTCCAGGAGCCACCAGAAACTGAGAGAGGCAAACAAGGATTCTCTACTAGAGCCTTCAGAAGGAATGGCTTGATTGTAGGCTTCTGACCTTTAGAACTGTGAAAAATAATTTCCGTTGTTGTACCCAGTTTGTGGTAACTTGTTAGGGCAGCCCTAGGAATCTCACACAGCATCTTTGAGCACCTTTCATGTGCAAAGTGTATTGTTAGGCAAGTATAATCTGTGAACAAGATATCATCTTGTCCTGGAGAGAATCACATCTGGTGCATGAAACAGACATTTAACAATGTGTATTCTTTTTTTCTCTCTGAAAAAATTGTTTTAATTGAAGTATAGTTGACATACAATGCCCTATTTGTCTCATAGTGATTTGATATTCATACCTTATGAAGTGATTCCCTACAGTAATTCTAGCTACCATCTATCACCATACAAAGTTATTACAGTCTTATTGACTACATTCCCCATGTTGTACATTACATCCCCATGACTTACTTATTTTATAACTAGAAGTTTGTATCTCTTAATCCCCTTCATGTATTTTGCCTGACCCCCAAGCCCCTCCTCACTCTGGTAACCAACAGTTTGCTTCCTGTATCTATGAGTCTGTTTCTGTTTTTGGTTTCCACATATAAGTGAAATAATACAGTATTTGTCTGTCTCTGTCTGACTTATTTCACTTTGCATAATACCCTTGAGGTCTTACCCATATTGTTGCAAAAGGCAAGATTCCATTCTTCTTTATGGCTGGGTAGGTTTCCATTGTATATATGTACCACATCTTCTTTATTCATTCATCTATCCATGGACACTTAGGTTGCTTCCATATCTTGGCTATTGTAAATAAAGCTGTAGTAAACATAGGGGTGCATATATCTCTTTGAAGTGGTGGGGTTTTTTTTCCTTTGGATAAATACCCAGAGAAAATGCTGGATCATATGGTAGTTCTATTTTTAATTTTTTAGGAACCACCATATTTTGTTTTCTATTGTGGATGCACAAATTTACATTTCTACTAACAGTGTATGAGGGTTCCTTTTTTCTCCACATCCTCACCAACACTTGGTATTTGTCTTTTTGATAATAGCCAACCTGACAGTTTGAGATGATATCTCATTGTGGTTTTGATTTTCATTTTCTTGATAATTAGTGACATTGAGCATCTTTTCATGTGTCTGGTGGCCATCTATATATCTTCTTTAGAATGTCTATTCAAGTCCTACACCTATGTTTTAATGCATGCAAACACGTGTACATAGAGTTAATTTTCCCTTTCATTCATTTCCTCATTCAATTCAAAATGCATTTTTAGTGGTTGCAAGTGCCCCCACAAAAGATATATCCACCCAGAATGATATATCAGGGTTTTTTATGTTAAGTTGTGTATGTTCTTTATATATTTTGGATATTAACCTCTTATCAGATGTATAATTTATAAATATCTTATCCCACTCAGTGGGTTGCCTTTTTGTTTGTTGATGGTTTCCTTTGCCTGCAGAAGCTTTTTAGTTTGATGTAATCAAACTCATTTGTTTATTTTAGTTTTTGTTGCTCTGGCCTGAGGAGACTGGTACAAAAAAAAAGTATTGCTGAGACCAGTGTCAAAGACGTTACTGCCTATGTTTTCTTCTAGAGTTTTATGGTTTCAGGTTTTACAGTCAAGTCTTTAATCCATTTTGAATTTATTTTTATATATGGTATAAAATAGTGGTTGAGTTTCACTCTTTTGCATGTAGCTGTCCAGTTTTCTTAACACAATTTATTGAAGAGTTTGTCTTTTTCCCATTGTATATTCTTGCTTCGTTTGCCACAGATTAATTGACCATATATGCATGGGTTTATTTCTGGGCTCTTTATTCTATTCTAGTGATTTATATGTCTTTTTTTGTACAGTACCATACTGTTTTGATTACTATAGTTTTGTAATGTAGTTTGAAATCAGGGAGCATGATACCTCCAGCTTTGTTCTTCTTTTTCAAGGTTGCTTTGGCTTGTGGTTTCATACAAATTTTAGGATTATTTGTTCTAGATCTGTGAAAAATGCCTTTAGTGTTTTGATCGAAACTGCACTGAATCTGTAGATTTCTTTGGGTAGTATGGATATTTTAACAAATTAATTCTTCCAGTCTGTGACCATGGAATATCTTTCCATTTATTTGTGTCATCTTCAATTTCTTTCATCAGTGTCATAGTTTTCAGAGTACACGTCTTTCATTTGCTCCGTTAAATGCATTTCTAGGTATTTTATTCTTTTTGATACAATTATAAGTGGGATTGTTTCTTAATTTCTCTTTTTGATATATCATTAGTGTATAGAAGTGCAACTGATTTTCCCTGCATTTTTTTCTCTTTATGTCTGTTAATATTTGCCTTACATATTTAGGTGCTCCTATGTTGGGTACATAAATATCTATGAATGTTATATACTCTTCTTGGATTGACCCCTTTATCATTATGTACTGCCCTTCTTTATTTTTTGTTATAGTCTCTTTTATTTTTTTTAAAGATTTTATTTATTTATTTGACAGAGACAGCAAGAGAGGGAACACAGGAAGGGGGGATGGGAGAGGAAGAAGCAGGCTTTCTGCTGAGCAGGGAGCCCGATATGGGGCTCAATCCCAAGACCCTGGGATCATGACCTGAGCCGAAGGTAGACGCTTAACGACTGAGCCACCCAGGTGCCCCAGTTATAGTCTGTTTTAAAGTCTGTTTTGTCTGATTTGAGTATTGCTACTCCAGTTTGCATTTCCATTTGCATGGATATCTTTTCCATCCTTTCACTTTCAGTCTCTATATGTCTTTAAATCTGAAGTTAGTCTCTTGTAGGTAGTGTATAGATAGGTTTTGTTTTTTATTGATTCAGCCACCCTATGTTTTTGATTGGAGCATTTAGTCCATTTACATATAAAGTAATTAGTGATAGGTATAACTCTATGTATTTTAAATGAAGCTTAGACCAAAGAATGGTGGGTGTCTAGAATGGGAAGGGAGGGCGGGTCTCAGTTACTGGGAGCCTTCTGTTGTGTATGAGCACATTGTAGAGGTTCAGGTACCTAAAAAAGTACACCAAGACACCTGAGATCCTAGGGGAAGCTTCCTACGAAATACTGTATCTCAGCATTCTATCTAGTCTTGAAGAGTAAGCAGGAATTTTCATGATGAAAAGTTGGAAAGCAGGTTGTATAGAAGATATCAAGCTGAGGGAATTGAAAGTATTAAAGGCACAAAAATGTGTCAAGGTAAAATAGAGAAGTTTCAGTCTTGGCATAAGGTGAATCTGTAAATGCATTGGTTGAATCCAACTTGCAAGAGGTATGTCCCCCTATTAAGAAGTTATGGCATGAAATCTTGCCATTTGCAATGACGTGGTTGGAACTGGAGGGTATTATGCTGAGCGAAATAAGTCAATCAAAGAAAGACATGTATCATATGACCTCACTGATATGAGGAATTCTTAATCTTAGGAAACAAACTGAGGGTTGCTGGAGTGGTGGGGGGTGGGAGGGATGGGGTGGCTGGGTGATAGACATTGGGGAGGGTATGTGCTATGGTGAGCGCTGTGAATTATGTAAGACTGATGAATCACAGACCTGTAGCTCTGAAACAAATAATACATTATATGTTAAAAAAAAAAAAAAGGAAGAAGATAGCAGGAGGGGAAGAATGAAGGGGGGGAAATCGGAGGGGGAGTCAAACCATGAGAGACGATGGACTCTGAAAAACAAACTGAGGGTTCTAGAGGAGAGGGTGGTGGGTGGACGGGTTAACCTGGTGATGGGTATTAAGGAGGGCACGTTCTGCATGGAGCACTGGGTGTTATATGCAAACAATGAATCATGGAACACTACATCAAAAACTAATGATGTAATGTATGGTGATTAACATAACATAATAAAAAAAAAAGAAGTTATGGCATTGAGTGAAAGGGCACTAAGATGTTTGCTGGAATATCAGGGGTTGGGGAGATGGCATGGGGAGACAGTGGAGAATTATAATTAGTAAAAGGACGTGATCCAAGTTAATTTTAGGAAAATAACTCTAGTGGGGTTTTTTTCTTAGTTATTAATACATATTTTTACCTGTATTTTCTTCTTTTTTTCCCCCCTATTCATGTAGATCAAGGCATCTTCCTTGCCTTCAGGAAGGTGTGGGGCACGGGGATTCCTAGCTATTGTTTTCAAAATCTTAAATGTACTTAGAGAATAGGGTTTGGGAAAGGTACCTCTTGGAAAATGAGACATAAAGATAGATAACTGATTGATTCATTGATAGTAGGTAAATAGACAGATTTCCCAGGCTAAAAAGTTTTTCTCCCAGTTTGGAGAATTAGAATGAGACTGATGATTTGAGAGCAGTACAGAATAAATGAACATATGTTGCACCTGGGATGTTGGGTCCTGGGTTTGAGGCTCCAGCTTCACTGATTATTGCCTGCCAGGGGAGGCAAGGAGCAGTGCAGCAGAGCATCAGATTGAAAGATCCCTACAAGCTGGGGCAACAGTCTGAGCATGGTCTTATGACTGACAGTCAGAGGGACCTCATCAAGCCTTGGCACTACATAAGACAAGACCCTAAATGCTTGGTACAAACCCAGTCAGAGAAGTGGATGTTAAGAATGAGTAAGGTTTAATTTTCCACAAGCCCAACCAGATGGGGGCTTGGCATCTAATTTAAATAAAAAGTAAAATGTGATCTTTTACTGCGTATGTAGACTAAAATTTACCTCCAGTAATTGGCTACAGAGTTATGGCAGAGACTACTAATTGTATCTAATACCTCTTCTTTTCCTTTCCCTTACAGTTATAGAACTCCTGAGTGTAGCTAGGTCCATGGGTACCCTGAATAAAAAGTCCATTTACCAGTCCCCATTGTAGCCCAGTGTGGGCATCTAAGTTCTGGGTTTGAGGAGGGTAATGTGTTCTGCTTATGGCTCATGTCTTTAAAGTATAGGAGTGTACTCTTTCCTTTCCACAAATCTGAGTCAGGGCAAGGTAGTGAGCCCTCTTAGATGGTGCAGAAAGGATAATCAGCGTAGTTGTAGATCCACAGGACAGAAGGACTCCAGACCTCTAGCAACTTTGCATATACAATCCCGGAATTCATGTGAAACAGAAATAAGTTTCTGTCTTGTAGACCACTCATTTTCATGTCCTGATCAAATAAGCTGAACATAAATTCTCACTAACACTAGTCTGGAAAAGGAACAGAAATGGGGCAAGGTTGCTGGTGGGGAAAATTGTTAATTTTCTGTTTTAGTAGTGAGAGACTTAATGGCCTGAATTAGGGCAATATGAGAGCGAGAACAGGGCTGGATTGAAGACAGAGCTCACAGGACTTGAGCACTCAGTTATGTGCAGGGCGAAAAAGAGGGAGAAGAGGGAGAAAAAATGTGATTCTAATATTTCAGCATGGGGAGTTGAGGTTAATGGTGATGGCATGTATTGAGATAGAATATGAAAGGGTAAGTCTTGAGAGGAAGGTGCATAAAATAACACAAAACAAGAAGCCATGGGGCCCAGGAATGAAGAAAGCCTATTTTCTGCTGTTTGCTCCTTTCTACTAAGGAAAAAAGTTACTGGAAGTGAGTACATAGTAATAATAATAGTCAGTGACAAACTGTTTAATATTAAGTGTGTGTTTCTACACAAATTCTTTAGTTTTCTGATAGCTTTTGCCGAAGACTGCAGTCACTTTCCCTTTTTTGCTCAATAATTGAGCTCCCACAATGCTTTCAATGTAAGGTAGAAGTGAGCCTTCTCTGAGCTTAAGCATAGAGCTACTTATTTTTTTCACTAATCTAGAAAGTTATGATGTTATAATGGTAGATATATGTTGTTATACATTTTGTCAAAACTCATAGAATATACACACAGCACAAAGAGTGAAACCAAATGTAAACGATGGACTTTGGGTGATAATAATGTGTGGATTTTGGTTCATTGACTCTAACAAATTTACCACAATGGTGCAGGATGTTGATGATAGGGGACGCTGCCTGTGTGCTATAACGGGGTATGTGAGAACTCTGTATTTTTTGCTCAATTTTACTGTGAACCTAAAACTGCTCTAAAAAATCAAGTATTAATTTTTAAAATTGTATTTGCACTTTTTTTGACAAATAGTAAACTACACTTACCCTCCTTCCTTCCTATTTCAGTTTAATGAAATCAATATATTTTCCCTTTAGAAAAAAATCTAATGCAGGACTTTCAGTTTCTCCATTCTTGGGTATCTGGGGGTATAATAAAGATGATTTTGGAACAATTACATACATCCACCAGGCTTTTCAGAGGTAGTGAGCCCATACAGATTGCTGTATTTTCCATTGTGGAAAACAGTTTTCACTAGAAGAACAGCTTTTGTTATATAGGCAGATTGTTTAGGAATAGAACAGCCATAGCATGGTTTTTAGGTTTGCTCTGGAGTTACAATTCTGGGTTCAACTTCTGGCTCAACCAATCATCAGACACAGATTCTTAGACAAGTCTTTGTTATACTCTAAGTTTTATTTTCTTATTTTCTAAAATGGAGTTAATAGGAATACCCATACTTAATTGATTTATTTGCAAAATTAAGTGAGAAAATGTACATAAAGCATGTAGTATAAGTCCTGGCATAAGAAACTGCTCAATAAATATATATTTTTGTGATGGAGGATATTGTCCAGTCACCAGATAACTGTGTTGGAGAACATTCAATCATTTATTGAGCAGGAAATGAACTGAATTTTGAAAATCCCAACTTCTGGCTCTACCTATAATTGACCCAGGGGAACGGAGCCTGAACAGAGAACAGCCATATGAAATAGTTGGCCATATGAAACAGAGTGTGAAGTTTAGGACTACTGAAGCAGCTGGAATTTGCATATCAGGGTACCAGAAATAAGAAAGCTTAGCAGAAGGGAAGCCCCAGAAATCTACATAGGTGTCCTCTTGAGTCTTTGACTTAGTACCTGTGCATGCATTTGGTCAAACTCAGAGAAGCCTAGTAAGGAGTAGTTACTTCAGGAATGTGAGCTGAGTGTAAGTACCAGAGAATACATAGTGCTGGGAGACAGTCCACTTCTGCAACAACCAGAAAAGTCATGATTTAGGAGGAGGATTATTCCAGCTCTAGCATAAGGGATACTCTGGACCCATTCTAACAAAGTTTAAAACCAAGCCTCAGGAGAAACATGTGGAGCTATCAGTAAATTAATTCTCTATCAGAATAAAGCCCAAAATTCTTTATAGGAAGACAAATTCAGAATCTAAACAATAGCACTCCATTGTCCATCATAAAAATTTAAAAATTAGGGGCACCTGGGTGGCTTAGTTGGTTAAGCAACTGCCTTCAGCTTAGGTCATGATCCTGGAGTCCCAGGATTGAGTCCGCATCTGGCTTCTTGCTCAGCAGGGAGTCTCCTTCTCCCTCTGATCCTCACCCATCTCATGCTCTCTCTCTCTCATTCTCTCTCTCTCAAATAAATAAAATCTTTAAAAAATGTAAAAATTACTAGTCATCTGAAAAATCAGAAAATCTGACCAAAATAAGAGGGGGGAAACAACAGAAAAAGACTCAAGAGATGACAGACGTGTTGGAATTAGTAGACAAAGACTTCAGGCAGCTATTATAAATATGGTCAAAAATCTAAGAATAAAGATGAATAAATGAGTGAACAGGTGGAGGAAGCTCAGCAAATAAAAGGAAACAAGAGAGAGGAAAGCAAATGAAAGTTGTAGAACTAAAAAATGTCTGGAATTTTTTTAATTAGCAGAATTGAGCTTTAAAAGCTGTTTGTATACTGCAAAAGAAAAGCTCTGTAAGACAGGTAAATAGAAAACAGTGAAAGAAAAAAAGACTGGCAAAAAAAAAAAAATGATCAGAGCTTCAATGACTGGTTGAGTATTATAAAGTCACACGTCTAACATACATGGAATAAAAATTCCAGAAGGAGAAGAGAGATTTTGACAGGAAAATAAATGTTAGAAGAAATAATAGTCAAAGAAGTCTCCAAATTTAATGAAAAATAACCCCCAGAGAACATTGTCTATTACCCAATAACTAATGTTCCCAAGGATATTTATATTCATCTCCTCAGCCAAGAAGTGAACATTTAAAAATTTGGCTTTGAAAATCCCAACTTCTCATTCTGGCCATGATGGAGGAATGAACCACAGCAAGATAAACACAAAGAAAACCACATCTGGGAATATTATAGCACAATTGCTTTAAACCAAATTAAAAATAAAAACCTCAAAACATCCATAAGAAAAAAACATACTATATACAGGAAAGGAACAATAGACTATCCACTGAATTCTCATCAGAAACAATGTAAGCTAGAAAACAATGGAATGACAGGTTTTTAAAATTTTTATAACCTCTTATTTACTTAAATAGAATTCTAAGTGAAAAACTATTATTTTGCATAAAACCCTTGAACAATTGTGTGAGTGAGGCACACATGCTAGACTGTATTAGCCCCATTTTGCAGGTAAGAATGGAAACATTATTCCTATATTTAGTATAAAACAGATCTGGGATAGAAACCCTGGGCTTTCACACTCACAACTGCTCTTTTCCTATACATCATTTTAAAGTACTTTGATTTCACAGTGTTTTAAATTATTAGAGTAAGCTCTAACATCTTTTCCTGGCAAGTTAACTCTTGAGCCAACCAACTTAATTAATCACCTCGTAAGCTGGTACATTTTAAGGCATTGTTATACTTCTAACTCAACCTCACAGCTATGTTTGAGGGCCACATGAGCCGAAAGTGCAGCAAAGCTGATCTTAAGGGCCCAGGGGACACAATGGTTAAGTATGTTTTCAACTCTTAACCTATGCCTGGCACACCCTCACCAATTACTCAGATAGCAATTGAGGCAACAAAGTGACAGTAGCAGAGGAAGACCCACCTACGAAGGGGGGACACTGATGATAAACACAGGCAGGATCAGGTCCCCTTTTTAGGTCTAATGTCCCCAGGAGCCTTAGTGTTGGTCTAGTACGTCATTACCAGCAGGGTAGAGAGCAGTACTTTTGGAGTCTAGACTAGGCAAGGAGAGAGTCCAATTAAGCCTGTCTGGGGCCTAAAAGACCTAAGAGTACTAACTTCATCCATGCCAAGCCAAGAAAATCCCATCTTGAACCCAGCAGAAATAAATGGTGGATATTTCCCTTAGTTAGATGGTTAGGAGAATCAGGAATCTACCACTGTGTTCCTAATAGGAAACACCCAATTGGCTCCAAGGAAAAAAGCTATCTTGGTAAGCTTTGGTCTTCCACAGACATGGAACCACAGGAGACTAACAAGGTCAGGGCCCAGGTGACCAATCCTGATAGTGCAGGACTTCCTCACATAAGGTACATGGGTCCCTGAGAAGAGTCTATGAACATACAAACTTCCAAGTAAAAATTTGAGTGTATGCATTTTCCTGGGAAAAGGATTCTTCCCTTTTCGTAGACCCACGAATAGGTTAAAATCCTGAACTAGAGAAAAGAAGTAGTCCAACTGTGGGCTAGGATAAGGAAGCCACCAGATACACTTAAGAGTCAGCCAAGTCTGAGAACTCACAAAGCCATCCCTGAGAAGTTAGAATGATGGACTCATAGCAGAGACAATTGAGCACTGTTTTGTGCTCTTCTTTGTAATTGTATTTCAAGTTCCTTCCAAAACAAGACCCAAGGAGCCCCCCAGGTTCAAGTATATCCCTGGGTTTGTTCCACTGCTGTCTTGTATTCATGCTTGGGTATTCATTCATCAACATTAATCCTCAGTATAGAAAATGTGACATAGCAGGACTCCCTCTTCCATGGCATGAGTCCTCTGCTGATTTCAGAGGCAGTGGTGGCAGCCAACGTGGAAAACACACTGGAACTTTTCCTTGGAACAGGAAGTGCCGGTTATATAAAATGAGAAGTGCCTACCAGGAACATCATCATTTTTTTCCTGACCCTTCCCTCTAGTTACTGAAGATGTAACAGAAAATAGTCTTCTCTGAAAATACTGGATAACAATTCCAAAAAACAAAACGCATGCTTCCAACACGCTGTGCTTTCAGATATTCTGGGTTTAGTTCAGCGGCCAAATGAGCTGATTGGTGCATTCACCTTCATAGCCAGGTAAGCCCACCTCCTTGAGGAAGCCCACTCTATTCTTGGTAGCATGAGAGATGGAAAGGGCATTAAGAACTCAGAGATCACCTGGAAATTCTTCCCTGGAAAGGCAATTTCATAAATGAGGTCTTCCAAGCAAATAACACCATACTTCCCCAGGTGCTCCTAAATCACTATGTCTGTCAAAAGGATGGTTTTATTCTTGATCTTGCCTTGTCCACATTTCAAGATGAGTTCCGAGACAGACTTCAGATTTGGAAATCCTCAGGTCATATAAGATTCCACTATATGGACTGGGGGGTCACTTTGACAAAGACACCACTGAAAAATCTTCTTCAGGTGAACCTTGCAATGATCCTCTGCACCATTAAACTCACCCCATTAATCCTTAGATGCATATAATAAAGACTAAGAAATGTTTATCTGGCACTTCCTAGTCGTGAGGTTTCACTTCTTTCTAGTGGCCTGAGGTGGACCCTGTCATGTTGTCGTAGCGAGGAATTGCTTAGGAACCATTTCAGTTGCTTAAACTTGAGTTATTTTCCTTTCTTTGGCTCCTTCTTATCCAAAAGTGCCTGCTTTGCTTGAGTGGCTTTGAGGGCCTGATAAGCCTTCCAATTTTTCAAGAGACTTTCTGGAACTGAAGAGATCTTTTTCCTTTGCTCTTGCTCCATCTTTCCAAAGCTGCAACTACTGCTCATGTGCAGCCCCACCACCTGAGGAAAAGAGAACCACTTTATGTTTACTTGACAAGAGACATCACTTCTAGTTCACAGCTGGCAACCCAGACAGCCAATGCCCAGTTAGCTATTGTGAACAGCTGAGGTCTTGCTAATGCTGATTGCTGCCAAAAGTTGCACAAAATTCCTTCGCACTGTTCCCTGCATTTTAGAGCCATGTCATCTTCAAAATCCCACCCTCTTTATTTACACCATGTTCATTTAATACTGGAGGCTGGGCTATAAACAAAGAAACGCTTCCCACAATACACCTATGACTTCTGGTGTAGAATGGCAGTTTTAAGATGCTAAGAAATAAACTGTGAATTTAGAATTAAAATTAAGCAAAATTTTTCTTCAAAACTTAAACCCAATAAAATATCTTCAGATGACAGAAGTGATGACTTTCACTACAAGAAATGTTAAATAAACTTATTCAGGTTAAAGGGAAAAACTCAAATATAAATGAATAAAGAACACTAGATATTTTTCTACTTAATTTTTTTAAAAAGCAGTTGACTATTTGAAGTAAAAGTAACAATGTGGCATAGAATTTATAATATGTAGAAGACACACGACAGCACAGAGGAGAAGATAAATGGAAATATATTTACATATGGTTTTTACATTATATGTGAAATGTTATACTATCAATTGAAGGTATACTATGATAGGTTAAAGATGTATAATGTGACCACCAAAGGAATCACTAAAGAAATAGAACAATGAAATAACAAGCCAAGAGAGGAGATATCATATAATACTGAGAAATACGTAATTTAAAAGGAGACACAAAAAGATGGAAAAAGAAAAAGGATAGATGGGAAAAATGGAAAACCAATAGTATGATATGATAGTAGACTTTAAACCTAACCATATCAATAATTATATTAAATGTAAAAGCACAAGACAACCAATTAAAAGGCAGAGAAGATCTACTTATATGTTGTTTTCAAGATACATAGACATCGGTAAGTTAAAAATGAAAGGATAGAAAAATGATATACCATGACACACTAATTATAAGAAGCCTGGAATAACTGTATTAATATCAGACAAAGTATATCATTTGCAATAGCATCAAAAAGAATTAAATACTTGGGAATAAATTTAATCAAGGAGATGAAAGATTTAAACACTGAAAACTGTAAGAAACTGATGAAAAAATTGAAGAAGACACAAATAAATGGAAAGATATTCTGTGCTTCTGGATTCGAAGAATTAATATTAAGTGTCAGTACTGCTCAAAGAAACCTACAGATTCAGTGTAATCCCTATCAAATTCAAATGGAATTTTCACAGAAATAGAACAAATAATTCTAAAATAGTATGGAACCACAAAAGACCCCAATTAGCCAAAGCAATCTTTTTCAGAAAGAACAAAGCTGAAGGCATCATGCTTCCTGAGTTCAAACTATATGACAAAGCTATAGTAATAAAAACAGCATGGTATTCGCATAAAAGCAGACACACAAATCAATGAAATAGAATAGAGAGCCCAGGAATAAACCCACACACACATACACAGTCAACTAATTTTCGAAAAAGTTACCAAGAACACACAATGAAGAAAGGATAGTCTCTTCAGTAAATGGTGTTGGGAAAACTGTATATCCACATGGAAAAAAAAGAAAGAAACTGGACCCCTATCTCACACCACTCACAAAAATGAACTTGGAATCGATTAAAGACTTAAATGTAAAAGACCTGAAATCACTGGTTTCAAGTCTTACATTTAAGTCTTTAATCCATTCCTTTGGATCTTGTATTTTCTTTATAAATTCCCTATGGGAACATATATATATTCAATATAAAATATATATAATCAGCATGTTATAATATACTATATATATCCAAGACATCTTCATTCATTGTTCTTTTATTTATTCAACGAGTGAATATTTTCGGGAGAAGGAAAGATGGTGGAGGAGTAGGGCACCCTATTTCAACTGGTCCCCGGAATTGAGCTGGATATCTACCAGACCACTCTGAGCACCCACAAAACCAGCCTGAGATGCAAGAAGATCTGGATCTCTACAAACAGAATATCGCAGGCGGTGGTTTTGAGGTACGAAGCGGGGAGCCCTGATCCCGCGGGCAGATATCGGAGGATAAACAGCAGTGGGAGTGAGCCTGTCCGTGGGGATCCTACACCACCAGTGAGCGACAGCCTTGCGCGGTGGGGACGGGGCACATACTCGCTGACCGGTAGCTGCCGGGAAAGGACTTCAGAGCAGACCCTGGGGCGGAAACCCGGAGCGGCGGGGTCGTGCATGCGAACTGGTAGCGGCTGGCAGTTTTAGAAGCACAAAGGGCAGAGATGTGCCCCGACCTGGAGGCAGGACTGGAGGCGCTGCGGAGGGGCGCACAACCCAGGCCACTGCAGTTTATAGCAGCACGGACAGAAACGGAGACAGTGTGGCCTGGAGAGCTCACTGAAAAAAAGACTGCGGTCTCTCTGCTCTGAGACAGAGGGTTGGAAACAGTCTCTTCTGCTCTGACTTGCGGAAGAGATGCGGAAAGCTGCAAGAGAACAAGAGCCCCAAAAACTGGTTCCCGCTGAGCCGATCCCCCGCCACAGGGGGCAGGGCAACTCCGCCCAAACAAGGTTGCCTGAGTAACAGCGCGGCAGGCCCCTCCCGCAGAAGACAGGCTGGGAAAACAAGAGGCCAGCAACCCTAAGGTCCCAAGAAAACAGGTGCATCTTGCTTGGGTTCTGGTCAATAATTTGGACTCTATACATTCCCTCAAACACCCATCAACAGAATGACTAGGAGGAGGAACCCCCAAAATAGAAAAAACTCAGAGATTATGACTTATGCTGCAGATTTACAAATGGATGCAGATATAACCAAGATGTCGGAGATGGAATTCAGGCTAGCAGTTGTGAAGACAATGGCTAGAATGGAGAAATCAATTAATGGCAACATAGAGTCTCTAAGGGCAGAAATGAAAGGTGAATTGGCAGAACTTAAAAATGCTATCAGTGAGATCCAATCCAATCTAGATAATCTAACAGCTAGGGTAAGTGAGGCAGAAGAACGAATAAGCGACCTGGAAGACAATATAATAGATAAAAAGGGAAAAGAGGAGGCCAGGGAAAAACAACTCAGAATCCATGAAAATAGAATCAGAGAAATAAGTGACACCATGAAGCGTACCAATGTCAGAATAATTGGAATCCCGGAGGGAGTGGAGAGAGAGAGAGGACTAGAAGATGTATTTGAGCAAATCGTAGCTGAGAACTTCCCTAATCTAGGGAATGAAACACACATTTGTGTCCTAGAGGCAGAGAGGACCCCTCCCAAGATCAAGGAAAACAGGCCAACACCCCGGCATGTAATAGTAAAACTTGCAAATCTTAAAACTAAGGAAACCATCTTAAGGGCAGTGAGGGGGGAAGAGATTCCTTACGTACAGAGGGAGGAACATCAGAATAACGTCAGACCTATCCACAGAGACCTGGCAAGCCAGAAAGGCCTGGCAAGACATATTCAGGGTACTAAATGAGAAGAACATGCAGCCAAGAATACTTTATCCGGCAAGGCTGTCAAGAGAATGGATGGAGAGATGCAGAGCTTCCATGACCGGCGGAAACTGAAAGAATATGTGACCACTAAGCCGGCCCTGCAAGAAATATTAAGGGGGGTTCTATAAAAGGAGAAAGACCCCAAGAGTGATATACAACAGAAATTTACAGGGACAATCTATAAAAACAACGTCTTCACAGGCAACATGATGACAATTATTTCATATCTTTCAATAATTACTCTCAACGTGAATGGCCTAAATGCTCCCATAAAACGGCACAGGGTTACAGATTGGATAAAAAGACAGGACCCATCCATATGCTGTCTACAAGAGACTCATTCTGAACCTAAAGACACATCCAGACTGAAAGTGAAGGGATGGAGATCCATCTTCCATGCCAGCGGACCTCAAAAGAAAGCTGGGGTAGCAATTCTTATATCAGACAAATTAGATCTTAAACTAAAGTCTGTAATTAGAGACACAGAAGGACACTATATCATTCTTAAAGGGTCTATCCAACAAGAATATCTAACAATTGTAAATATCTATGCCCCCAACATGGGAGCAGCCATCTACATAAGCCAACTGTTAACCAAAATAAAGAGTCATATTGATAACAATATGTTAATTGTAGGAGACCTCAGTACTCCACTTTCAGCAATGGACAGATAATCTAAGCAGAAAATCAACAAGGGAACAAAAGCTTTGAATGATACACTGAACCAGATGGACCTCATAGATATTTACAGAACATTCCACCCTAAAAGAACAGAATACTCATTCTTCTCGAGCGCACATGGAACTTTCTCCAGAATAGACCACATACTGGGTCACAAATCAGGTCTCAACTGATACCAAAAGATTGAGATTATTCCCTGCATATTCTCAGACCACAATGCTTTAAAACTGGAACTCAATCACAAGAAAAAATTTGGCAGAAATTCAAACACTTGGAAGCTAAAGACCACTCTGCTCAAGAATGTTTGGGTTAACCAGGAAATCAAAGAAGAACTTAAACAATTCATGGAAATCAATGAGAACGAAAACACATTGGTCCAAAACCTATGGGATATTGCAAAAGCGGTCCTAAGGGGGAAATACATAGCCATCCAAGCCTCACTCAAAAAAATAGAAAAACCCCGAATTCACCAACTAACTCTACACCATAAAGAACTAGAGAAAAAGCAACAAACGATGCCTAAGCCACACATTAGAAGAGAAAAATTAAGATTAGAGCAGAGATCAATGAATTAGAAACCAGAAACACAGTAGATCAGATCAACAAAACTAGAAGTTGGTTCTTTGAAAGAATTAATAAGATCGATAAACCACTGGCCAGACTTACCCAAAAGAAAAGAGAAAGGACCCAAATTAATAAAATTATGAATGAAAGGGGAGAGATCACGACTAACACCAAGGAAATCGAAACAATTATTAGAAATTATTATCAACAACTATATGCCAATAAACTGAGCAATCTGGATGAAATGGGGGCCTTCCTGGAAACCTATAAGCTGCCAAGACTGAAACAGGAAGAAATTGACAACGTGAATAGGCCAATAACCAGTAACGAGATTGAAGCAGTGATCAAAAACCTCCCAAAAAACAAGAGTCCAGGACCTGATGGATTCCCTGGGGAATGCTACCAAACATTCAAAGAAGAAATAATACCTATTCTACTGAAGCTGTTTCAAAAAATAGAAACAGAAGGAAAACTTCCAAACTCATTCTATGAGGCCAGCATTACCTTAATCCCCAAACCAGGCAAAGACCCCATCAAAAAGGAGAATTTCAGACCAATATCCCTGATGAATATGGATTCCAAAATCCTCAACAAAATCCTAGCTAATAGGATCCAACAATACATTAAAAGGATCATCCACCACAACCAAGTGGGATTTATCCCCGGGATGCAAGGGTGGTTCAACATTCGCAAATCAATCAGTGTGATAGAACACATTAATAAGAGGAGGGATAAGAACTATATGGTCCTCTCAATTGATGCAGAAAAAGCATTTGACAAAATACAACATCCTTTCCTGATTAAAAGTCTTCAGAGTATAGGGATAGAGGGAACATTCCTCAGGTTCATAAAATCCATCTATTAAAAATCCACAGCAAATATCATCCTCAGTGGGGAAAAGCTGAGAGCCTTTCCCTTAAGATCAGGAACACGTCAAAGATGCCTACTCTCGCCACTATTGTTCAACATAGTACTAGAAGTCCTAGCAACAGCAATCAGACAACAAAAAGAAATAAATGGTATTCAAATTGGCAAAGAAGAAGTCAAACTCTCCTTTTTCGCAGACGACATGATACTTTATGTGGAAAACCCAAAAGACTCCACCCCCAAATTACTGGAACTCATACAGCAATTCAGTAATGTGGCAGGATACTAAATCAATGCACAGAAATCAGTTGCTTTCTTATACACTAACAACACAACTGTAGAAAGAGAAATTAGAGAAATGATTCCATTTACAATAGCACCAAAAACCATAAGATACCTCGGAATAAACCTAACCAAAGAGGGAAAGGATCTATACTCTAAGAACTACAGAACACTCATGAAAGAAATTGAAGAAGACACAAAAAGATGGAAAAATATTCCATGCTCATGGATCAGAAGAATAAACATTGTTAAAATGTCTATGCTACCCAGAGCAATCTATACCTTCAGTGCCATCCCGATCAAAATTCCAATGACATTTTTCAAAGTGCCGGAACAAACAATCCTAAAATTTGTATGGAATCAGAAAAGACCCCGAATCACCAAGGAGATGTTGAAAAAGAAAAACAAAGCTGGGGGCATCACGTTGCCCGATTTCAAGCTATATTACAAAGCTGTGATCACCAAGACAGCATGGTACTGGCACAAAAACAGACATATAGACCAATGGAACAGAATAGAGAACCCAGATATAGACCCTCAACTCTATGGTCAAATAATCTTTGACAAAGCAGGAAAAAACATGTAATGGAAAAAAGACAGTCTCTTCAATAAATGGTGCTGGGAAAATTGCACAGCCACATGCAGAAGAATGAAACTCGACCATTCTCTAACACCATTCACGAAGATAAATCAAAGTGGATGAAAGACCTCAATGTGAGACAGGAATCCATCAAAATCCTAGAGGATAACATAGGCAGTAACCTCTTTGACATCGCCCAGAGCAACTTCTTTCAAGATACATCTCCAAAAGCTAGTGAAACAAAAGCAAAAATGAACTTTTGGGACTTCATCAAGATAAAAAGCTTCTGCACAGCAAAGGAAACAGTCAACAAAACAAAGAGGCAACCCACAGAATAGGAGAAGATATTTGCAAATGACACTACAGATAAAGGGCTGGTATCCAAGATCTATAAAGAACTTCTCAAACTCAACACCCAAAAAACAAATAATCAAGTTAAAAAATGGGCAGAAGATATGAGAAGACACTTCTCTGAAGAAGACATACAAATGGCTAACAGACACATGAAAAAATGTTCATCATCATTAGCCATCAGGGAAATTCAAATCAAAACCACATTGAGATACCACCTTACACCAGTTAGAATGGCAAAAATGGACAGGGAAAGAAACAACAAATGTTGGAGAGGTTGTGGAGAAAGGGGAACCCTCTTACATTGTTGGTGGGAATGCAAGTTGGTACAGCCACTTTGGAAAACAGTGTGGAGGTTCCTCAAAAATTTACAAAGAGAGCTACCCTATGACCCAGCAATTGCACTCCTGGGTATTTACCCCAAAGACACAGATGTAGTGAAAAGAAGGGCCATATGCACCCCAATTTCATAGCAGCAATGTCCGCAATAGCCAAACTGTGGAAAGAGCCGAGATGCCCTTCAACAGATGAATGGATAAAGAAGATGTGGTCCATATATACAATGGAATATTACTCAGCCATCAGAAAGGATGAATACCCAACTTTTACATCAACGTGGATGGGACTGGAGGAGATTATGCTAAGTGAAATAAGTCAAGCAGAGAACTTCAATTATCATATGATTTCACTTATTTGTGGAACATAAGGAATAGCATGGAGGACATTAGGAGAAGGAAGGGAAAAATGAAGGGGGGTAATTCGGAGGGGGAGATGAACCATGAGAGACTATGGACTCTGAGAAACAAACAGGGTTTTTGGGGGTAAGAGGGATGGGTTAGCCCGGTGATGGGTATTAAGGAGGGCACGTACTGCACGGAGCACTGGGTGTTATACGAAAACAATGGATCATGGATCACCACATCAAAAACGAATGATGTATTGTATGGTGACTAGCATAACATAATAAAATTTTTTTAAAAAATGCGTGAATATTTTCTATTATCTTAGCTTTCAGATAATATATTGATAACAATAGAATGAAGAAGTAATTACATAGTTGATTTGGCAAGCCTATATGCTGTTACTGAAATTATTAATTAAAAGAAGACTAAAGAGGGGCGCCTGGTTGGCTCAGTCAGTTAAGCGTCTGCCTTCTGCTCAGGTCATGATCCCAGGGTCCTCGGATTGAGCCCCGCATCAGGCTCCCTGCTCAGCGGGAAGCCTGCTTCTCCCTCTCCCACTCCCCCTGCTTGTGTTCCCTTTCTCGATGTCTCTCTCTCTGTCAAATAAATAAATAAAACCTTTAAAAAAAATAAAAGAAAAGAAGACTAAAGAAAAATAATCTTTGTATTTTCACTTCATTTATTATAAAAAATACTCTAAAAATTGGGATCATTTTTTTCACTTAAAAAATAATAGTAATAACTGTATGGTGACTAACATAACATAATAAAAAAAAGTAATAAAAATAATGTGTGAAACTTCATAAAAAAAACTTTTTGGCTAAAACGTATAAAACCTTGCTAACGAAATTAAAATTCTTAAAAATCAGGGAGCTATTCTATGTTTATGGATTACAAAATACAGATGTCAAGCCGATGCACAATGTTAGTGTCAAATCTCCCCAAATTAACCTATACACTCAATGCACTCCCAAAGTCCCAGCTGATTCTAAACTATATATGAAAATAAAAATGATATAGAATAGTTAAAAAAATCTTATAATAGAAGAAAAAAATTAAGGACTTTTATTGCTTGATTTCAAGATTCATTCATCAAAAGATAGCATTAAATGAGAGAAGAAAGCAAGAAAGGAACAGAGAAGAACTACAAAAACAGGTAACAGAAAGGCAATATGTACATATCTATCAGTAATTACTTTGAATGTGAATGGACTAAACACTCCAATCAAAAGACAAAGTGATGGATAAAAAAAGCAAGATCCTTGGGGCACCTGGGTGGCTTAGTCCGTTAAGCATCCAACTCTTGATCTCAGCTCAGGTCTTGATCTCAGGGTTGTTTAAAAAAAAAAAAAAGCAAGACCCATCTATATGCTGCCTACAAGAGACTCATTTCAAGCCTAAAGATACATGCACATTGAAAATGAAGGAATGGAAAAGCATTTATCGTGCAAATTGAAGTGAAAAGAAAGCTGGAGTAGCAATACTTATATTGAACAAAATAGACTTTAAAACAAAGATTGTAACAAGAGACAAAGAAGGACACTAATCATTAAGGGAATAATCCAACAAGATATAACAACTGTAAATATTTATGCACCTAACATGGGAACTCCCAAATACATAAAACAGCTAACAACAAACCTAAAGGAAGTAATCAATAGTAATACAATAATAGTGGGGACTTTCACACACACTTACATCACTGGATAGATCATCTAAACCGAAAATTAACAAGGGAACAGTGGCTTTGAATGACACATTGGACCAGATGTATCTAACAGATATATTCAGAATATTCCATCCTAAAACAGTGGAAATCACATTCTTCTCAAGCGTATATGGAACATTCTACAGAATAAATCACATATTAGGCAACAAAACAAATTCAAAAAGATGGAAGTCATACCATGCATCTTTTCCAATCACGATGCATGAAACTAGAAATCAATCACAAGAAAAAAATCTGGAAAGAACACAAATACATGGAGGTTAAATAACATGCTATTAAGTAATGAATGGGTCAACTAAGAATTCAAAGAGGAAATAAAAAAATACATGGAGACAAATGAAAACAAAAACACAGTGGTCCAAAATTTGGGGGATACAACAAAGCTGTCCTAAGAGGGAAGTTTATAGCAATACAGGACTACCTCAAGAAGCAAGAAAAATCTCAAACAACCTAACCTTACACCTAAGGGGGCTAGAAAAAGAACAACAAACAAAACCCAAAACCAGTAGAAAGAAGGAAATCATAAATATTAGAGCAGAAATAAATGAAATAGAAACTAAAAAAAAAACATATTAATGAAATGAGCTGATTCTTTGAAAAGATCAACAAAATTGATAAACTTTTAGTCACACTCATCAAAAAAAAAAAAGAGGGAGGACTCAAACAAAATGAGAAACAAAAGAGGAGAAATAACAACCAACACCACAGAAATACAAAGGATTATAAGAATATTATGAAAAATTATATGCCAACAAATTGGACAGCCTAGAAGAAATGGATAAACTCCTAGAAATATGCAACCTCCCAAAACTGAATCAAGAATAAAAAATTTGAACAGACCAATTACCAGCAAAGAAATTGAATGTAATCAAAAGACTCCCAGCAAACAAAAGTCCCAGATCAGACAGCTTCACAGGTGAATTTTACCAAACATTTAAAGAGTTAATACCTGTTTTTCTCAAACTATTCCAAAAAATAGAAGAGAAAGGAAAGCTTCCAGATTCCTTCTATGAGGCCAGTATCATCCTGATACCAAAACCAGATAAACATACTGTAAAAAAAAGAGAACTACGGGTGAGTATCTCTGTTGGACATGAAAAATCCCCAACAAAATATGAGCAAACCAAATCCAACAATACATTAAAAAAATCATTCATCACGATCAAGTGGGATTTATTCCTAGGAAGCAAGGGTGGTTCAATCTTTGCACATCAATGTGATACATCACATCTATAAGAGAAAGAATAAAAACCATTTCAATATATGAAGAAAAAGCATTTGACAGTGTTCAACATCCACTCATGATAAAAACCCTCAACAAAGTAGGTTTAGAGGGAACATACCACAACATAATAAAGTCTATATATGAAAAACCTACAGCTAATATTATACTCAGTGGTGAAAACCTGAGAGCTTTTCCTGTAAGATCAAGATTAAGAGAAGGATGTCCACTGTCACCACATACTGGAACTCCTAGCCACAACAATCAGACAATAAAAAAGAACTAACAGGTGCTCACAGTGGTAAGGAACAAATAAAACTATCACTATTTGCAGATGACATAATACTCTATATAGAAAACCTGAAAGATTCCACCAAAAAACTACTAGAACTGACAAATTCAGTAATGTCACAGGATACAAAATCAATATACAGAAATCTGTTTCATTTCTATACACTAATGATGAAGCAACAGAAAGAGAAATTAAGAAAACAATGACATTTACAATTGCACCAAAGATAATAAAATCCCTAGGAATAAACTTAACCAAGGAAGTGAAAGAACCTGTGCTTTGAAAACTGTAAAACATTAGTGAAAGAAATTGAAGATGACACAAACAAACGGAAAGATATTTCATGCTCATGGATTGGAGAGCTAATATTGTTAAAATATCCATGCTAACAAAAGCAATCTACAGATTTAATGCAATCCCTATCAAAATACCAGCAGCATTTTTCACAGAACGAGAACAAATAACCCTAAAAATTGTATGGAACCACAAAAGATACCCAAATGCCAAAACAATCTTAAAAGAAGAACAAAACTGGAGGTATTACAATTCCAGATTTCAAGATATACTACAAACCTGTAGTAATTAAAACAGTGTGGTACAGACACAAAAGCAGACACATAGATCAAAAGAACAGAATAGAGAACCCAGAAATAAACCCACAAATGTATGGCCAATTAATCTTCAATAAAGGAAGAAAGAATATACAATGGGAAAAGACAGTCTCTTCAACAAATGGTGTTGAGAAAACTGTTCGGCTACATGCAAAAGAAAACGTGAACTGCTTTCTTACACTACACCATACACAAAAATAAACTCCAAATGGATTAAGAACCTAAATGTGAGACCCAAAACTATAAAAATCCTATGAGAGAGCTTAGGCAGCAATTTCTCTGACATCAGCCATAGAAACATTTTTTTAGAAATGCCTCCTGAGGCAAGGGAAACAAAAGCAAAAAAAAAAAAAAAAAAAAAATGGGGCCAAGTCAAAATAAAAGGCTTCTGCACAACAAAGGAAAGAAATCAACAAAACTAAAAGATAACCTACTAAATGGGAGGACATACTTGCAGATGACATATCTGATCAAGGATTAGTATCTTAAAAATATAAAGAACTTATAGAATTCAATGCCAAAGAACAGAAGCCTTCCAATTTAAAAATGGGCAGGGGCACCTGGGTAACTTAGTCACTAAAGTGTCTGACTCTTGATTTCAGTTCAGGTCATGATATCAAGGTTGTGAGATCAAGCCCTGCATTAGGCTCCCTGCATGGTAATTCTGAATCCCTGCTTGGGTGTCTCTCTCTCCCTTTCCCTCTGCCCATCCCCATGCATGCTCTCTCTTTTTTTCTTTCTCTAATAAATAAATATATCTTTAAAAAAATAAAATGAAAATGGCAGAAGACGTGAACAGACATTTCTCCAAAGAAGACATATAGAAGGCTAACAAACACATGAAAAGATGTTCAACATCACTCACTATCAGGGAAATGCAAATCAAAACTACAATGAGATATCACCTTACACCTGTCAGAATGGCTAAAATCAAAAACTCAAAAAACAAGTTTTGGTGAAGATGTGGAGAAAAAGGAACTGTCATGAACTGTTGGTAGGAATGCAAACTGGTGCAGCCACTTTGGAAAACAATATGAAGGTTCCTCAAAAAATTAAAAGTAGAATTATCATAGTATCCAGTAATTCCACTACTGGGTATTTACCCAAAGAATATGAAAACACTGATTTGGAAAGATACATGCATTCCTATGTTCAATGCAGCATTATTTAAAATAACCAAACTATGTAAGCAGCCCATGTGTCCATCAGTAGATGAATGGATAAAGCTGTGGTGTGTGTGTGTGTGTGTGTGTGTGTGTATGTATATGTATATGTATATACACATACACACACACACACATATATGTATATATATATATATGAAATGGAATAGCACTTGGTCATAAAAAGGAATGAAATCTTGCCATTTGCAAGAACGTGGATGGATCTAGAGAGTATAATGCTAAGTGAAATAAATCAGTCAAAGAAAGACAAATACCATATGATTTCATTCATATGTGGAATTTAAGAAACAAAACAAAGAAAAAGAGAAACTAAAAAAAAAAAAAAAACAGACTCCTAATTATAGAGAACAAACTCTAATGGTTAGGAGAGGAGGTGGGTAGAGAGATGCGGGAAATAAGTGATGGGGATTAGCAGTACACTTACATGATGAACACTGTGTAATGTATAGAATTGTTGTATCACTATATTGTACACCCGAAACTAATGTAACACTGTATGTTAACTATACTGGAATTAAAAATATTTTTAAAGAATTAAATGAAAAAAAGTTTTAGAATATAAAAAAATAAAGTATTCACAAGACATATACCTGATAATGATTTGTATCCAGAATATATGTGTCTTATAACTCAATGATACAAAACATCCAATAAAATTAATGAGTAAAAGACTTGAACAGAGAATTGCCAAAATGTGTATGGTGGCCAATATGCACAAAAAAGTACTCAACATAGTAATAGTCATTGGTAAAATGCAAATAGAACCATAATGAGATACCACTAAGCACCTGCTAGAATGACACCACCAAATGTTGGCAATGATGTGAAACAATTTAACTCTCATACATTGTTGGAGAAAGTGCAAAATGGTACGACCACTTTGAAAAACTATCAACTTATAGACTGGAACATATGACTCTGTAATTTCACTCCTATGTGTCTACCCCAAGGGGGCAAAAAAACGTATTTAGTAAAATACTAGTAAATGTTTAGCCATCAGCTATAAAAGAAATTAATAAAAATTAAAAAAATTTAAAGTTCTGTTTTGTACCATATGCACTATGCACTACTTATGCATGCAAGAATATAGGTGAATTTCAAAGACATTATACTGAGAAAAAAAGACATAAAAGAGTTTACTGTATGATTCCATTAATTTGAAGTTCTAAATTTGGTTAAACTAATTTATGATAATAGAAATCAGAACAGCAGTTACCTCTTGTGGTGGGGTGGGTAATTGACAATTGACTGGCAAAGAGCACAAAAGAGATTTTCTGGGGTAACGGAAATATGTTCTATCTTAATAGCAGTATGGGTTATATGTGTGTATATATTTGTCAAATTTCATCAAACTGTACACTTAAGATATGTGCATTTACTATATGTAAAGTGCACTTTAATAAAAATCTTTTTAAACTTTAGTTTTGCTTTTGTTATTATTTCTCAACCAAAATTTTCATTAAAAGTTGTAAAAATATGTCTGGTAAGATAATATGTGGAAATGTTTGTAAATATACTAAAAACATAAAGGACTGGCTTTGGATACGATGTTAGAAGTGGTAACTAGGCAGTTGGAATATGTGAAAATTTTAAATTTATTTGGAAATTTTAGGGTTTATTTATTCTAAAGAAGGAGAGAAAGGGAGAACAGATTTGCTGGAGTTTCTAATACTACACATTTTTTAATGCTCAGTGTTTTTATTTTATGACTGGGTAAGACATTGTTACTATTTTAAGTAATGTCACAAATATTAAAACATTGAATGACAAAACAAAGTGTAATTTATGAGTTTCCCAATTGATCTATCCTTTAAATACACTTGATCTTAGCCAAAAGCCCGAGAAGCAATGATCTATCCTTTTAATAAACATTACTTTGTTAACAGGTGTAATTTTTATATTTATAAAGTGGAAGTACAAAGTGGAAATATACTCTCCTCATCTGTCTGAGATCCTCGGCTACCCCAGATACACATTTTCTCTTTAATCTTTTCCAAATCAGTCTTTATCTCCACCTCATCAAAATATATCTGTCAGTCAAGGTTAAGGAAAACAGCACAGGTCTATATTTAGATGAGAGACTTAAAAGAGGTACTTGCAATAAGCTATTATAATTACTATTGTTACAAGTGGTTTTGTTGGATTACAGAGGGTGACCTTCTTGAAGTGTTTTTCAAACATGAATCAAATTCAAAACATGCTTTCTCCCAACTGGTATATCTTAACTCCCTTAAACATGTGAGCATTTTAAGTGCAATATGAAAACCTTTCAAGTTGTTTTATGTTCATTTATGCTTGTCAAAACGTAATTTTCAAGTAATTGCTTATATGCAAATATTCTTCTAAGCTTTTCCCCTTAAGGAAGTAAAAGTAAAAAGGTCAAAGTTATAGTCAGATTGTTTAATTCAGAGTTGTAACTTGAGCAAATCTCATTTTAAAATAGATATTCTCCTAGAGCTTTAGAGTATGTATTTCCTTTCTCCTATCTCTCTATTCTGTATTGTTCTTCAAGATTATATTAATCTATCAATATTGTAAATTTTTAACTAAAAAACTTTAATAGACTTTGATGAAAATATATCAGGTTTTGTAATTTGAGAGTGCACCTAAAATATGTTCCACATATATAATGGAAGTTTTTGCCTTAGGAAAATATGTCAAGTGGCCATATTCTCCATTTCATCTTACCTGGAAATGGAAGAGAGATGAATTGCCTATAACTGATAGTCTCTGTATCATCCTTGCTCTATTACCGTCTGGTTTTGGCCAATGGGAAGGAGCATATCAGGAGATCAGACGGTGAGAGAAGAGAGAGGTCATGGTATTAATCTGCCTACTCCCTCCTTGTCTTGCTGTGGTTACCAAAACCTACCAGGCAACCCCTATCAGAGAGCCTCAGACAGTTCAGTCTCTTCCCAGGTTTGGCAAACCTATTTCCTCCTCTCGACCTTTCAAGTCCATGAGTAACAACTTCTCACTGTTGCAAAAACCTGACTGCCTCACCATCCCTTCTATTTTACCTATGCCCACACCTCTGTAAAAAGTCTTTTCACTAAGTTCTTTTCAGTTGCATCTTTTTAAGGGTGCTGTTTCCTCCTTGACCACCAGCTGACATAGTGATTGGTACTAGGCATGACCCCAGGAAAGACCCTCAAAGTAGAATTAAGTTTTGAGGGGAGAATCAGAATGCCTCTATGATGTTTTTTTTTTATTTATTTTTTTTTATTTTTTTAAAGATTTTATTTATTTATTTGACAGAGAGAGACACAGCGAGAGAGGGAATACAAGCAGGGGGAATGGGAGAGGGAGAAGCAGGCTTCCCACGGAGCAGGGAGCCCGACGTGGGGCTCGATCCCAGGACCCTGGGATCATGACCTGAGCCGAAGGCAGACGCTTAACGACTGAGCCACCCAGGCGCCCCATGATGTCTTTTTTTTAATCCTTGTCTCATGTAGCTATAAGAAAAACATGGCTAAGGATCTACCCAAGATCTAATTATATAGGCTGCAGAGGTGTAAAACCAGTTATATAAGCAGCTTTATCAAGTTATACTAAGGTAAGGGCCTTGGGTGTGAAGAAATGGATCTCTGAAACAATGGGAACTCAAAAAACCCAAAATCTCTCTGAATCTTCCTTGCCAATTGAAGCAGCTTTTCACTTTCTGTGAAGGAACAGACGTCCCCTGCATAAAATAATTCAAAGCATTTATGCCCGTCATTTTCTTTCAAGAAGAGGTACTAATTCTCTTCAGGATCCTTCCTACCACCCCACCTTACTTCCAGATCCATAGTAGAAATCAGCATAGTCCAAAGAGGGAAGATCTGCTCCAGGAGGAGATAGCACAAACACTGAAGACATTGTAGGGTCTTTTGTAAGAAGTTTGTAGGGTCTACTAATTCATGGTGGCAATTCCAGAGACCTTGCATGGAAGTGGATTCCTAGGATGTTAGAAAAGGAGAATAAAATATACATTGGATTGAACCAAATTTGTCAATATGGACACACATCTCTTGAGATTTGGAATTTAATGTGTTTCTTCAAGCATTTGGTAATGATGCCAGCAATTTTCTGTTGTTAAATGAAACCTTGTCTCAATGGCTATAGCTAATATGCCTGAGATGCCAGGATTTCTCTGACATACTTTAGAGAGAGGAGTGCAAGCCTTAAAGATGTAAGAATATTGGAATGTACCTATTATATTCAATCTGCTCACCCACTCTCTAGTGATACTCTCCAGAAGAACTGGTAGACCCTTCTGCACCAAGACATTCATTGGTGAAAGTAGCACTAGCATCTCTGAAGAGCAGGTCTGGTTGCCACTAGGACTGGAAGAGATCAAATGTCTGAGCCTGGCATGCCAAGCAATTATGTAACCTGATCCTGATGTTATCTGTTCCACAAATCATAAAGTTGGACTTGTAGAGCATCATTCTATTATTACATGGAAATGGTATATGAGACCAGGTGTAAGCAAATCCATAAAGAACAAATAAATTACATAAGCAGGTGGCTCAGGATCTCACTGGGCTCTGTTAACAAAACTCTCTCCCTTGGAGCCTTCAGACCTAAGAATGACAATGATGTCCCACTGTTGCTAGTCCCTGCTAGACCTTACCATCCTTTTGGGATCCTTAACCCTGCCCGTACCTCTGTAGGTAATTTCTTTACTACATTCTTTTCAGTTAAATTCTTTTGAGTGAGTGAGCTATCTGCTACTTGCTGGGACTCTGACTGAGTCACTGCATAAAATACATTCACACATGTGGGCATATAAGTACACACACACACACACACACACACACACGAGTATTCCCATTATCCAGGATTATTAATGCCGGGAGGAGGAAAGGAGCCTGGATGAGTTGAGAGAAATAATGTGCTGTTGTGGGAAGGAGATTATCTCTGGAATTACATAATCTGAAACATAAATCATTATCTGATTTTGAGTAAATTCCTTTCCTCTTTGCACCTCAATTTATTAATCTGTAATGAAGAAAATAATAGTATCTCATTGAGTCATTGTGATGATTAAATGAAAAAATGTGTGATAATATATGAAGCACCTAGAATACTGAGGGTGTAATAAATTTTATTTCATTAGCTGTAGAAGTACAGTAAAGGATCATTTATCCAGGAATCTAAACACTGGAAACATTCAAACTATAGAATCTTTGTCAAAGCATTTGCTTTATGATCACTCACTTTTTAAAAAATCATACCAGTCTAATAACTGAAGAAAAGGCTGCTATGTCATCTCACATGGTAATGGTAATTTCTGCTAGATTGTAAAGAGCCATCCAGTGTTAACAACCTACACTATCCTCACAGCATGGTGGAAATCACAGTGGATCAAATCAGTGACATCCTGGTTATCTGGCTGGTACAGCATGATTTATGAGAGAGTTTGTAAAGAACATGGTTGTTCTTTTAGATGTTTTACTAAGTCATTTTTTGATCATTTTTCTTGGAGGTAAAATATCAAAATTCTGGCAATAACTAATTGGGAAGATGTTGGGTCCTTGGCATTCCAGATACCTCATGTGCTTTGCAATTTGCTTGCTGCTGATAAAGTCTATACTCGCTTTGAAGTATGTAGGGATTATTTTCCCCCTAAAAGAACCACAAATGCCCAATAAGATAATTGTACTTATATTTAATTTAGTTTAGCTCTGTCTTGATACTATAAAAGGATTTGACAGTTTACAAAAATACCAAATGGGGAAAAACTAAATAGAAAATGAATCTGAGTGAAGGGGAAGGGGTAGGAAAATAAAATAAAATAAAGCCAAGGAAATGGTTAGTGCATTAAAAAATCTGTGTCATGGGGCAGGCCCCTGGGTGGCTCAGTCAGTTAAGCAGCCAACTATTGATTTTGGCTCAGGTCATGATCTCATGGTCTTGGGATCAGGCCCTGTTTCCGGCTCCGCACTCAGCAGGGAGTCTGCTTGAGATTCTCTCCTGTCCCTCTCCCATTGCCCCCCCCCCCCCCCAACAGGCTCTCTTTCTTTCTCTCTAAAATAAATAAATCTTTAAAAAATATAAGTCATAAATTATTATGCAATTATTAACATTGGGCCCTAAGTATGTCTCTAAACTTTCTGGTAGCAGAGAAGGGAGAGAAGCATTACTGGTTACAGGATTCAAAATAAATCAGTTGCAGGACGCCTGGGTGGTTCAGTTGATTAAGCATCTGCCTTCAGCTTAGGTCATGATCCCAGGACCCTGGGATCAAGTCCTGCATCGGGCTCCTTGCTCAGCAGGGAGCCTGCTTCTCCCTCTGCCTGCAGCTCCCCCCGCTTGTGCGCTCTCCCTCTCTCTCTCTCTGACATATAAATAAAACCTTTAAAATCTTTGAAAAACTTTTTAAAAATTAAAAAAAAATAAAATAAATCAGTTGCCCAGGAGATACAGCATTTCCTGGTAATGAAAACCAAGAGCAATTTCTTTATGTATCAACAAAAGGAGGACTACAGGAAATTATCTTTCACAACATTCCTTATAATAAATATAAGAGTATCATTTCATTAATTATTTCATGTAACTTTCCTATATGTATTTATTTAAAGTTATTCTATGAAGGCCAAATGATATAGTCAACATTCATAGGATCTGTGTGGTCTTGTTTAGTAGGAGAGCAAAATTAGAACACCTAGAGAAAATTAATGTAATACATATCCACCCTTAAGAATTAGCAAGGAATTCAAGTTGGTATTCTTAGGATCTAATTTAACAACTTAGAGGGTAGACGTTTGATGTTGCTGAACTAAACCATATGCTTTGATTATCACTTAAATGGTGGCAAATGGGTTTTCCAGCATCTGTGACCTAAGTAAGCCCAACCAAGACATGTGGTTGGCCAATTGACCATCGTGTCTTTATAAGAGATAAACTGCGGATTTACAAGAGCCAAATTTAACACAAGAAATCTTTAATGACAGAATTACTACAAATATTCTATTGCTATTTTCCTTTATTTCCAATTTATACTCTTTTAAGAAGCTTTTTGAGTAGAGGCTGAACTGACACAATAGATTTCCAGAGTGTGCAGTATTTCCTTTCTTCTTTTTTTACTCTGACATTAATTAATCACCTATTATAAATTAAGCACTGTCTTGGGTAGTGGGAATATAATGATGAGGAAGACATAATTAGTGCCCAAAAAGCCTAGATATACAGACATATATGTAAACAGTTCTTCCAGTATAGTCTATGATACTATACAAGTCAACAAAAACAGCATTTTTCTTGCAAAAGAAATTCAGGTAAAACTTCATAGAAAAAGAATGACTAAGATGAATTTTGAAAGATAGTTGAGAGTTTGCTGAACAGAGAGGAAGGAGTACAGAGTATAGAAAATAGCCCATGGAAAAGCACAGAGTGAGAATACAGTGCTTCAAACATAGAACATATTGTGGAAAGGCACAAAATTGAGAAATGCATGGCAAATTTGGGCAATAGCAGCTAATTAAGTAAAGAGGATGTACAAGGACAGGTAAGGAAATAATGAGGACTGAGAGCTGCCTCCAGCCAGTAGCCGGCAAGGAACTAAGAACTTTAGAGCAACAACCTGTGAGGGACTGAATCTTACCCATAAGCACATGAGTGAGCTTGGAAGCAGATCCTTTCAGACTTGAGGTGACTGCAGCACACCTTTATCATGGCATGTGAGAGCCCCTAAAGCAGAGGACTCAGCTAAGCCAAGCCTAGGTTCCTGACCCACAGAAACTGTGAGATTATAACTGTTTTTGTTGTAAGCCTCTACATTTGGGGTGATTTGTTACTCAGCAATAGATAACACTCAGAGGTTTTAAATTTCTGTTTCTGAGTCTAGAGGCTCCTTCAAATAATAAAAAATCACCCATGTTCCCAAGTATTTTCTGTGGTGACAACAAAATAAATACATTGTTTAGGATGGTCAAGGACAGGGTGGAAAATGGAAGAGCAGTTTAAAGGAAAACTGAGTGGTATAAATCAGTAATCTCACCTCCATGGGAACCAATATAGGATATAAAATAACCCATAGGAGCAAAAGAGTAAAGGAGAAAAATAGGAGGGTTTTGATCAAAAGAAATATAGGCATGATGGGACCAAACCCTCCCTAACTTGCTAGGTACTCAATGCTTTTTGAAAGAAGGGCTGAATAAGTAATGCTTGCCATATATCAGGCAAGATTCCACAATGTATACTGTTTGATTTTTATGGACTGTGAAATGGCAAATTGTGATGTAGAAGCAAATCAGTTGCTCAAGATTGCTTAGTGCCTTTCTACTGGAATAGAGCGCTGGATTAAGTTCTTTAGGTTTAGTGCCTTTGCTCTGCTAAACCACAAGATCTTTTAGTGCAACAGGAACAATATCATCAGTTCTTTCAACTTTAATAGAATATATAGGGCATTTAGTATACCTACACATTGCATATAGTTATGATTCCTTTCTATCTTTTATTGCTTAGTCTGAGTAATATTGGTAATGTTTCTTGCTTTTCCTTTTTTTCCTTTTATTTCAGTTTTATTGATAAATAATTTACATATATTGCTGCATAAGTTTAAGGTGTACAACATGATAGTTTGATTTGCAAATATTGTAAAATGATTACCACAATAGGTTTAGTTAACATCCATCATATCATATAGATGCAATAAAAAGAAAAAAATCTCCTTGTGATGAGAACTCTGAGGATCTACTCTCTTAACAACTTTCCTATATATCCTGCAGTAGTGTTAGCTGTAGCCATCATGGTGTACATTACATCTCTACTACTTATTTATAACTGGAAGAAACTGGAAGTTTCTGCCTTTTGACCACCTTTCTCTAGTTGTCCCTCCTCCTATCTCCTGCCTCTTGCTTCTGGTAACCACTAATCCGATCTCTTTTTCTGTGAGTTGGGTGTTTTGTTCTGTTTTTTAGATTCCACATATAAGTAAGATCATACAGCATTTGTCTTTCTCTGACTTATTTCATTTAATGTAATTTCTTCAAGATCCATCCATATTGTTACAGATGGTAGGGTTTCCTTGTTTTTTATGGCTGAGTAATATTTCATTATATATATATATACCACAACTTCTTTATCCATTCATCTATCAAGGCAATGTTTCTTAAATAAATACAGAAGTTTAGAGTTCAGTGGAGCCAAATTAGACTTGAATCAAGAATTCCTTGATTTAGTCCTCCATGCTGTCTGTATTTATGCAAGTAAAAGGACTTACTTTGGACTGAAATCCTGACTTCATTATATTTTCAATATTTAAAGGGGCCCTATTAGTCTCCCTTCTGAGTGTTAATTATATTTATGATTTATTTTATGGTTTGTGGCATTGGGTTTGGGAAAAAATGCCTATTAGAAATAGAACTAATGCTCCTGGAAAGAAAATTGCCACTCTTCGGTTCTTTTTAAGGTTATATGATTCACTGTGGTGCTTCTTTCAGTTCATTTCTGGCTTTAAGAAAATTAAGTTTCAAAATTTAAAGCAATTTCCCAAATTATTAATCTGAGTAAAACTAAATTTAAATCCCTTCTTGACCTATTTTCTAATCTGCCACAACAATCCTAGTGGACTTTCCAAGCCGGTTAAAATGGTCTGCGTCACTATCATGATCACCATCTTCCCCCATACCTCCCACTTCTCTGTTTTCTTGTGTGGACTTGGAGGTTTTTTTGATGCTTTCTTTCACCTTCTATCTAATCATTCTCCATGTTGTACAGATTATTCCTCATCTATTACCCCTATTCATTATTCCCTCAACATTACCATGGTTACATTCTACCATTACCTTATACGTAGGCCTCACTATGTACTAGATGCATTATTAAGTCTGTGCATCCCAACCACCATCTTCCAGAAACTGACCTGCTTCTCTTGTGTGCATGGCTAGGGCACATCCATTTTGCACAATTTGATCCTATTCCACTGGGCACAGGTACTTGGTCTAGACTAGGCCAATAAATCTTTCCCTATGACTGACAAAAAGTCCATTTTGGTGGTGGCAGAAAATGTAGGGTCAGGCTATCCTTCTCCCACATATACCAAAGAAAGAGAGAGCCCCTGTCTTCAAGAGGGAGACATAGAATCAAATACACAGGCAGAAGCAGAGACAAAAGTCAGAGGCAGAAGTCTGGTAGTGGCCACCTTCCTGGTTTACATAGTTCCTTAGGCCTGCAGGAGGAGGCCTAATTAAAACTGTGGGAGTCCCCTAATTATTTTCCCTGAGTCCTGTTCTTATCCATCCCACATACCATTGACAGACAAAGGGAACCATTGTGCAGTTGCAGGGGAGAGGTGACGGGGGCGGGGAGGAATTACATTTTTCAGGAGTAAAGCTAACTGCAGTATAAGAAATACTTGGAAAGTTATTAGTGGCAAACAAGGGAGTGTATCTCTGTAAGGCAAGGGTGGCCCACATTTCTGAGATTGACTTGTGTTCTGATTTCCACTCGTCCAGCTACGCAGGGGCCACAACAACAAGCAACATTGCCACCTGCTGGGAGTTAGAGAAATTACAGAGCTCTGTTATCTATTCAAACATTCTTGAAGTCCAGGGTTTGAAACTATCTTACAGAACCCTAGTTTTTTGGTTTTTTTTTAAATATAAACATAAATTCTCATTGTGTTTAATTATAATTCTTATCTTCTAGTTCATAATCCTATTGTTCAGTTATGACTCTCAGATCTGAACTCTGGAAAGGCTGCAATTTAGAAATTGTTGTTCTTGTTGAGTAATTTACATTTTTACTCTAGTTGGTGCTATTAAATTACAAACATTAAATCAAGCAACTCCTAGTTATATGTACATGGCAATAGAGGGAGGTTAAAAAGACACGTGTGATTCTCCATTCAGACTGGGTGGAAGAATATATATAGTTAAAAGGCATCTAGCCAAAAAGATTTTTTCACTGCTGCTCTTGGTAAGGATTGGTCTTTTCTGTAGTAAATTGAGAGTAGATAATCTAAGGTTGATAAGTAGCAAAATAATATTTGCATAAACTTGTTCGGTGCTTCATTTCCATTAATAAAAGGCAAAAAGAAGAAAGGAAGGTGTATAAGTAGGTAATTAATGATAACTTGAAAACTGTAAAACATTAAAAATATGTAAGTTAAGTGAGAAAAATTAAAAGTCACTATAATTGTAACTATGGAAAAATATGCATGCTTACAGAGTGGTGACCAGGAGGTCAGGCTATGTACCCACTGATGGAACTCATCATGTCAAGTCATGTTAGGGTGAGCTAGTAAACATTTGCATCTTCTCTGTGGTACTGCTGTTCTGTATCAGATTCTGAACTACATGAATATAGTTTTGGCCAAGGTATGAAGTATTCTGTCCCACTTTATTAAATACAACATTTCCTTGGCCTGTGACCTTATATGTATTGGACTTCAATCTGCCATAATCCCTCAGAATTGCTGCAGTCCCCTTACTCCTCTCCTTAATATTTGAAAAGTCAGGAAGGTACAGTCTACTCTCAGAGAGAAAATCTTAACATTGCCCCTTCAAGTACACAAACGATTTCTAGGAGACAGTGAAAAATAGTTCTTTACTTTGCCCTTCAGGATAATTATCAACCCATATGGAATCCAATTCTCATGGACATAAAGGGGGCCTTTCTCTCTGGTCTCCCTTCTCTGTCCTCCTCTTTCTTCTCTTCTCTTCTTTTATCCCTGCCATTATTTTAGCCCTTTTTTATACCTTGGGGTCATTTGATTCCTTCAAGCTTTCCCTTTAGTGAAGCTGGAGCTAAGATAAGTGGAGAGAGTAATTCATATTCTTTAAGTCCTGTGTAGGGCAGGATAAAGGACAAATACTTTGAGGTTCATCCTCAGAGTGAAACATCTAAAGGACAAACAAAACTTTCTTTTACTAAAATTGTCACCATTTTAAAGTATAGCAGAGTTTATCCTTTATCTACGTATGTGAACGCCTTATTTATTACCCTAGCTTGGTATCAACTTGCGGAGAGGGAGGCTGGGGTAGGGAAACAACCACCCCAGGAAGGAGAAGAGTGGGCTTTGAAGTTCTATTTGAGGTGAACCCAATAAAATCCCAATAACCCAATAATATCCCAGTCAGACTTCCTGCACCCTCCCTTTTGCTGGTTTTCTTCTTCCCTATGGGGGGGCTTCCAGACAATCTGCTACACCTACAATTTATAAAGGATGGCTTGTGTTACAGAAAAGAAGGGTAATGGTCTCTTTCATATCAATTACAAAGTAATCTTTCACTAAACACTACATTTATATTCAGTTGCTTAAAATAATAGTTATAATCTGTGCCAAAAAGTGAAAGCCAAGATTTCTGTTTTGTGTGTCTCACCATGAGATCTACAGTCTGTAGATATTTCTCCTGCTATAATTTCTTCCATCTGTTATATCTGTTATATTGCAGTGCAAGCACAGACGGAAACCATTCATGAGCTTAAGCAAGATTTATTTTAATGACAAGACACATGCTGATAGAAAGCCAACGAAAGTAAAACTCAAGAGATATTATATGCTGACTGACCTTGGGATGGGCAGTTGCCCAAAAAGCAGAAATATCCTTACATTTTTTTATGATAACTGGTTGTCTTAACTAGTTACCATCTGGGAGTTGATGATAACTATATGCTCCAGTTACTCAAATGTTGGGCCTATTTATGTGTTGACAGAGGAAGCAGAGAAGCCTCTGTAACAGATGTAAGAATTCAACTCATTGTGTAAAATAGGGTTGAAGTTTGTTTAGTGTTTTATTTCCAAAATTAGACCTACAACTGGGACCCAAGAATGGCCCAAAGTTTCCAGAATTAACTATTATATCATTGCAGGAGTTCTCAATGTTGGTTACACTTTAGAATTACTTTGGACTTGGGGCGCCTGGGTGGCTCAGTCGTTAAGCGTCTGCCTTCAGCTCGGGTCATGATCCCAGGGTCCTGGGATCGAGCCCCACATTGGGCTCCCTGCTCTGCGGGAAGCCTCCTTCTCCCTCTCCCACTCCCCCTGCTTGTGTTCTTTCTCTCAATGTGTCTCTCTCTGTCAAATAAATAAAATCTTTAAAAAAAAAAAAATAGAATTACCTTGGACTTTAAAAAACTACCAGTCCCAAAGCCCAAACATAGACTAATTAAGTCAGAATAGACTGAATAGACTGGGATAGAGCCTGGGCAGAGATTTTTTTTTTTAAACGCCTCAGGTAATGTGCAGCCAGGGTTGAGAACCAGTACTATTAGTTTACAGCGGAATAGAAGCAGGTCTACATCCTTATCTCATTTTCATTACACTCATCCATAATGGCCAGGTTTGAAAATTGTACTTGAATAATCAATATCTCAAAACGAAATTTTGACCAATAGTTTTAGTCCTTGTTTTTTTTTTTTTTAATTTTTTTTATTGTTATGTTAATCCCCATACATTACATCATTAGTTTTAGATATAGTGTTCCATGATTCATTGTTTGTGCATAACACCCAGTGCTCCATGCAGAACGTGCCCTCCTCAATACCCATCACCAGGCTAACCCATCCTCCCAACCCCCTCCCCTCTAGAACCCCCAGTTTGTTTTTCAGAGTCCATCGTCTCTCATGGTTCTTCTAGTTTTAGTCCTTGTTGTAGACCAACTGTATCTAGCAGTTTCATGAAACATTGGTATAACTACCATTTATTCACAAGGAATAGTTTATATGCTGGAGCATTTTCTTCATTACCCATTTTGGCAAGGCTAAATATTTCATTTATTTTAACTGACTTCATTGTGTATTTTTTCTGTACCACATTAATAATTTATAGTCTAAAAATTAATTTCATTTAAATAATACTAAAGCCTATGGAGTACACATAAAAATATTATGAGAGCACAAATGAAGAATATGTTTTTTTCAGTTATTAAGTAAAGGAAAGGTACCCAATGTTTCTGGTAAGAATCTAAAATATTATGCAATTAAAATTATTTTCACATAGTCCCTGAATATACACACTTATACATGTGTTAGTGAGAATATGGATTAAGCTGCTGTAATAGGGAGGCCCCCAAATACAGTGGATTAAATAAGATTGAACTTTATTTCTTTCTCATGAAATAACCAAGATGAGGGCACCTTTTGTTACAAAGAGGCTATTTCAATAGTTGCCAGTTTCTAGCCAGTGGGAAGAGAGGAAAGGAAAGAGGCAGAGCACACCACTCCTGTTCATTTTCCATGGGCCAGAACTTAGCCACATGTGCATGCCTAGCTTCAAGGAGGCTGAGAAGGAAAGGAGTCTTCTGAGCAGCTATGTACCCAACTGAAAACCAAAGATTTCTGTTACTAACACAAAGAGGAGGAGAATGGACACTGGGACAATTCTCAATCTCTACAATATCTACATATAACACAGAATCTAAATATACTTGGAATACAAAGGAACCTTATGGTTTAAAATTTTATTTTGAGAATATTTATTTTTATTATGTATCCTATTAACATTTGAGAAATTTAAAATTTGTATTCCTTTGAGGGAAGGCAGTCCAAGGTGGTGGCATAGGAAGATCCTGAGACACCTCCTCCCACAGACACACCAAATTTACAGCTACATATGGAACAGTTCGCTCTGAAAAAGACCTGAAAAGTAGCTGAAAACTCCTTCACAACAAACAATAAAAGGGCCACATTGAGATGGGTAGGAGAGGCAAAGATACAATCTCACCAAAAATCCACCTCTGATCCCAATTAGGAGGGATCGCACAAACCAGAGCTTCTCGCTGAGGAGTGTGGGGTTCGTTCATGCCCCACATCAGGCACCCCAGTCCTTGGGACCTGCACCAGAAAGACATGAGGGTTTGAAAAGCAGTGAAGCTTATGTCTAGGAGACCCAGAGAGCTCTAGGGCACTGAGATACTGTTCTTAAAGGGCTTGCATTGAAGATTCACTTGCCCTGGGGTCCAGTGCAAAAGCAGCAATTTGAAAAGTACTTAGGTGAGGGAGCTTTGAAGTTCTGTTTGAAAAGCACCTAGACTATATGTGAAGGAGATTGATTTGCAAAACTTAAAATGTCTATGGACAGGCAGGGGCCTGTTGGGACTCTCTCCAGGGACATAGGTGCTGGTGAGCACCATTTTTGCATTGTTACTTCTCTCTTGTTGGCACTTGTGGACATGAACAGTCACTGCATTCTCCTGCTACTCTGCGAAAGTAGAGGGGGAGCACCCCGGCTCTATGCTCTTCTACTTCCCCACTAAAGCTGGCAGACACACATAGTCCACATGGAGGAGAATCTTTAATCACCTTGCTCTGGTTGCCCAGTTAGTAGAAGGAAGGAAATAATAGAGATCAGAGTGGAAATAGATTAAATATGGACTAAAAAGACATTAGAAAAGATCAATGAAACTAGAGCTGGTTCTTTGAAAAATTGATAAACCTTCAGCTAGACTCATCAAGAAAAAAAAGAGAGGACTCAAAATTAGAAATGAAAGAGAAGTTATAACTGATACCACAGAAATACAAAGGATCACAAGAGACTACTATGAACAATTATACACCAACAAACTGTACAGCCTAGAAGAAATGGATAAATTTGTAGAAACATACAATCTTCTAAGACTGAGTCATGAAGAAACAGAACATCTGAATAGATTGATTGCTAGTAAGAAAATTGAATCAGTAATCAAAAACCTCCCATCAAACAAAAGCCCAGGGGTGCCTGGGTGGCTCAGTCGTTAAGCGTCTGCCTTCGGCTCAGGTCATGATCCCAGGGTCCTGGGATGGAGCTCCGCATCAGGCTCCCTGCTCAGCTGGGGGCCTGCTTCTTCCTCTCCCACTCCCCCTGCTTGTGTTCCATATCTCGCTCTCGCTCTCTCTGTGAAATAAATAAAAATTAAAAAATCTTTAAAAAAAAAAAAAAAGAAGCTGTAATACCTATCCTTCTCAAACTTCCAAATAATTGAAGAGGAGGGAATACTTCCAAACTCTTTTCATGAGGCCAGCATTGCCCTAATACCAAAACTGGACAAGGATACCACAAAAAAGAGAAAATTACAGGTCAATGTCCCTGATGAACATAGATGCAAAAATCCTCAACAAAATATTAGCAAACCAAATTCAACAATACATTAAAAGGATCATATACTATAATAAAGTGGGATTTATTCCAAGGATGGAAGGATGGTTCAACATCTGCAAATCAATCAACATGATACACCACATTAACAAAATGAAAGATAAAAATCATATGGTCATTCCAGTGCATACAGAAAAAGCATTTGTCAAAATTTAACATCCATTTATGATAAAAACCCTCAACAAAGTGGGTATAGAGGGAGTGCACTGCAACATAATAAAGGCTATATATGAAAAGCCTACAGCTAACATCATACTCAATAGGTGAAAAGCTGAAAGCTTTTCCTCTAAGATCAGGAACTAGACAAGGATGCCCACTCATGCCACTTTTATTAAACATAGTATTGGAAGTCCTAGCCAGAGAAATTGGCATGAAAAAGAAATAAAAATCACCCAAATTAGGAAGAAGTTAAACTGTTACTATTTGTAGATGACTTGATTTTATGTACAGAAAACCCTAAAGACTCCACCAAAAAACTGTTAGAACTAATAAATGAATTCAGTAAAATTTCAGGGCACAAAATCATTATACAAAATTCTGTTGTGTTTTTATATACTAACAGCAAACTATAAGAGAAATTAAGAAAACAATTTCATTTACAATTGCATCAAAAAGAATAAAATACCTAGGAATAAATTTAATCAGGGAGGTGAAAGACCTGTACCCTGAAAATTATAAGACACTGATGAAAGAAATTGAAAAAGATATAAATAAGGAGCGCCTGGATGGCTCAGTTGTTAAGCATCTGCCTTCAGCTCAGGTCATGATCCCAGGGTCCTGGGATCAATGCCGCATCAAGCTCCCTGCTCAGCGGGATGCCTGCTTCTCCCTCTCCCACTCCCTCTCGTGTTCCCTCTCTCACTGTCTCTCTCTCTGTCAAATAAATAAATAAAATCTTAAAAAAAAAGATATAAATAAATGGAAAGATAGTCTATATTCATGGATTGGAAGAATTAATGTTAAAATGTCCATATTACCCAAAGCAATGTACAGATTCAGACAATTTCTATTAAAATATCAATGGCATTTTTCAGAGAAATAGAACAAAAAATCCTGAAATTCGTATGGAACCATGAAAGATCCTGAATAACCAAAGCAAACTTGAGAAATGCATCCTGATGCATCATGTATCCTGATTTCAAACTATGTTACAAAGCTATAGCAATCAAAACAGTATGGCATTGGCATAAAATATAGATCAATGAAACAGAATAGAGAGCCTAGAAATAAACCCAGGCATAGATGGTCAATTAATTTATGACAGAAAAGCAATAATATACAATGGGGAAAGGACAGTCTGTTCAATAACTGGTGTTGGGGAACTGGACAGCCACATGCAAAAGAATGAAACTAGACTACTGTGTTACACCATATACAAAATTAACTCAAAATGAATTAAACACTTGAAGGTAGGACCTAAAACCATAAAACTCCTAGAAGAAAACATAAGAGTAAGCTCCTTGACATGGTTCTTGACAATGAGTTTTTGAATCTGACTCTTAATAGCAAAGGCAACAAAAGCAAAAATAAACAAGTGGGACTACATCAAACTAAAAAAGTTCCTGCACAGCAAAGGAAACCAACAAGAAAGTGAAAAAGCAACTTAACTGAATGGGAGAAAATATTTGCAAGTGATGTATTTAGTAAGGGGTTAATATCCAAAATACATAAAGAACTCTTACAACTCAATAACAAACAAACAAGTAATTTGATTAATGCGCAGAGGATCTGAACAGACACTCTTTCCAAGGAAGAGATATGTATGGCCAGCAGGCACATTAAAAAAGATGCTCAATATCCCTAATCATTAGGGAAATGCAAATCAAAACCACAGTGAGATATCACCTCATATCAGTTAGAATGGCTGTTATCAATAAGACAAGAAATTACAAGTGTTGACAAGGATATGGGAAAAGGGAATCCTCATACACTGCTTGTGGGAATGTAAATTAGTACAGCCACTATGGAAAACAGTATAGAAGTTCCTCAAAAAATTAAAAATATAACTGCCATATGATCCAGCAATTCTACTGCTGGGTATTTATCTGAAGAAAATGAAAACACTAATTCAAAAAGATATATGCGGGGTGCCTGGGTGGCTCAGATGGTTAAGCGTCTGCCTTCAGCTCAGGTCATGATCCCAGGGTCCTGGGATCGAGCCCTACATCCAGCTCCTGGCTCAGCGGGGAGCCCGCTTCTCCCTCTCCCTCTGCCTCTCCCCCTGCTCATGCTCTCTCTCTGTCTCTGTATCTCTGTGTCTTGAATGAATAAATAAAACCTTTTAAAAAATTTTGTAAATAAAAAAATATATATATGCATCCCTACACTCATCACAGCATTATTTATATTAGCCAAAATATTGGAACAAGTCTCCATCAATGGATGAGTGGATTAAGAAGATGTGGTGTATATATACAATGGAATACTACTCGGGCATAAAGAAAAGAATGAAATCTTGCCATTTGCAACAACATAGATGGACCTAGAGGATTAAGTTAAATGAAATAAGTTAGAGAAAGATACCATATGATTTTACTTATATGTGGAATCTAAACAAAACAAAACAAAATCCATAAACAGAGAATAGAATGGTGGTTACCAGAGGGGGTGGGCTTGTGGAGTGGGCAAAATAGGTGAAGGGGGGTCAAGAGGTACAGACTTTTAGTTTTAAAATAAATAAATCCTGTGATGTAATAAAGAGCATGGTGACTACAGTCAGTAGTATTGTAGTGCACATTTGAAAGTTGCCAAAACTTTCAGTGGCTCATCACTGAACAGAAATGGAATCAGACTGTGCTATTTCTCGGATTATGGAGTAGGATGCTTAACTTAGCTTTTCTGTGTTTTCATTTGCCATTCTTTATTTGTTATATATTTTTAAAGGGGGTAGAGAATTTACAATATCTATGTCAAAGGTGTTTATGATATATATATCATATATGAAAACCTAGCTCCAGGAAAGTACTCACTAATAGTGAAGGCTATTCTTAATCTGGCATTCAGAGACCTTCACATATCACTTCCCCTTTCTCTTCCTCTCTTCCCAATGCTTTGGTAACACCAGATGTTTTTTATCATACATTAACATGCCATATACAATTTATACATTTACTTCTCTATTCCCTATGCTTGGAGTGTGCTTCTCCCCTGTTTTCTTATTCACTTCCCAAGGTTTATATCGGTTGTCCCAATAGCTCTTCAACTCTCTAAACAGGTTAATTACTCCCTCCCATGTATACCCATGGAAATTTAATGAGAGCCCTATAACTGCTCTAACCATCTATCACAATGCATACACTTTTGTCTCTGCCATAGATGATGAGCTTCTTAAAGGCAGAAATCATATCTCATTCATCCTTCTATAGATCATAAGATGTGCTCCATAAATGTTTGAATGAGTCAGTGGGTAAATGGGAAAGATTAGAAACCATCAATTTGTATTTATTTTGGAGTCACAGACAGTGTCCACATCACGTCAGGAACTAGGAGCAGTAAATTAAGATTGTTTAGTTTAGGAACTAAATTTTTAGACCTACATAAATATGCAAGATCATCTGAAGAAGACAGAATGGCTCCAGGCCAGCAGGACTCCACAGAAACCAACTTGACTGTACTAATAATGTATTTAAAGAAAGAATGGGCCATTTAAAGAAGAGTGGATTAACCCTAGTAAGCTTAGAAAATAAGGGTCACTGTGGCAAGACTTGATCGTGGCTCTTTGGAGTACTTTCCAGGAAAGAGTCAGCTTTCTAGTTTGAGTCCCAACTGTAAGGTTTTTCATGGAGCACCATAGATAACATCATCTTATTTTAGCCCAGTGCTGTTAAGCATTCGTGCCACGTAGCTCTCATTTGTGTTCTCATTTATGCTCATCTCATAGCCTTTAATTCTTATTCTTCCCATTATAAACTAAAAATTGATTTCTGATTGTGATTTGGCTTCTCAAGTGGACTCATCCATTATAGACTTCAGTGAGGAACTCCATGAGAAAACTTACACACCTTCAAAGCTAAAGCCCCAGTCCAGTCAGCTTTCCTTTGGATAATATTTTTATACCACTTTTGATTGCAAAATAGACCAGTGTCTATACCTAGTACATAAAATGAGTCGATGAGAACTTAAAACTCTCCCACATCTGCCTAAGTTGATTTCTATCACCAACATAGCTAAAATTCTTATCATTATTCTTCCTTCTAAAAGTCCTGTTAGTTAACTTGGTAAAGGGATTATATGACCTAGGAACACTGCTAAACTTAAAACCTAAGGTTATGAGTTTGAGTTGATTAGGCATTTTGTTTGCAAGTCACAAAGACTGACTCAGTTTGTCTCAACAAAGGTGAGTGTATTGGAAGGATACAAGTGGCACTTAAAAAGAAGGAACATCATAGGAATCCAAGAAGGCCTAGTGGGCAATAGAAGAGTCAAGATCCAAGCATGAGAGCAAGAGGACTATGATTTTGCTTCTCAGCATTGAGAGCTCAATAATTTTCAATTTTGTGCTTCACCATTAATGGACTCTCTCTAATGGCTATTTCTGGCTCTCTGTGTATTCCCTTCTGTTTTTGTTTTGATTACTTGTTGACATCTATCTTCATAAATATTCAAATATTCACAGAGGGAAATTCATATTAGACCTCAAGCCACTGTCATTTATGTTCAGGCAGAGCCTTTGCAACATGTCTCATCTGAGGCTGCTAGCCAGCCTATAGGCAAGTGCCCTGGGGTCAGGTTCTCATCAGTACAATCACCTATCGTGAGGCAGGGCAGTTGAATGGTTAGAAGCTGATCACCTATGCCTCAGACACCCAGGAGGTCCAAACATGGGATAGTTCTCCTTATAAGAAGCTGTGGGTTGGCAGGAACCTATAGGTTAATAAAGCCAGATAATTAATCCATAGAGCCAGAGAACTCAAATGTAAGTATGTGGATGGGCTACATCAGAATCTCCTGGGATCCTTCTAAAAATGGAGAATTCTGGGTTTCACTCTAGACCTACTAAATTAAAATCTCAAGGGATGGGATTAGAGAATATATATTTATTCTCTAAGTGACCACAGCTTTGACATTGTGAGGGAATGGAACCATGTGAAGGATGGGAAGGATCAGACTGAAGGTTAGAAAGTCTTCCTGGGGGCACCTGGGTGGCTCAATCAGTTAAGCATCTTGACTCTTGATTTCAGTTGGGGTCATGATCTCAGGGTTGTGATACAGAGCCCTTCGTTGGGCTCTGCACTGGGCATGGAGTGTGCTTGGGATTCTCTCTCTCCCTCTACCCCTCCCCACCTCACGCATGCACGCATGCACACTCTCTCAAAAAAATTGAATGAATGAATGAATAAAAGAAAGTCTTCCTGATTCTCTTAATAAATTTGTAGGGGAATTCTAATGTACTATAGTGGAATTGTGGCTAAAAACACATCTGAAAAGTAAAAGTGCTGAGGTGTGATAATTTCTTACAAAGAATTTAAAATTGTAAGGAATATGTTTCCCTGTAGATTCTAGAGTTTACACAAATGACAGTCTGAGAGACCAACAAAAACTAATGTTAAACTCAACCACCATGAACTTTTGGGATGGCCTTAAGCAATGTTGAGAGCTTGCTTCATTTTCTTTTTTCCTTATCTATAACAGGTATATTTGGTAAAATATCATAAACAACGTATAAAGGAATTTTTTCAAAATGCTACCTGAATTATAAATAAAATTTTCATGAAATAGGGGCGCCTGGGTGGCTCAGTCGTTAAGCGTCTGCCTTCGGCTCAGGTCATGATCCCAGGGTCCTGGGATCGAGCCCCGCATCGGGCTGCCTGCTCCGCGGGAAGCCTGCTTCTCCCTCTCCCACTCCCCCTGCTTGTGTTCCCTCTCTCGCTGTCTCTCTCTGTCAAATAAATAAATAAAATCTTTAAAAAAAAAAAAAAAAATTTTCATGAAATAATTTAAGAAAATCTTTTATTTTAATGGAAGAAAGGAAACTATTCTTTAATGCTTTAAAGGAAGAGTGATTTAATACAGATATTTCCTAATAATATTACTATAAAAATAAACACATACTTCTTCTAGATATTATCTTTATTACAAAACATATTTTATGTTGAGGTAACATTTCAAAGGATATTTGGCAAAAATCAATTGAATTCTATATACACAATTTCATTATGTGCAACATATGTAAAGGACTCAGAGAATAATTTTTTCTAGCATTGCACATAGACTGATTTTAGAAAAAAAATAAAGCTAAAAGTTATCTATTTAAAGAGGGATTTCTTTCTACTCTTCTCCCCCACCCAGTCTTCCATATCATATCACCAGTGGTGAGTGAGGCACTGTTCATGAGAGTTCCACAAAAAGCATCAAAAAGGGTAAGTTACTTGAAAACAAAGTTTTGTTTATCCAGAATACCTCACTGTGCCATAATTTGAAAGTGCTTTCCAAAACTAAATACTGAATCATATAGGATTCTCTATTGCTTATCCCAAGAATGAACAGAATTCTCTTGTCTTCAATGGAGAAATCTTATGCAGTGCTCCAACTCTAGTGTCTTTTCTGCTGTGAAGCCCTCCCGGATTTTCCAAGGCAAAGTTGGGCCCATCTTCTGTGCTCCCATATATTTTGTTCATACCTCCTACAGCACTTACCACACTGCATTGTAATAATTCTTGTTTCTCTCATATGTATCCCTGTTTAGCTTTTTAAGTTTATTTATCCCTCTATAAGCTCCTCAGGAGCAAGAAACAAGCCTTAAGCTTCTTTATATCCCAGCACCTAGCACAGTGCATGGTACATAATAGAACCTCAATAACTGTTATGTTAATGAGTTAGCAACTATTTCAGGTGTGAAGCTATAATGCACATCTTTCCTTGCTTCCAGTCTCATTGAGTGTGTTCTGGTGTCCTCTGACAGTATTTAAACCCCTATAAATTGGTGACACCCTAGAAACAAATATATCCAGCATTTCCTTTCAGAAAGAAGTGGCCTCTGTTTGTCCTTCTGATAAAAAAAACAATAAATTATTGTTATAATGATTTCCCTGTTCTCCAACTCCGAAGCTGAGAGCCACTTCTTGGGAAAGTTGTTGCTAATAGCCATCTTGGCAGTCATTGTCATCTTGATCCCCAATGGGTTTGTTGTGATAAGTATCAACTGTTAATTTTCTGCTTTCTATCTCAGTGTTTTTTGAGTGGCCATCTTCTTCACTGCTTGATTCGCTCTCAGTAGAGTTGCTGTCTTCTTTTGATTTGCTGCTGTCCTGAGAATCACTGGCATCATCTTCCTCAGACTGGCTGTCCTGCTCAGACTGGCTTTCTTCACTCTGGCTCTCTGCTGAGGCACTGTGAGACTGGAGGCCCTCCTGGCTAGAACTGTTCTCCTCCTCAGTGGACTCTGGGCTCTCCTCTGAGTCTTTGAGGCTTTCACTGGATTCACTGTCAGCTTGCTCCTCTGTGGATTCACTTTCTGAACTGGAGGGTTTATTCAAGCTATTCTCTTCACTGGAGTCACTATCTTCCTGATCTTCTGAGTGACTGGTGGTGTTATCTGGGTTGTCACCCCTGGGCTCACTCACTGCCTCTTCCTGAGATTCACTACTATTTTCCTGAGATGGCAGATCAACCTCTTGACTAGACTCACTACTGGGGTCTTGTACATTTTGACTGTCTTCTTGAGACTGAGTCTCCTCACTCTCTTCTAGAGATTCACTCTCGCTGTTTTCCCTGGATTGGCTGAGGCCAGCTTCTTTGGAGTTGGTGTTTTCTGTTGAGTCACTCTTGATTTCTTCCATTGTGTTGCTATCATCAAGCTCACCTATATCGTCTTCCTCAGAAATACGGGACTTTCTGAAAATTTTCCTCCTGAGATACTCCACTGATTGGCTGTCACCTGAATCCTGAGTGCTTGCTTGCTCATCACTGTTTCCTTTCGATTCTTCTGATTTGACACTAGCACTGTTCATTCTGGAGTTGCCTCTGTCACTCCTGATAATGTCTGGATCATCATTCTGCATTTCTTCATCACCAAACTCAGAGCCATCCCCATGGCTACTATCCCCTTCACTGCCTCCTCCCACCCAGTACTCCTCACTCTCACTCTCTTGAGCAGAGTCACCTCTCTCAGGCCTGCTGTTCACCTCATCCTCATTGTCAAGGTCCCTGCTCTCACTGGTGGTATCTTGGGTACTGTCTTCTCCTTGCAGGGCACTATCTTCCCTGGATTGTGTGACTTCGGCTGAGTCCTCATTACTTTTGAGTCTGGAGTTTCCTCCTTGTCTCTCTTCAGGTCCTGGGCCATTGTCATCATCACCAAAAGTGTCATCTCCACTGTCATCTTCATCATCATCTTTATCATCTCCTTCTTTTCCTCCACTCCTAGAGAGGCCATCAGCTGCCCTGTGCATATTTTGATGATCATCAAGGCCCTCCTCTGATTCAGCACTGTCACTGGGGTCTTCATTTGCCTGAAGTTTGGGGTTAACAAACATGGTCAGTACTCCAGGAGCTGATATAGAGGGTGTTATCTATTCTCCTCCTGCTTTTTTCTTATGTCCCTCCTTCTAATCCATGCTCAGTTTTCCTGCTCAATAACATGTCTACCAGAGGTTAAAGAGGAAAGTAGAGGAGTTGAAACTCAAGTCATTCCATTTTATATAGGCACAATTCATTCAGTGCTACAGAAACTTTCTTAAAAAGCTCTGTAGAAATCACATTCATGAAACTCAAATCATATTGTAAGTCTGATTCCTGGAAGAAACTCTCAGAGAATTTTTTTTTTTTTTTTTTTTTTTTTGGTACATTAAAGAGATGTTTGAAATACTCATCAAATTGTTTGGCTTAAAACAGTTTTTAAAATCTTTAAAACAGATTTTAAAATGACCCAAATATTTTTTTCTTATCAACTCTGGGGGAAGGGGGGGGATGTACTAGGGCAGTAGAATGAAACTTTTAGCTAAAATGAAAGTAAAATATTGTGGTAAGATATACATCTCACCCATACCATATTTATACTTCATTCACACTGGCAGAGGGTTGCCTGTAGAAGGTTTAGCTAGGAGACTGCAACTAGTGGGACCACCAGGAAGGCTTAGTTCTAAGTGTGAGCTCAGAGAGATTATCCCCGTAAGTCAAACAATTGGAAGCACTACACAGATAAGGAAGGATAGTGAGTCTTCATTCATTATGCTATGGAAAAATCTGCTCTCTTTACCATACCCCATAGCAGAGCATTCTTGCTGACTTTGTTTTTATTTTTCCACTTGTCCCTACTGATCAATATCTGACTTTGCAGTTGGGAGTACATAATGATGACATCTCCTCCCGTTGCTAGAGTTTACACTGGTATGCTGGAACTAAGCATCTTTTTAGCTCCCCATACCTCAAAAGGCACATATTGCACCCTTCTCAAGCAGGTACTATTATTCTCATTTGAGAGCTCGGAGAATATTAAGGCAATAAATCATAACATCTCCAGAAAACATCCCCAATTCTATGCTTATAAATTCCTAGAATGTTCCTCAGACAAACCTTTAGTAAACAGTGGTAAAAGACTAATAATTCATCTTCCAACTGGTTGAGTATAGAATACAACATGGATCAAAGCTTCAAGGAGAAACCTGGTTCCTGGAATCTCTGGAGCCCCACGGGTTTGAGTTTCATCAAAATGATAGGACAGCCAAGAAAGTAATGACATTTAGTCTTGGGAAAATGAAAAAAAAAAAAAAAAGAGTGCACACAAAAGAGAAAGAAAACCAATTTTTTTCTTAAAGGATTATAATTATAAGTCAGCTTTTCTTATTACGAGGGTCACCACTGAGACTGTTTTAAAGACAAATCATTACTAAAAAAGCTGTTTCAGTAAAGTTTCTTCAGGGCTTTCCTACTTTCTGCTCCAACAAGATCCTTGACATGGAGGAGATCTCTACGCCCAGCAGGTACTTCATGTTAGCCAGGAAGCTTTCTCTGTCTGATCTGAACTGCTCCAATTGTAAAAGCAGTATTTTAGAGTGATAAATGAGCTATTACTTGTCTAGCATAGTCTAGGACCATTTGTGTGTGTGTGTGAGTGTGTGTATGTGTGTGTGTGTGTGTGTGTGTTCTTTTTAACTAGAGGACATCTGGGGCCACAATGTCTATAATCTGGCCCCAGTGATAAATATGGAATGAACAGCATGTCCACATCTGAATTCTCCCACTCATTTTTCTCTTCTTACTTTATGGGATGATTTAGCTAGCATAACCAATGGTTAGAAAATATTACATTTAGAATGGTTGCAGGTAATTTAATCTAACATCATTTCCTTTGATTCCTAAGTAGCCTGAAAAGTTAAGAAAGGTCTGTTTAATTACCTGTTCCTTGGAGCTAACTTTACTTTCTTCTGATGACTCACTGCTCTCCTAAAAGGAAAAAAAAAAGTTGTTTATTTTTCCTTTTAGCAATTCCCAAGGAAAGAAAAATATGATACACATAAATTGCTTGCGGTTTGGATTTACTGCTGTCCAAATGGCCTAAGGTGATGAGAAGAGTGTTAAAGTAAATTTACTGTATGAGGTGTTTATAACAAAAATTGAATGAGATAGTTACCAAAGGTGGTGTTGGTGTCTGTGCCAAATGACCCTGTAAAAAAAGGAAGGAAAAGAAGTTACTCCTTTAGAGACGGATCATGTCTTGCAGATATTTAAAATAATTTTAGTTGATTTTTTTTAGTTTCTTGATACAGAGTTTACGTTTACATGAGTAATAATGACATTTTATGGTGAAATGGCTAAAAAGAGAATGTGAGATGGCCTAGAAAGATCTTGTTATCTAAAAGACGTAGAAGATCGTTGTGTTTCTGATATTCACTTAGAGAAAAACATACTTTCTTTGAAGTTGGTTGTTTGTACAACCTAGATAAAATGTAACATAGGAAAAAAAAAAACAGCATTGGAATTTAGAACCCAGATTTAAGTCTCAATTAGCTCCTTGGTTTTGGTTTTAGCCCTGAAAACCAACTGTCTTGGTTTTAGTGCTGAAATTCACATGTTCCAGGAAACCCCGAAGTCTTGGATAAACTGTGATGTTTGGTCACTCTATGCGAATCTGGGCAATTCACTTCACCTTTCCAACGTCAATTTCTTCTTCATAAATTAAGAATATTAGCAACCACTGTGCATACTCCATAGAGTTACTGTGAGGACGAAATTGGAAGCATCTTGAGAACTATTTAATATGATATAAACTAAAGAAATAATCCATTTTGAGAATATCACATTATAAAATTCAGCGATAGATAAAACTGAATTGAGAAAGCCATTAAACCTTTCTCGAATCGCATAAGATCACACACACACACACACACACGAAACTGAGTCTGAAACTTAATTAGGCATCGTTCTGATTTATTTCACTTTTTTTTGATCTTATAAGAACTCTTAAGATTGCCTGTGCCACCTCTGGTGCCTTCTCCGCATCTACACTCCCCCTTCCCCGGAAGCACAGCAAGATCCCAAAATCCCTTTTGGTTCAAAGCTGCTGAGCCATGAGTGTGAAGACCTGAGGTGCAGAGAAAAGCAGGGAGGAGCTGCTATCAGCGTGTCTTCAACAAGCCTCCCAGCACGTGAGGCAGGGGTGTCTCCCCAGAGGAAGGAGCTCTGATCACTTAGTCTTTGCCCTGTGACAGTGCAAGCAGGCACAATGGCAGACTCTCAGAGAGAACTCCGTCAGTTATCATTTGGAATTAAGGGCTAGGAGGGAGCGAGACATTGGTATTTTTCTCATACCAAAGCTAGACTTGAGAACCTAACGTGTTTGTGGTACTCTTAGAGTCTTCGGTTCAATGAGAGAGAGGATCTATAGTGGCTGCTTTTCAATTAACCAGCCGAAGGACATCTCTGATGAGAGTTCATCTGAGAAATGCTGCAAGGCCAATTCCAATCTCAGGCAGGGACAGAACCCCATCTCAAGCCTCTGACATTGTCTGGCAACTGCTAATAATGTTGTGCCCAAGCTGCAGTGTATGCAAAAGCCAGCAGGTAACAAGGTCATGAACAAAACACTCTGACCTAGCATAAGATTTTAAGCCTTCCTTGTAGTTTCAATCTTGAGAACCTGTTGCCCTCCTAGACTTGGCCCCTTCCTGAGAGGGATATAACACCCTAATAAGAGAATGTGGATTCTGGAGCCAGAGTGACCTAGGTTTAAAGTCTGGCTCTAACACTTACCACATAACCGAAACAGACTAGGTTACTCTCTGTGTCTCAGTGTTCTCTTGTAAAGCACATAAAACAGCCTAGCAATGGAGTTCTTGAGAATTAGTAACTGTTGGGTTATTCAGAGTTAACACTCAATCAACATTAGCTATTATTCCAGAGACTCTAGTATCCTCTCATTCTTCTGTCTTTTCTCACTTTCCAGGACTTGACCTCCTGCCTGCCAGACATCTCCTGGTAAACAGATTTCTAGTCCTAATCCTTTAAAAGCAGCCTTGGTTCACTGTCATCCCTTCCCTTCCACTACTGCGGACATCATTATGAAAATAAAGCTAAAGGGAAAAAAAAGCCTCCTCACTAAATTATACTACTAAGTTGAAGTTGAAGCATTATATGAACTAAATTTTTTCACATGAACTAGAAATTATAGCCCTTACTACCTATATCTTAGGTTATTAAGGTATTCCTTAAATCATTAGCAGTTTCAATATTTGTGGTGGAGTTAATATATTTAATAATATATTAAATTAAAAATATTTTTTAAAAACCTTATTTCTACTCACCTTCCATTCTTCAGAGCTCTCAGATTCAGTATTTTGATACCTGGCTACCTAGAAAATTTAGTACACAGGGTTAACTCACAGAGAAATTTCCAAGGCAGTAGCTAGTAACACTTTACATATGTAGGAGCAGTGATGGTCAAATTTCAGCATGAATTAGAATCAGCTGGAGACCTTTTAAACCACAGATTGCCCCATCCCTAGAGAGTCCGGCTCAGTAGGTCTGAGGTAGGACCCAAGAATTTACATTTCTAACAAAATTCTAGTTGATGCTGATGCTGCTGGTTGGAGGATGACACTTTGAGAACCACTGCTGATGAAGAAAAATGAGAATCATAGCTATATGATTGAACAGAATAAGGAATAACTCAGATAATTTTTTTTTTGAAGATTTTATTTATTTGACAGAGAGATAGCAAGAGCAGGAACACAAGCAAGGGGTGTGGGAGAGGGAGAAGCAGGCTTCCCGCGGAGCAGGGAGCCCGATGCGGGGCTCGATCCCAGGACCCTGGGATCATGACGTGAGCCAAAGGCAGACGCTTAATGACTGAGCCATCCAGGTGCCCCTCGGATAATATTTTAAAGCAAACAGCTTCCTAAGAAACTACTGTTTTCATCTGACTAGAACTTATACAGGCACCTTGGCTTATAGCCAATTAACATTGTGGAATTTTAGGTATCAAAGGTTTATTTCATATATCCCTACCCTGATACTTACTGGAAGAGCACAGGACAACCCCCAAAGGAACATAAGCAGGATGCTGGTCTTCATAGCTGGGTGTGACACCTCTACCTGTGATAAGGACAGAAGATGTTTTCCTCTATGCTAAAGAAATATAGAAGTTTTAACTTTTTAACAGTTTCTTCCTATTAAAAAACACAACTTGTCCTAATGTCCATCAACTGATGAATAGATAAATAAAAGGTACTGCATTCATACAATGGAATATTATTCAGCCATAAAAAAGAATGAAGTACTGATACATGCTACAAAGTAGAGGAACCTTGAAAACATTATACTGAGTGAAAGAAGCCAGACACAAAAGACCACATATTGTTTGACTACAGTTATATAAATTGTCCAAAATAGGCAAATCTATAGAGACAGAAAGTAGGTAAGTGTTTTGCCCAGGGTTGGAAGAGATGGGAGTTTGGGAATGACAGTTAAGGGGTGAATTTTGGAGGTGATGAAAGTGTTCTAAAATTGATTTTGGTGAAGGTTGCACAACTCTGTGCAATGGCTAAAAATTATTGAACTGTACACTTCAGGTTTGTAAAGTGTATATTGAATTATATCTCAATAAACAGGTTAAAAAGAAACTTTACTTCTAAGAGATAAATTGGAAACATTTCAATGAGGAGGTCTATAAGCACTTCTTCCCTAACACATAAAATATGATAAATGGAGGAACAAGTAAAGAAAGAGGAATAGAGAAATTTCTGACCAATCACTTTTATGGTAATTATGCACCTTAGTGTGGCACAGCAACCTGGCAAATATACACATAACACAAAATTTAGTGATACCATTGATAGGTCATCTACATTTGTCTACACACACACACACACAGACACAAAGTGCTTCTCATTCACATTTATAACTTCATAATATTTAGACAAAATAGAATGGTTCTGCGCTTTTTTTTCTTGATCTGAAGTATGGCAGGCTTCATATTACAACTCCAGAAAGCTCTTCATATCTACTCTGCTACAGTTGGTCATACATTATACACAGATTGTGCTGAATTCTTTTAAATGTCACTCATGTCACTGAAGGATCTCGGGAAGATAAGACGTTTGGGATATACTTGTGAATCATGCTGAGTAAAACCTACCAAATCAAACTGTATTTTCCTGGATGGTGGCTTCATTTCACACTTCAAGAACTGGTGATTTGGAAAACAACTTGTTCTATATCTAAAATAGATGTACTACATGCTAATGTAAAAAGTTACTGAAATGATTTAAAGGGAAGATAATTTGCCCTGCACTTGTAAGCCCTGTGGCTGCCCTAACCAGTTTGTCAGATGGACTTCCAGACATTTTGTGAAAAATGCTGCAAGTTTATTTCAGACTTCAGTTTTGTTTTTAAGGTGCTGCAAATGATTTTAACCTCTGATCTAGAAAATAAGAATACACTGCTCACTAATGTCTGAATATGCTGAACAGTGCCTATAACATGGCTCCAGAAGTCATTTGATCTTATTTTTTTAATTTATTCAAGAAAACAGTAGAAATCCTAAGAAGACTGAGAATGTTCCTCATTTCTACTTTCGTACAGCCCAAATGGCCCAATAGATTTCTCATTTTATATCATGAACATTATCGTACTTCAACATAGTTATTTTTCATTCATATTATTTTCTTTATTCTGATTCAACATAGTTCATATTAGTCCTTGTATTTTGATATTTTTATTTCTTTTTCAAATCTTCTGCCTAATATTAACAGGAAAAACATAAAAGTGCTCAACTGCATCTAAAACAAGCCTAATTTAAAAAGATATTACTTCTGAAAGAAACCAGAATATTTTACATCCTAAAATATGCCTTGACATAATTATTTTGAGCTGAAGGCCCTTGAGAAACAGCAGATGCAAGAAAGATGCTCTAATCCTCCTTTTTATTCCTGAAAGCAGGAAACTCCCATGTGAAAGGTGGCTTCCCTGTACCCAGAGGAGGGAAGACATTCTCATCCTCAGAGATAAGGGGTCAAGGCTGAGAGAAATCTGTACAAACAAACCTTGTTAAACTAATCCTATCTTCCCAATCACTTCCCTACAATTTACTGCCCCAGCCCAAACCCTTCTGTCTTATCAGTTCTTCACAGAGGTATTGTTTCTTTATCTAAAAGGTAAAAAAAAGTGGGGCACCTGGGTGGCTCAGTCGGTTAAGCGGCTGCCTTCAGGTCAGGTCATGATCTCAGGGTCCTGGAATCGAGTCCTGCATCAGGCTCCTTGCTCAGTGGGGAGCCTGCTTCTCCCTCTGCCTGCAGCTCTCCCTTCTCGTGCCCTCTCTCTCTCTCTCTCTGACAAATAAAAATCTTAAAAAAATAAATTAATTAAAAAAAATAAAAGGTAGAAAAGCTTTCTACTCTGGTCACTCCTTCAGGTCTTCATTCTCTTATGAAGGCTATCATCTGCATGTAAAAATTTTAATAAAACTTATGTGCTTTTCTCCTGTTAATCTGACTTATGTCAGTTTAATTCTTAGGCCCAGTGAAGACGCTACGAGAGTAGAGGAAAATTTTTCCTCGCCTCTATTTCTCCTTAGTTCCCACAATCAAAACTTTTTGTTTTTTTAAGTTCTTAGGTCCATTTCTTAAGGAAAGCAAAGTTTCCTCTAAATATGATACTCTCAACTGCATGCCATTGGTTTTGTCATCACAGGTCAAATGAAAATTAGGCTGTTCACCATTTTAATTTTCAAACTGAAACTTGAATAAGGTGGTAATCTCATGATGTTCTGAAAGCTAGCAGTATTTCAGACTTGATACAAGGCCAGTAAATACTGAGTTCTCCTCTTGGTTTTTTGTTTTTTTTTTTTTTTTTCTTTTTTATTAAAAAAAAAAAAAAAAAAAAAAAATTAGGTGATACACTACACTAAAGAATGTTGGGCTTTTTACAAAGGAAATGTGTGCTTCCAGCATTCAAGTTTCTTAGGGATGGAATATTATGAAACATAAAAGAAATGCAGTAACTTGTTTGTGCTTCTAAAAATACCATTTAGCGCCCTAAGTGGTGCTAAATGGATACAGCAGTAATTTCCCAAACTAAAATAAAAGATACCCTGGGGTCCTAAAAGAGCTGAAGTTGCCTCTCATAGAATATAGTCGGCCATTGAGCATTAAAGGAAGTCAGATCTTAAACCCTATATTAGGCTTTCAATTAGTATTTTTAGAAGAAGAATTATGCTTTTGTGAAGTGTATTCCAAATGAAAGCTGCAAACGTTTATAAACTTTGTAACTACCATCCTGGAAAGGGTAGAAGCAGATATGCGGTAGCCCATATGCGGTAGCTCTATTCTGAATAATAAATTAGCAAAATAGCTACAGGCCTTCTTGAAAGAGTTCAGTCCAGAACCCCAAGTTCTTTTTTGGTGATTGGTAAATGTAATTTCTACATTGTACATGCTGTCATTCTACAGTGAAAGCATGTGACAAAAAGAAATCAGTAACCTCAACTTGTGTTCCACCTGCTTGAAGGACAGTGGATATAAAAGATTTTCAACTTTTCTCATTTTTTCCCCAGAGTTGAAAAGACTCAAAATATTTAAGATCTGAAATAGGGAATTGCAGTCTCTCTCTGGCTACTCTCAAATATAGCCAGAAATTCTTTGTGCTTTCAAGAAAGGAGACTTGTTCTGAAATTTCCTCCAAGTTAAGGTTCACTTGTAAAGTATATATCTTCTTTTACGTAAACTGAAATGAAAGCAGTAAGCCAAAAGAAGGAAATAAAAGCTTGAAAAATCATAGGCTCATTTTATTATGTTTGATTTGCTTATTCATTATGTTGATTAAACAACTTAGTGTTGTTATCTTCAATAATACAAATGAACAATATATCCATCCATTAGCAGTCAACAAATACTTACTGAGAATATCCTGTGAGCCAGGCACTGTTCTAGGTGCTGAGTGTACAGTAGTGTGTAATAATGATAATTAGCTGGTCCTACAAAAGTAAAATTATCCAAACCCAACTAACCAGAACCTCCATTAGCTAGGACTTGTTTCATTACTACTCTTTGAAAATAAAATGGAATTTGGCCAGGATATGAATTCTATCAGGAATTCAGAACACCAAACAAATAAGGCAATAAAAATATCCAATCCTTCCAATTGTAATTGTCTTAAGTCAGTTATAATCAATCCCACATCATATGCCTTCAACCATAGTAAAATAACTCCAAGGTGCCCTAAAATTCAACATAGATTTGGAAGGCCTCTAAGCATCTGAGGCACATTGGTCCACATTACCATTTTGGGGTAGGTAAGTGGACTGATGCTTTTAGAAAATTGTTTGTTCACACATTTTAACCAACCACATCAAAGTAGGATAGTCTATTTGACCCTCAGGTACACAGAAAGCATGGTTCACTAGAAGTTACTGTTCCTAAAGAAGACTGGTTGCTTGAAGTATTGCTATGACATGTGGGATTTTCTAGATGTAATAGAGAAAGCATTACCTGACCACAATGCCCATTTTCCATTATGGAAGACAGACACTTATGATATAGATGAAGTGGAATAAATGCAGCAAATAAAAATATGGATTGGAGTATATATATTCTTAGTCTTCTACATTAGAAAGTGTTTTTAAAAGACAGTTATATTCAACATCTTATTGAATTCTGACTGCGAGGCATCATGGTAACATGAATGCCTATGTAAACATACAAAAGCATTGTAATTATCACATCCTTGGTTTATTTCAGTGGTCTTAGCATCTTAGTTACTCAGTCCATAATGGGTATTTTTGGGTACTATCTAGATGAATAGCATTAAATGGTTTTTAATTTAAAAGACCATATATTGGAAGTCCTGCCAGTCTAGTTTAGGTTCTTTCATAATATTTTGTAGGCCACGAACAACACTACATCCATGAAACCTAAATGTAAAAGTTTTATTTGTTTTGCTAATTAAAGCTAACCTTCAAAATTACTTTCCATCTGTCTCCTGTTCAGTAAACTCTTCCTTTCAGAAGTACTATACAGAGATCTAATTAAAGTAGTACAGAGAAAAACATCTGGCTCTGTTGACTTAACATGTCATTTTCATATCAATATTTGCTGTGGCATAAACAACAGGCACAAAAATGGGAATCATTTTAACCCAAGGCTCAGCTCTCTCCATCTTTCTCTGCATGGCATAATGCCTCTCAACATGTGTACATGTTTAATATTTTCCAAACATAGCAAAAATCATTTAAAAAGTTTTTTAAAAAATGAAAATTTCTTACCCTCTTCAGTTCACAAAGACTTTTCCCCAAAAGTCTCAACAATGAGGCTGAAGTTCTCACAGAGGAAATTTATGCCCAGTGAAGCCACTCTTGTGTTGATGTTCTGATGTTCACTTCTCTAATGGTGCAGGAATTTAAACTCTACTTCAGCTCTTCATAGCCAATCAACCTCAGGCTGGGGGTGACTGACATCACAAGGTGTCACCAGGACTCCAGTACACCCACACTTCCTCCAACTTGCAGAGGCAGATTTTCCCTAAAAAGCTCTTGTGGTTCCCAAATGACTAGACTAGTTTCCATTAAATTGAAGATCTTCCGAAAGCTTTATTTTGATTTCTAAATATATGTCATTCACATCCATGCAGCCTTATGAGCATTATAAACAATGACAATGTCTTCCGCCCACTGATAGATCCCAGCAGACACATGGATGGGAAAAGGAGAGTCAAGGAGTGGGTAGCAAGTTTCCTGTTAATGTACATTTCCAGGTTGGACATGAAGAACCTCCTAAAATACTAGATTTGCCTAAATTGTTGGTGTTGAGAATATGAGAATAATATGAGAATATTAATATGAGAACATTATCCTTTCCCTTCTCATCTTTTACAACCGCTACTACTTCTCTCCTTTTCCCCTCATCTCCCTACCCCCATATACACACAAAGGTCTAAAATTCTTAGTAATCTAATGAAGTGTTACAGAATTCTGTGGTGATTGGAAATGTTAAAGCACCACTCTAAGTAACTTACGTTTTTAACCAAAAATAATTAAATCTAACACTGCATTATTCCCTCCAACTGCTTGCCACATTTTGGATTTAACTCTAGTGACTCTTTGAAATCAGAATCGGATTAAGGGGAAGCCTAGTTGGGTGGCATACAGAGAAACCAATTTCCAAGAGACTCTGCCATCACTGAAAATGTAATGAAACAGATAAAATAGTATTTACCAGGGCTCTTCAGGGGGTGTACTGAAGATTGGTGTAGGGAGTAGGAAGTGAGTTAGCACCTTCCAAGGAGCATGCTCAAGTAACAATAGAATGACCACTGAACAACTGTTAAAAGAATATGTTACCAGGGGCACCTGGGTGGCTCAGTTGGTTAAGCATCCGACTCTTGATTTTGGCTCAGGTCATGATCTCAGGGTCATGAAATGGAGCCCCATATTGGGCTCCACGTTGGGCTCCATGCTGGGCATGGAACCATGCTGAAGATTCTCTCTCTCTCTTCCTCTCCCTTTACCCCTCCCCCCTCTAAAAAAATAAAAGAAAGAAAGAAAGAAAGAATATGTTACCAGAATTTAACTTCCTCAAGAGTGGGGATGTTTGCTTTGTTTACTAGTGTATACCCAGGGTCCTAATACCCAGGTTCCTGAGTCATAATAAGCACTCAGTAAATACTTTTATGAATGACTGAATAGATTGACTTTAAAACGGGCCAATTTATTAGTTTGTGCAGAACCCATATGACTCACTCTAACTTTTCTGAATGTGTTAATGATTGTTGGAATTTTTAATTGATACCCCTACCAACCTGATTCTAGAGAATTGGGGTATCCAACTTTATCAAGAAAACTAATACCAAATAATTGGACTTTTAATTTATTCAATGTGAACTGCAATGAGGTGGGAGGGGGCAAAAAATGAGGAGAAAGGAGTCTACTTTTATAAAAGGTTGATTAGAAGACCAGAGTTCATATGAGGAAGCTATAAATTTCCAATGTTGGGGCGCCTGGGTGGCTCAGTCGTTAAGCATCTGCCTTTGGCTCAGGTCATGATCCCAGGGTCCTGGGATCGAGCCCCGCATCGGGCTCCCTGCTCGGCGGGAAGCCTGCTTCTCCCTCTCCCACTCCCCCTGCTTGTGTTCCCTCTCTCGCTGTCTCTCTCTGTCAAATAAATAAATAAAATCTTTAAAAATAAATAAATAAATAAATAAATAAATTTCCAATGTTCCATTCTGGCTCTCAATTACACTGCCAGGTGGTTTTATAGGTCTTAACTGAGGTCTATCATAAAATAACCTTTTAATCTTATGTCAGAGTGGATTCTGGGAAGATTTTGGTGGAGGATGTTACAGGACATTATTTTAGAATCTCTCTAAATCCCTCCATAAAAATAGTGCAACTTGGGGTGCCTGGGTGGCTCAGTCAGTTAAGCATCCAACTCTTGATTTCAGCTCAGGTCACGATCTCAGGGTCCTGAGATGGAGCCCCATGTGGGCTCCACGCTCAACGGGGAGTCTGCTTGAGACTCTCTCTCCCTCCCTCTTTGCCCTTCCCCCCACTCTCGCACATGCTCTATGCTCTGTCTCTCTCAAGTAAATAAATCTTTTTTTAAAAAGTGCAACTAGATAATACAACAAAAAACAATGAACAACATTTACAGCAAATATAAATGTTGTAGTTACCCATTGTTACATTAAAAACCATTCCAATACTTTGTATCTTAAAAAAAACCATTTTATTATGGTTGTTGGGGCTGCAGTAATCTGGGGACTCAATTGGAATAGAATATTCAAGACAGCTATCTTATATGGTTGTTGTCTGGGAGTTCAGCTGATACTGTTATTCTGAACACTTCAATTCTTTATTTGGCCTCTTTTTGTGGCTTGGCCTTCTTACGTGGTGGCTGGGGTCCAAGAGCTGCCCTAAATGTCATTGTCTACATTCTATGGTCAGATCAGTCACAGGGCCATCCCAGACTCAGAAGGAGAAAAAGTCTCTGCCTATTGATGTGAGGATCAGAATGAATGTACACAGGAAACACAGGAAATGTGAAGCCATTTTGGAGACTGGTTACAACACTACATGACAGGTTATACCCACAAGCTCCAAACAGAGTGGCTAAAGAAAAACTGCCAACTGCCACAAGACCTACATCATCTATGCAGGAGTAAGCAGAGGGAAGCATTCATAATGATACCAAAACCAAAACAATACCAAAAAAACCCCTAATTGCCCAACATTGGAAGATGCTAACAATTCATTATTTTTTTAATTGAAGTGTAGTTGACATACAATATTATATTAGTGTACAAACATAGTGTGTACAAACATTAGGCATACAAACATAGGTGTACAACATAGTGATTCAGCATTTATATACATCATGAAGTCATCACCATAATCTAGCTACCTCTGGTCCCCATACGAAATTGTTACATATTATTAACTATATTCCTTATGCTGTACATTGTATCTCCATGTCTTATTTATTTTATAACTGGAAGTGTGTACCTTTTAATCTCCTTCCTCTATTTTGTCCCTAAAACCCATTCCCCCGGGCAACCTCTAGATTGTTCTCTGTATCTATGAGTCTATTTCTGTTTTGTTTTGTTTGCTTTGTTTTTTAGATTCCACATATAAGTGAAATCATATGATATTTATCTTTCTTTGTCTGATTTATTTCACTTAGCATAATACCTTCTAGGTGCATCCATGTTATTGGAAAAGGCAAGATTTCATGGCTGAGTAATAATCCATTGTGTATATACACCACATCTTTATCCATTCATCTATTGATGGACACTAGGTTTGCTTCCATACTTGGCTAATGTAAAGAATGCTGCAGTGAACATAATGGTGCATATATATTTTCAAATCAGTGTTTTCATTTTCTTTCAGTAAATACCCAGAAGTGGAATTGCTGAATTTCATATTTCTATTTTTAATTTTTTGAGGAACCTCCATACTGTTTTCCATAGTGGCTGCATCATTTTGTTCCCACCAACAGTGCACAAGGGTTCTCTCCTCCACATCCTTGCCAACACATGCTGTTTCTTAGGTTTTTGTTTGGGGTTGGTTTTTTGTTTTTGTTTTTGGGGGTTTTGGTTTTTTTTGTTTTGTTTTGTTTTGGTACTAGCCATTCTGACAGGTATGAGATGATATCTCATTGTGGTTTTGATTTGCATTTCCCCAACAATAAGTGATATTGAGCATCTTTTCATGTGTCTTCTGGCCATCTGTATGTCTTCTTTGGAGAAATATCTATTTAGTACATCTGCCCATTTTTTTATATTGAGTTATGTGAGTTCTTTACATATTTTGGATATTAACTCCTTAATATATAAATTATTTGCCCATACCTTCTCCCATTCAGTAAGTAGCTTTTTGTTTTATTGGTTTCCTTCTCTGTGCAAAAGCTTTTTTAGTTTGATGTAGTCCCACTTGTTTATTTTTGTTTTTGTTGCTTTTGCTTAAGGAGACAGATCAAAAAAAATATTTCTAAGACTAATGTCTAAGAGCCTATTACCTATATTTTCTAGGATTTTTATGATTTCTAGTCTTGCATATAAGTATTTAATCCACTTTGAGTTTATTTTTTATATGGTGTAAGAAAGTTTCATTCTTTTGTATTTTAGCTGTCCAATTGAAGATTAATTGACCGTGTAAGTATGGGGTTTATTTCTAGACTATTTTGTTCCATTGATCTATGTGTCTGGTTTTGTGCAAGTACCATACTGTTTTGATTACTATAGCTTTGTAATATAGTTTGAAATCAGAGAACATGGGAACTCCAGCTTTGTTATTCTTTCTCAAGATTGCTTTAGCTATTCAGGGTATTTTTTGGTTCCACACAAATTTTAGGATTATTTGTGCTAGCTCTGTGAAAAATGCCATTGGTATTTTGATAGGGTTTGCACTGACTCTGTAGGTTGCTTTGAGCACCATGGACCTTTTAGCAGTATTAATTATTCCATTTCATGAGCATAGTGTATCTTTCCATTTATTTGTGTCATCTCCAATTTCTTTTATCAATGTTCTTAGTTTTCAGAGTACAGATCTTTCACCTTTTTGCTTTAATTTATTCCTAGGTATTTTATTCTTTTTTATGCAGTTGTGAGTGGCATTGTTTTCTTAATTTTGCTTCCCAGTAGTTTACTATAAAACTCATTATTTTAAAACTTTATATAAAATAAAATAATTAAGCACTTATTCTCTTTCCTTATGAAATATACCACTAAGTTACAGATGAGGAGGTTTCTCTTTATAGACATGAATGAAGAGAAATGACATAATTAGAATACCACCATTTTGAAAACCCAAATCAAACTGCAAACTCAGTCAGCAGAACCCAGACTGGAAAAATGTATTGGAAAAACAGCCTGCTTTCATCAACAAATAAGTTGTAAGTAAGATAGTAAGAGAGAAAAACCTATAGATTCAGATAGACTTCTAAGAGACATAGCAACTACCATGTGTAGTAATATGTGAATTTTATTTGTATCCTAATTCTAACAAACATGCTGAAAAATGTGACATTTATTAGGAGATGTGAACATTGACTTAAAATTTATGATTTTAAAAAATTATTGGGGCTCCTGGGTGGCCCAGTCGTTAAGCATCTGCCTTTGGCTCAGGTCATGATCCCAGGGCCCTGGGATCGAGCCCCATGTTGGGCTCCCTGCTCTGTGGGAAGCCTGCTTCTCCTCTCCCACTCCCCCTGCTTGTGTTCCCTCTCTCGCTGTGTCTCTCTCTGTCAAATAAATAAATAAAATCTTTAAAATAAAAAAAAAGTTTTAAAAAATTATTATTATTAGCATGATAATGGGATTGTAGTATTTATTTAAGCATTCTTAAAGAAACTGAAATGCTATGCTGTCTAGAATCTGCTTGAAAGTAAAAGAGAAAGGGTAAATGGGTAGGGAAATTTTGTGTGAGTTAATCACTGCTGAAGCTATGGATAATAATTGTATTACACTATTTTCTCTAATTTTATATATTTTGAAATTTTCCATTATAAAAAGTTATGGACAAAAATTATGTCTGATAATTAACCAGGCCTTCAGTATGCATAGGGTCATGAAATGTTATATGGTCTAGAGAATCTACTTCTTTATTTCATGATATTAATATGGAATTCAGATTCTTTAAAATTAAAGATTGTTATCCTTATAACAATTATAAAAATTATAAAAATTGTTATCCTTAGAAGAATTATTTAAGATTTTAAAGTAGAATCTATACAACTTAAGTATATGAAATGCAGATGAAATAATTCATTTTATTGTACATGAATTATATTTATTAAAATGCAAACAACACAATAATAAGCATTCAATAAGATGAACTGATAAGATACATATATTAAAGATTAATTACAATTATAATTTCTTATTCATGTGATATTATAGTTTTGAATTTAAGTAGGTAAAATAAGACACATCAAATAGTGTGGCATCTTTCTCCAGGCAATATTCTTATGAATTAGTGTCTTATTTTCATTTTAAAACATGTAATTTAGATAAAGTAAGGTTAGTTTCTGGAAAAAAATGAAACAAATTTTTATTCTAATTCCAGTATAGTTAACATTAGTGTTATATTAGTTTTAGATGTACAATATAGTGATTTGACCATTCTATACATTGCTCAGTGCTCATCATGGTAAGTGTACTCTTAATCCCCTTTACCTATTTTATTCATTCCCTCCCACCCCCTCCCCTGTGGTAATCATCAGTTTGTTCTCTGTAGTTAAGAGTCTGGTTTTTGGTTTGTCTCTTTTTTTCCTTCATTCATTTCTTTTGTTTCTTAAATTCCACATATGAGTGAAATCATATAGTATTTGTCTTTCTCTGACTGACTTATTTCTCTTAGCATTACTTCTCTAGATCCATCCATGTTGTTGCAAATGGCAAGATTACATCTTTTTATGGTTGAATAATATTCCATTGTGTGTATGTGTGTGTATGTGTGCATGTGTGTATGTATATGTATACCACAGCTTCTTTATCCATTCATCTATCGATGGACACTTGGGCTGCTTCCATTAATTTGGCTATTGTAAATAATGCTGCAGTAAACATAGGAGTTCATGTATCTTTTCAAATTAGTGTTTTTGTACTCTTTGAAACAAGTTTTCTTAAGTTTGTGTTTACATATTTATCAAACATTTACTTAGTTGTTGATTTTCATATCTTGTGTTAGAAACTGTTCTAGCTACTGGCAACAGACACAACCTCTCTACTCTAGGTTCTACCAATAAAAAAACACAAAGTATTAATAGAGTATAACATGACATCTTAAAAAATTAATAGTCTATAGTAGATAATACAGTTCCCTAATCCATATCTATGTATTTAATAAGCCCTGTAGCACCATATTATTTGTATGAATTCAAAACACATATCCAAAACAACACAATAGAGTTTTCTAAGTTATATGTAAAGGCATACACCAAAATATGAGATTCCAGCTGCCTGTGGAATATGGGGATAGAGAAGAAGAGAAAGAGCATGGGAATTGAAGCTAAAAGGAGAAAGTAAAATAATAGCATGTTATGAACTGAAAATAGTTAACTCAATTATATGCTACCTAAGGCAAAACGGCAGTGGATGAGGTAGAAAATGTGAAGGAAGAAAAAAGGAAAATTCTGCCTAGAATTATTACATATCATTTTTACTAACATTCCATTCATGATAATTTGTGATATGGCCATATCTGAATGCAAAGGGGGAAGGGATGTGGTCTTGAGCTGGGCAAGTGCCTCCCAGAGACAACTCTCCACATTGAAGAAGAAAGAACACACATGTTTAGTAGATAGCTAGATTTTCTGCTTGCCTGCTAAAACCTGCTGAGCTTAAGAACACGTTCAAAGATATACAGTGAAAAGGAATTTGCCAACAGCACATCCACATCAAATAAAATTAAATAAGTTGCTATTATGGGTATCTTACATTGGTTTACTCATTTAATTCTTACATTAACCCTAGGAGAGAAGTACTCTCATTATTCAAAATTACAAATGAAGAAACTGAAATTTCAAGAGGTTATGTAGCTTGCCCATTGTCCCACAGCCAGCAAATGACAGAGCAGGAATTTTATATACTTTTGAAGTATTTATGTTCCCCCACAAGCTGTTTGAATGGTCTTCTTAATACCTTTCTCACTTGGCTGTGTTGAGGAGAAAGCAACTGTCTCCTTATTCCCCCCTTTACATTGTGAATAGGCAATGGGGGTAATGCAAGTGTATTGCAACTCTCTCCAGAGAAGTCTTTCCCCTCCTCTCCTCTCCTCTCTCTCCCCCATCCTCTCTCCTTTATAAGCTGGAAGTGGGTCATCTTGTTTCACAGTCTCTAGGTCTGTCTGCCTTGCATAGATGAGCTGCCCCCTCACATCTTTAGGATATAGGGAACTATTGTATCAGCCGCTATTGTAGTGTTCTGAGCCTTTGGAACTTCGTTTAACATCCTGTTGTATTTTCTGCTTTCACCACTGGATTGTAAACCTTGGGAGCAGTCTAGTTCAACAAGTCAAAAGTCTGGCCCAGCACTGTAGAGGGCATGAGATATAAGATGAATAAGTTATAGCCTGGGCCCTGGAGGAACTAGCATTCTAGAGCAACATATTTAATAGAACTTTCTGGGATCGTGGAAATGTTCTATATTTGGATGGTTCAGTGTGGCAACCAGAAGCCATACATGGCTATTGAGCTTAAAATATGGCCAAGGGAACTGTGGAACTGAGTGTTTAATCATATTTCATTTTAATTAATTTAACCTTAAATGGTAACACATGGCTAGTGGCTACCATATGGGGCAGCACAGATTTAGAGCAAGTGTTGGCAATTCTTTGATTCTCTGATGAGAGCAGTGATACAGATATGCACAGATGCCTCAAGAGCACAGAGAAGAGGCATTTAGCTCAGCCTGGGTACAGAAAAAAGGACCAAAGAAGCCTTCCAAAAAGAAATGATGGTCATACAGAATGCTAAATGTATGCAAGTGTGTAACTCAGCAATTTAATTTCTACGCATACACCCTTGAGAAATGTATGCTTCTGTGCACTCAAAGACATATACATAAATGTTCATAGCAGCATTTTTCATAATAGTCAAAAAATGGAAAAAAACAATGTCCATGAGCAGTAGAATGGATAAACAACTTGTCATATATTTTATATAAGAGAGAGTGTACATCAATGAAAATGAAAAAGAACAAAAACAAGATATATAGCAATACGTATGATGAAAAACATAAATGTTGAGTTAAACAATACAAAACAGAAGAAACTATATTGTATGATACCATTTATATAAAGTTTAAATGTAGGTAAACTAAAATGATAGTATTTTAGAATGCATATTTAAGCGGTAAAAGCAAAAAGAAAAGAAAGTGAGGAGTGCCTGGGTGGCTCAGTCGGTTAAGCATCTGCCTTCGGCTCGGCTCAGGTCATGATCCCAGGGTCCTGGGATGGAGCTCCACATCGGGCTCCCTGCTCGGCGGGAAGCCTGCTTCTCCCTCTCCCACTCCCCCTGCTTGTGCTCCTGCTCTTGCTATCTTTCTGTCAATAAATAAATAAAATCTTTAAAAAAAGAGAGAGAGAAAGCAATTACATAGGCTGAGAGTTGCTTTTGGGAGCAGGGAGGGGATAGAGGTGGGGAAGAGGTGTGGGAGTGGCTCCTGGTGAGCTAAGCAGTATTGTTTTGTAACTTAATAGCTACATACACATTTGCTTTGTAACTTTTGTTGAAGTTGTACATTTGTTTTATGTCTTAGGTAAGTATATTATATATTATATATAATAGTAAAGTAAGTGATAGTAAATAGTAAAGTAAGTATATATATATATATAATAGTAAAAAGCCTTTAGATAAATACTGTTTTTAGAAAATTAATATTGCATGTGATCATTAAGATCAGCTCCTCTGTGAGCTCATGATGTAATTTCACCATTCTAAAGTAAACAAGTGTTTGTAATTTTTTTACACCAGAATTTTTTGAGATTTTAAAAATATTTTTCTCTCTCCTTCATAGTGGTAGTTAAATTAATTCTTTGTTTTGAGGTTTGAGAATGTATAATTTTTTTTTTAATTTTCCTATTTGTGAGAACATTTGAAAATTGCATCTTACTATTTGGAGACTGGGAATTTACAATACCACAGCATAGTTATTTGAAAAAGGTTGATTTTAGTCTGCCACAGAAATTGATTCTTTTCCAATCTGTAGACCTCAGGATGTTCTGATCTTGGAGAAAATTGCTAGTAGAATAAAAATGGATAGCACTGAGTACATCATGTCCTTCCTTTTGCTTTGCCGATCTTAAATAATGCTTAGAATAGACCACAGCATCAGTTCTCCAAGTTGTCCTACTTGGGACTTCCTTTTTACAACTCTCCATGAGCCAATGAAAGAATTACAGAAGAGTCAACTCTTAATTTGCAGAAGGAAAAAGACTGGCCTGGAAAAGAGTAGCTGAATCTGAAAGTACGTCTTTTAAAATACATCTTAGTATCAGTGACAGACCAGTGGCAGTCATGACAGCAATGTGTGAAAACCTTCATTGACACCATCTAATAAGACAAGAGACAACAGGTCCTGGCAAGAATGTGGTGAAAAGGGAACTCTTATACATTGTTGGTGGGAATGTAAATTGGTCCAACCACTATGAAAAACAATGTGGAGGTTCCTCAAAAAATTAAAAATAGACCTACTGTACTATCCAGCAATTCTACCTCTGGGCATATACCCAGAGGAAATCAAAACAGGCTTTTGAAAAGATATATGCATTTCCATGTTTATCACAGCATTATTTATAATAGCTAAATACGGAATCAGCCCAAATGCCCATCAGTGGATGAATGGATAAAAAAGATGTGGAAAAGATTCCATATACACAATGGAATATTATTCTGCCATGAAAAAGGAAGGTATCCTCCCATTTGTGACAACATGGATAGACTTTATGCCACATTATGCCAAACTAGATAAATCAGACAGACAAAGAAAGATTTGTCACTTGTCATTCATAGTCCTGTCTTGATTGGGTGGTTCTAGTTTTCCATTGACCTTAATCACAGATCTCCTATATTCCAGACATAGTCTTCTTTACCTCCATTGTGGAGTAATAGTTCAATTTCCCCTTGGTGATCATGATCAGTCACCCTAGCCAAAACCGTAACTCTTCTTGCCTGCTGTTTCAGAGGCATGAGAAGCTCCAAGTAGCCAGGCAGCAGTATTAACTTATAGTTCAATGGAATAATTGTGTCTCCTTGGTGAAAGCATTCCTCCCTCTGGAACTAAGATCTCTAGGCCAGCAAAGCATAGAGTCACAGGAACAAGAAGCAAAAGTTTTGCCAGTAGGTTACTAGGGATAATAGCAAATGGTGCCACTCCACTTTCCACTTGAATGGTTCCTAGACTCATGAATCCTACAGTAGAAATAATACCATATATTGGACACTGATTCAGAGCACATGCAGCTTTCTGTGGAACCTTGCCCCAGTGCAAAGTATTGCCACCTGGCTGGCATTGTACTGAGTCTTCAAAAGGCCATTTCACCATTCTATCAAGCAATCACATATACACCACTTCCATTGATGATGGAGTATCACTGTGCATGCCTAACTTTATGGCTTCATGGGCCAGATAACACCCAGTTCATGATAGGAAGCTAATGTCACATGGTATCATGGTAACCCACAGTCAAGTATTCAATCTCTACAAAGGCCCAGTAGCAGGCCAAGAGCTGTTTCTCAACAGGAGGTTAGTTACCTGCAGATGATGTTAGGGCTTTGCTCTCAAATCCTAAAGGCCTATGCTGCAATTCACCTATAGGGGCCTCCCAAAGGCTCCAAACATCATCCCTGCCACTGATACTTCAAGTAGCATTGGATCTGCTGGATCATATGGACCATGTAGCAAAGCATCTTGCACACCAGCCTGGACCTATTGCAGAGCCTTCTCTTCTTTTGGGCCCCACTCAAAACTAGCAGCTTTTTTGGTCACTCAGTAAAATGGGCTAGAATAACACACACAAAATGAGAAATATATTGTCTCCAAACAATATGTTTTGGAGACAAAATCCAAAGAGGCCCACTAGGCCTTGTGCCTCTTTCTTGGTTGTAGGAAGGGCCAGATGCAACAGTTTACTTTTCATCTTGGAAGGGATATCTCAACATGCCCCATACCACTGAACCCCTAGAAATTCCATGGAAGTAAAAGACCTCTGAATTTTAGTAAGATTTATTTCCCGCCTTTTGACATGCAAATATCTTACCAATAAATCTAGCATAGTTTCTACTTACTGGGTCCAGTCAGTATATTGTCATCAATGCATCAATGTAATGGGCCAGTGTGAAATCTTCCAGAAGGAACAAGCAATCAAAATCCCTGCAAAGTGAATTATGACATAGGGCTAGAGAGTTGATAGGTATAGTGAAAGTAAAAAGTGAAGGTGTATCGCTGCTTTGCCAGCTGAAAGTAAACTGCTTCTGGTGGTTTTCTTGGACCAGAGATGGAGAAAAAGGCATTTGCCAGATCAGTGCTGCATATCAGGTACCAGTGGATGTGTAATTTGCTCAAGCAATGAAACCACATCTGGTATAGCAGCTACAGTTGTAGTCATCACCTGGCTAAGTTTACAATAACCCATTGTTATTTTCCAAGATCCATCTGTCTTTTGCACAAGCCAAATAAGGAGAGTTGAATGGGGATATGGCGGGAATCACTACCCTTGCATCTTTCAGGTCTGTGATGGTGGCCCTAACCTCTGTAAACCCTCCAGGAGCGGAGTATCACTTTTGATTTACCAGTTTCCTGGGTAGAGTCAGTTGTAATGCTTCCACTGGCCTTTCTCACTATAAAAGCCCTCACTCCACAGGTCAGGAAACCAGTATGGAGATTCTCATCTGCTAGTATGTTCACTTCATTATGCATTTTGCAACTGGGAAAATAACCATAGAATGAGTTTGAGGACCCACTGAACCCACTGTGAGATGGGCCCGAGCTAAAACTTAATTGTTCACCTGACCTCCAATTAGCCCCTGCTCTTACTGGTGAGCCACAGTGACATTTTGGGTCTCCTAGAATTTATGTCAGTTCAGAGTCAGTGTCCAGTGGTCCCCATAATGTCTCATTGTTTTATTTTTCACAATGATGTCAGTTATCCTAGTAAAAGGCCATAGGTCCCTTTGGGGAAGGGTAGGAAAAAGATTAAAAGTTTTCAGTAGTGTCCTTCCTCAAGGGGTTTTGGGTCTGTAAACCGTTTCAAGTATGGGAATTGATTGAGGAACTGTCCATCTCTGTTTTTATTATTTGAATTAGACTTTCGACATAGAACTTTTCTGCTTATACAGATAAAGAATTTATTAGGCTTACCATCAATTTCACTTCTAGGAGCACCATGGTTAACTAGCCAATGCCAAAGGTCTGCACAAGTTAGACTATTTCAATTGTTATTTTGACTTTGCTATCCAATACAATAACCATACCCACCTTGCCTTTGGCAGTTGAGTGCCACCACTTGGCCTCTGCCACCTTGGAGATCCAATTATCTTCATTGCATTTAGGTTTCAAATTGATTGGCTGGGATTTCCACTATAAGGTCTTGCCTGCAGAAAAGAATGATCATGGAGCTTTTCAGTGACACTGGGCCTCACAAATTTATTTTCTTAAAGTATTGATGAAAGGTATGTCTTCTAGACCCTCCCAGTATAGATGAGTGGGTCTTAAATGACAAATTCACTCCAAAATTCCAATATCCCTAAATTTCTGAATCTCTCCCTCTACATAAAATCAAAGAAGGTCAAGTATTTCCAGTTCACTCACTGTGAGCCAACTTTGGTCCATGTTTCAGTCAGTCAACCAGCCAAACTCTTAGAGCCCTTTCTGACTCCTTGAACTATAACATTAAATGCAGAATCTCTGCTTAGTGAGCCCATATCAGTAACTTCAGCCTGATCCAACTTTACATTCTTTCCACCATTATCCCACATCCTTAGTATCTATTCCCGCATGTTTCCTGGATTTACGCTTATATAAATACAATGAAAATGAATTACCAGAAAAATGATCACACTTGGATTTCATGGCAATGTCAAGTTGCTATAAAGGTTATAAATGCTTATTCTCAATTCCTATACTTCTGAACTCTAACAAAAAGTTTGGGGAGGGGGGAAAAGATGGCGGAGGAGTAGGGGACCCTATTCCAGCTGGTCCCTGGAATTGAGCTGGATATCTACCAGACCACTCTGAGCACCCACGAAATCAGCCTGAGATGTAAGAAGATCTGGATCTCTACAAACAGAATATCGCAGGCGGTTGGTTTCAAGGTACGAAGCGGGGAGCCATGATTCTGTGGGCAGATATCAGAGGATAAATGGCAGCAGGAGGGAGTCTGGCGGGGGGATCCTACACCACAGGGGAGCAATAGCCTCCCACGCTGGGGACGGGGCACAGACTCGCAGACTGGTAGCAGCGGGGAAAGGACTTTAGGGCAGCCCCCCTGGACGGAAACCCAGAGCAGCGGGGCCGGGCGTGCAAACTGGGGGTGGCTGGTGGTTTTAGAAGCACAAAGGGCAGAGACGTGCCCCGACCTGGAGGCAGGACTGGGAGCGCTGCAGAGAGGTGCACAACCCAGGATGCTGCAGTTTATAGCCGCACAGACAGAAACGGAGAGAGTGTGGCCTGGAGAGCTCACTGAAGAACAGACTGCGATCTCTTTGCTCTGAGGCAGAGGGTTGGAAATGGTCTCTTCTGCTCTGACTCTCAGAAGAGATGCAGAAAGCCACCAGGGAAAGCCGCCAGAGAACAAAAGCCCCAAAAACTGGTTCCCACTGAGCCCGTCCCCTGCCACAGGGGGCAGGGCGACTCTGCCCAAACAGGGTTGCCTGAGTAACAGTGCGGCAGACCCTCCCCCAGAAAACAGGCTGGGAGAACAAGAGGCCAGCAACCCTAAAGTCCCTAGAAAACAGGTGCATCTTGCTTGGGTTCTGGTCAATAATTTGGACTCTATACATTCCCTCAACCACCCATCAACAGAATGACTTGGAGGAGGAACCCCCAAAATAGGAAAGACTCAGAGATTATGACTTATGCCGCAGATTTACAAATGGATGCAGATATAACCAAGATGTCGGGGATGGAATTCAGGCTAGCAGTTGTGAAGACAATAGCTAGAATGGAGAAATCAATTAATGGCAACATAGAGTCTCTAAGGGCAGAAATGAAAGCTGAATTGACAGAACTTAAAAATGCTATCAATGAGATCCAATCTAATCTAGATAATCTAACAGCTAGGGTAAGTGAGGCAGAAGAACAAATTAGTGACCTGGAAGACAATTTAATAGATAAAAAGGGAAAAGAGGAGGCCAGGGAAAAACAACTCAGA
>NW_022589706.1:65540726-65721181 GCF_004348235.1 Phoca vitulina | reverse complement strand
CGGAGGGAGAGATGAACCATGAGAGACAATGGACTCTGAGAAACAAACAGGGTTTTAGAGGGGAGGGGGCAGGAGGATGGGTTAGCCCGGTGATGGGTATTAAGGAGGGCACGTACTGCATGGAGCACTGGGTGTTATACGAAAACAATGGATCGTGGATCATCACATCAAAAACTAGTGATGTATTGTATCATGACTAACATAACATAATAAAATTTAAAAAATTAAAAAAAAAAAGTTTGCAGGCTGTCATTACACCAGTGGCCACATTTTGATTAGCATTGCCGTGGACACTGTAAACACCTCTAAGTGGATAAGATTATCTCAAAGTTCTAAAAAGTTAGAATTGCCAATGGTGTTGTCAAAGCTCTAGCCATAGACATCCTGGATTGGGACATTTCTCCATCAAATATTCTTCTGAAGATAGGTAAAGGAGGTAAGGAAGAAAACATTTGACTAAATTTATGTATTCACAGCCTTAATATCATTGAGCTGTTGTTTATCCGATAAATCTAAGGTAAGTTGATTTATCAACAGCCATTTTGTTTCAAGATGGCAGTCTTTTTCTAAAGTGTAGAGCCATGAAGAATACTGTGGATTTTCTTTTTCTGATTGTTTCTCATTGTTTTTGTAGGGGTTTTCTTATCTTGTTTATGCTGGTCTAGTCAGAATGGAAAAGAAGACTGGGATAAGATTCCTTGGTTGAACAAAATGGCTACATTTCCTTATTTACTTTCTTGAAAATGAAATTCAGTCCTCACAATAGGCAGATAATGACAGATGACAATTTGAGCTTTACCAAAAGATAAAAGCCAGAACCAGTTATAAACATCAGGCTCTTAACTATTCTTAAGACAAACCAAAAAAGTGAGGAGAAATATGTAAAAATTAAGAATCAAATTTCAGAAACCGAGAGTCAGAGATTCCTGAGAAAGAAAACATCTACAAAGTTATTGTACAACAACTTGACTTCCAGAAGAGACCTCAAGTTCAGTTAGAGATGGGAACTGTTCAATACCAGAACTTGACCAGTTATTGTGGGCTCCTACTAGCTGAATGGAGTACACAGAAAAGAGACAGAACACAGACCTCCCTGTGTCCATGAGGCAGTGAGAAATGGCAGTGGAGAAGTGCCATGTTTTAGGGTTTAAATGGAGAAATTGTGTGCAAAACGCTGGGACTAAGAGGAAATGACAATGTGTGTTCAGAGTACAGAGAGTGATCAGCAAAAAAGAAACAGAAATCATGGGAGTGATGCAAAGTCCAAAGGTGGTGGTGTGGAATGGACAATATTTAAAGAACAGGCAGCCATTGAGAGTTCTGCCAGATTTGAAGGAAAAGGCTAGCAAGGTAAGCAGAGTCTTGGTTTTAGCAGAAATATACCCCCTGAGAAAGTAAAAAATTAGCTTGGAATGAAAGAGTAGAAATCTACCCACCATTTATCAGACTGGAATAACAGACACAGATAAAGCCAGCTGAAAAATTAACAGAAAATAATCTCACTCTCAAGGGCACTGAAAAGTGTCATAATAACCCCCTACTTTGAAAGACTCCTGCTGAAACTTTATTCTCTAAAATCATGGATTATCAGGACTCTGCTGCTTAAAATTATATCAATAAAAATAAAACACCCCACTCTTGCCTGAAGGGTCTAAGGCCCTTGGCCACAGAGAATCAGTCTCAATTTACAGCTCAGATGCAGAGATTCAGATAAGGGGTTTCTGAATACAACAGTCCACATCCATCTTAACTTTGCAGTTTCCAAGGACACTGAAACTTGGGTCTACTTCATGGTCCAAACCTGATGATGAGTCCATTAGCCACAATCCTGCTTTTCTTTGAGCCTCTTGAACACTGCTTCATTTAAATATTACCTAAATTTCACCCTTTCCCAAAATCCTGTAAGAGTTCTTTTTCTTTGTTTGCTGAGATACCTGAGGCTGCTCTTATATACAGTCTCCTTCTCTCACTGGGTCAGTAAGCCTGATTGTGTCAGACAGCAGGTTTGCTGGTGATCTTAGGCTGATTGGGCTGGGACAGTTCTAATCACTATACTAGAAACGTGAAGAGAAAGCTATGCAGAAGCCCAATTAGAAAGATCAAAGGGGATTGTCATTTGGGGACAGCATAAGGGTCTACTTACTGGAATCAGGATAAGACAAGAAGTAAACGTGCCACACCTAAGTGTTGGTCTGTTACAGCCTAAGCATCTTCTGCCTTCAGTTCCGATTGGTCTGAAGATAGGGAGATGGAGTTGGGATAGCAAGGAAAGATTCCGTGGTTTCAACCAAGGAAAGTACTAGGGAGTGGGAGTTGGGTCCCAGCTAGTTGTGACTGAAATCTGGGAGCAGAAGAAAGGGCCAGCGATACAAGCTCAAGCCTGGCAGTTCCTGACTACGGAGTTTGCCTGGGGCCTCACACAAGGAGACACCCGGGAATTAAATTCTGCAAAGGACAAAGCATTGCCTTGCCACAATTTCTTCATTTCTTTGAAGGGAAAAATACTAGGGAGGAAAAGAAGGAAAGGGTAAAGGAGGGGAGGGGTATAGCCAGTGACAAAGGCCAAAATAACGGACTTGAGAGTAAGAGAAGCACCTTCTGACAAAGCTCTCTGTAAATACAGTGTTTCAGCAGAGTTGGGACTGTGCAAACTAATAGACAACACACAGAGTCTAACATATTGGTGATCTTTAAACTTTATACCATTTTTCTAAGCTACGTGAGAGCCCTGTAGGAATTGACTTTTATTTTTTATCATATGAACCCAAGAGCCCTGTTGGGAACATTGTGTTGTTAACTTGTTTCATTCTCTAGAGGATTTGCTTACTAGCAGCCGTGAATGGACCACTGTGAGAACACAATGACATTTTCATCTATGACTGAACTATTCTATTCTGTTCCTGCTCCTTTTAGGGAGAGGAAAATTGTTCCTAGCTATTTTGGTCTAAAGTTTTTCAAAACTTCCATTACAAACCATAAAGCAATCTTGACTTCTGGGAAATCCCATTTCAGTTAATAATTTAAAATGTATTTATATGGTTAGGTATGACTCTCTAAAGGTTATCTTTTTAGAACCTCTTTTAAGAAATATATTTTATAAACAAACAAACAAACAAAACCCTTACTACATTTCCTGATTTGTGGTATAAGCAGGTGCGGAAGGAACTCCTGGGCTAAGTGGAAAGGATAAAACAACTGATGAGAATCAATTTTAAAATCATTCATCTTCAGCCAGATATGGAGTAACCCATGCAACCAAAAAGAAATGAATCCCCAACAAAGTCACCAGCATCACCATGATAGCCTCTTTTCTAAAGAGTGTTGAAAAAGAAAACCAAAGCTGGTGGCATCACAATTCCGGACTTCAAGCTCTATTACAAAGCTGTCATCATCAAGACAGTATGGCACTGGCACAAAAACAGACACATAGATCAATGGAACAGAATAGAGAGCCCAGAAATGGACCCTCAACTCTATGGTCAACTAATCTTCGACAAAGCAGGAAAGAATGTCCAGTGGAGAAAAGACCATCTCTTCAACAAATGGTGTTGGGAAAATTGGACAGCCACATGCAGAAGAATGAAACTGGACCATTTCCTCACACCACACACAAAAATAGACTCAAAATGATTGAAAGACCTAAATGTGAGATAGGAGTCCATCAAAATCCTAAAGGAGAACACAGGCAATAACCTATTTGACCTCAGCCGCAGCAACTTCTTCCTAGAAACATCGCCAAAGGCAAGGGAAGTAAAAGCAAAAATGAACTATTGGGACCTCATCAAGATAAAAAGCTTTTGCACCGCAAAGGAAACAGTCAACAAAACCAAAAGATGGACGAACAGAATGGGAGAAGATATTTGCAAATGACATATCTGTTAAAGGGCTAGTATCCAAAATCTATAAAGAACTTAATAAACTCAACACCCAAAGAACAAATGATCCAATCAAGAAATGGGCAGAAGACATGAACAGACATTTTTCCAAAGAAGACATCCAAATGGCCAACAGACACATGAAGAAATGCTCAACATCACTCAGCATCAGGGAAATCCAAATCAAAACCTCAATGAGATACCACCTCACACCAGTCAGAATGGCTAAAATTAACAAGTCAGGAAACGACAGATGTTGGCGGGGATGAGGAGAAAGGGGAACCCTGCTCCACTGTTGGTGGGAATGCAAGCTGGTGCAGCCACTCTGGAAAACAGTATGGAGGTTCCTCAGAAAGTTGAAAATAGAGCTACCCTATGATCCAGCAATTGCACTAATGGGTATTTACCCCAAAGATACAAATGTAGGGATCTGAAGGGGTACGTGCACCCCGATGTTTATAGCAACAGTGTCCACAATAGCCAAACTATGGAAAGAGCCAAGATGTCCATCGACAGATGAATGGATAAAGAAGATGTATACACACACACACACACACACACACACACACACACACACACACAATGGAATATTATGCAGCCATCAAAAGGAATGAAATCTTGCCATTTGCAACGATGTGGATGGAACTGGAGGGTATTATGCTGAGCGAAATAAGTCAATCAGAGAAAGACATGTATCATATGACCTCACTGATATGAGGAATTCTTAATCTCAGGAAACAAACTGAGGGTTGCTGGAGTGGTGGGGGGTGGAGGGATGGGGTGGCTGGGTAATAGACATTGGGGAGGGTATGTGCTATGGTGAGTGCTGTGAATTGTGTAAGACTGTTGAATCACAGACCTGTACCTCTGAAACAAATAATATATGTTAAAAAAAAAAAGAAGAAGAAGAAGATAGCAGGAAGGGAAGAATGAAGGGGGGGAAATCGGAGGGGAGACGAACCATGAGAGACTGTGGACTCCGAGAAACAAACTGAGGGTTCTAGAGGGGAGGGGGGTGGGAGGATGGGTTAGCCTGGTGATAGGTATTAAAGAGGGCACGTACTGCATGGAGCACTGGGTGTTATATGCAAACAATGAATCATGGAACACTACATCAAAAACTAATGATGTAAGGTATGGTGATTAATGTAACATAATAATAATAAAAAAAAAATACTGCTCCCATGGGCAATATTAGCAGATAGCTTACTAATCTTATTCCAGAAAATAACAAAACAGATTTTGTTTTCTAATACCAGATTTCTTGTATTCAAAGGTTCTACTCTTGAGATGTCCTTTTAGAGGGTCACCTTTATTTTTACCTTGAAGATCCAGAGGTCATTGTAGATACTATATAAGAAAAGCAGGATCATAGTCTTCCTTCATTGTTTCTGACATCAGCCCTAGCTTCTGAGCATCTCCTTTATCCTCCCAAATGCTTCCTAAAGTAAAGTCTTTATAAGAACTGGTTGGGAATTTATCCAGCTTGGGTTATTGACTCATGCTATTTACCTGCAGAGACTCATTGGACCAGAAATGGCTTAGGAAGTGATGGAAAAAAGGGACAGATTAAATATCTATGGCAGTTCATAAAATGAAATACAACACCACTGTGGGGGGAAAATGTCAATCTGTATGCTATGAACCAATATTCAAGGTATATTCTTATGTTAAAATAAGAGGAAGATAAGCACACGGTGCATAGTAGACTTCTGTGTGTTTTTAAAAGAGGAACATATGTGCTTATATGTGCATAGAATATTTCTGGAAAGTTTCACAAGATATTAGTAATTGGAACTACCTCTAAAGAAGAGAAGTAGAGGACTAGGAATCTAGGATGATGAAGATTTAATATTTTGTATACCTTTTCATAGTGTTTGAAAAATTTTTATTTTGTGTATATACATGTTACTTTTTCAGTTAAAAACAGCTAAATTTTTAAAATGTGATGGAAGGAATAAGGACTTGCAAACCCATTAAGATTAAGGGAGTTTTCTTTGTGAATAGTCACATAAATAGATGTTTATTATAGCATCAAAATTCATTACCTCTTTAATTTACATATCTTGTACAATTTACAAAGAGTTTCACATCCATTGCCTGACTTAAGCTCATAACAACCTTTTAAAATAGGTTAAACAGGTACTAGAAGCCACAGTTTACAAATTAAAAAAAGACAAAAACAAAAATCCTGAAGCCTAAAGGAGTTAAAAATCTAGAGCATATTTTAAGGAAAGAACTTTGGAGTCATTTACATGATTATGATATAGTAGAAACTTGAAATATTACAGTATTATGAGTTATCATATAGTTTATGAATAGCAGTATTTTTAAAGCTTTCAGCAATATTACTTGTAATATTGATCTCAACTAAGAAACTTGCATTAAACGAGAAATAAGGTAGAAAAAAAAACTACTGAAACTCCGTATAAAATATGCCTAATATTAGAAGTCAACTGATGACTAGTTGAAAATTAGCATCAAACAAGTTGCATTCAGAACTTCACTACATAGATTTTTACCTTTGAATTAGAACAAATCTAAAATAACTGCCTAAATGGAAAAAGGGAAATTACAAATCATCTCTATTAAATCTTGAAAAATACCTTAAATGTTTATGGCAATGTCTGTTGTATCTCCCAGTATCCCTGAACAATCCCAATTTACACCTCCTATCCCCAAGTAATTATTGATAGCGCCCCCTTCACTCTCAAAAGTATACTAGTTTGGATAATAAATTTTACCTCCACCCTATTAAATATCACACTCTAGTTGCATACACCTTTAAAATCCTCATGTTCTAGGGTTTGGGCTCCATCTCAAAACTAAGAATTACCCTCATTCATGCAAAAGTGGAACAATCCATGCTCAGATTTTAGTTGCATTATATGACTCTCAAAAAAGAGTAATTTCCAAAGCATTACCTACCAGCAACAACAGTTGGCTTTATTAAAGAGATTAACAGTGAGAAGGGTGTCTCAGGGTCTGATTTGGAAGTTTCAGCATATGAGGGTTTAAAAGGGAAGTGTGAACCAAGTTTGACATAAGATGGAAAACAAATACCAGTTCCACATAACAGAGCTCTGAACATAGAGTTAAAAAAGTAAATCCCCCTTTAGAGTACTTCATTTATGTATCATTTGTTTATTAATATTTGGAAAGTGGCTATTGGAGGCAAGACACTGTAAGCACTGCATCAATTTTGTCAATAGTTTTAGGGACATTATGCTAAATTTCCAGTGCTTAGCAGGAATGTAATACTGTACATCAGATTTTGTTATTTAAACCAGCCTCTGAATTATTTTCTGACTAGCACTCTTTAAATTTTTTCTAATTTGTAATTATTCAATAATTACAAAGATTATCCCCATGGTCCAGATAGGTTCAATCATTGCTGCATTTCTTTTTCATATTACAAGTTTATTTCTTCCTTAGAACAAGCAAATGAATCAGTAGCCAAGCTGGATATCATGGTAACAGCATCTTTTACTCAGCAGTAAGCCGATCATCTATCCAGAATGTATGATTACTGAACGATTAAGGCAATGCCACAGGTTGTTTATAAGATGTATTTACTTACTACATTCCCTAAAGCACTTGACATTTAAATCAGTTATCATATATTACGTGATTGCTTGAGGTTTCTGTGTAAAGTATTAAAGAATATTTTAATTGTCCCTTTTTATATTTAGATGTACACTTTTTAAAAATCTTTTCAGAATGTGTTTTAATATGCACATACCAAAGGTCCTGCATTCATATTCTCTCCTGAGGGTGTGGGTACTTGGTTCCAAATCTGGCAATTTGACTATTCCTCTCATTGTTTCTATGAATGTAGGCATCTTCTGCTTATGTCTCCCCTTTCTTTCCTTTCTTGGAAATCTTCATTTCCTATCAGTTATTCACTAGACTTCTCCAAAAAAAAAATCTTGTGGGTTTTTCTTTTCTAATCATCACTGGTTGAGTGATTACTGTCACTGCCTTCACTCTCACTCTCACTGTCACTTCCATTGTTGCCATTACCAGACTTGCTCTTGCTGTGACTCTTATCACTGTCAGATGCACTGTCACTGCTGTCATTGTCGCTACTGTCACTGCTGTCACTGTTGCTACTGTCACTGCTATCACTGCTGTCGCTGCTGTCACTGTCGCTGCTGTTGCTGCTATCACTGCTGTCACTGTCGCTGCTATCACTGCTGTCACTGCTGTCGCTGCTGTTGCTGCTGTCGCTGTCACTGCTGTCGCTGCTGTCACTGTCGCTGCTATCACTGCTGTCACTGCTGTCGCTGCTGTCACTGTCACTACTGTCGCTCTCGCTGCTGTCGCTGCTGTCACTGCTATCGCTGCTGTCACTGTCGCTGCTATCACTGCTGTCACTGCTGTCGCTGTCGCTGCTGTCACTGTCGCTGCTGTCACTGTCGCTGCTGTCACTGCTGTCACTGCTGTCACTGTCGCTGCTGTTGCTGCTGTCGCTGCTGTCACTGTCGCTGCTGTCGCTGTCGCTGCTGTCATTGTTGCTGTCGCTGCTGTCACTGTCACTGCTGTCACTACTATCTGATTTGCTGTTGCTGCTGTCACTGCTGTCTGATTTACTGTCATTGTCGCTGCTGTTGCTGTCACTGCTGTCACTATCTGATTTGCTGTTGCTGCTGTCACTGCTGTCTGATTTACTGTCACTGTCGCTGCTGTCACTACTGTCGCTGCTGTCACTACTGTCACTGCTGTCGCTATCACTGCTGTCGCTGTCACTGCTATCACTGTCTGACTTGCTGTCACTACTGTCGCTATCACTGCTGTCGCTGCTGTCACTGCTATCACTGCTGTCACTGCTGTCACTACTGTTGCTGCTATCACTACTTTCACTGCTGTCACTGCTGTCGCTATCACTGCTGTTGCTACTGTCACTGCTGTCGCTGTTGTCACTGCTGTTGCTGCTATCACTGCTGTCGCTGCTGTCACTACTATCACTGCTGTCGCTACTATCACTACTGTCACTGCTGTCATTACTGTCACTACTGTCACTGCTGTCACTACTGTCACTGCTGTCACTGCTGTCACTGCTGTTGCTACTGTCTGATTTATCTCTATTGCTCTCTGATTTGCCATTGTCATCGCTCCCGTTTCCATTGTCATTACTGTCACTATCATTAGCATCTGATGTGCTATCACTGTCATTATCACCTCCTCCATTTGAGTCACTGTCATTGCCGTTATCTTTTGATTCATCAGAGTTAAAACCAGTATCTCCTCGGCTATTGCTGTCATTGTCACCTTCAGAATCAGCATCATCATTGCCATTAGATTCATCACTGCTGTTGGGATCATCTCCTTGCATGGATTTGTCATCAAACTCATAGCTGTCATATCCATCACTGTTACTGTCACTACCTGTTTTGCTGTGTGCAACCTTATTTCCAGGTTCTGATTTCTGACCAGGTCCTTGTATGTCAGTCTCTCCTGGTGTCTTGACATTTCCTTTGCTCATGACCATTCCTTGTTGTCTTTTACTCTCTTTATCTTCACTGAATTTCCCAGCTTCTTTGGTAATATTGTTTCTGTTGCCACTACTGGGACCTTCCATTTCTATTCCCTGTGGAAAGATGGAGAAAAGAATGATTAGTTAGTGGATGGTATGCTGCAAAATTGCGTTGGTCTGAGGAAGACAGACTGGGGAATGTGACCAGAGAAACAGAAGTTCAGCTTCCAGTACTTCATAAACTTCTGTTTGTAAGAATGTGCTTTATTCACTTGAGAGAACTCCAGTGTTTAGGTTATATAACAACCCATCCACATTTTTAGTCAGTAGGAACTTGTGTGAACAGTTACATGGTATATCAGTTATTATAGAATTGTAACCAAATTTTCAGAAATGTCTGTTTTTAAAATTGTTCTGGGGGCACCTGTGTGGCTTAGTCAGTTAAGCATCTGGCTTTGGCTCAGGTCATAATCCCAGGGTCCTGAGATCAAGCCCCACATCAGGCTCCCTGCTCAGCGAGGAGCCTGCTTCTCCCTCTCCCTCTGCTGTATCACCCCCCCACACACTTGTGCTCTCTCACTCTCATTCTCAAATAAATAAATAAATAATAAAATCTTCCTTAAAATTGTTCGGTATCAGAGTTTAATAAGGACTCTAACTTTCCCATTAAATATTTGAGTAATTTAGGTGCACAAATAGATGAATGCTCATTATGATTTATTTTTGTGTTACCATCAGTGAATGGAGGGGGAGAATTTAAACTGCCATTGAAAGAAATCAGCTTCACAAACTAACCTTATCTTGGCTCTTCCCAGTAGCACCTGGCTCTGATTCATCAGTGATTTTCTTTTCCACAGCTTTGTTTTCTCTGTAATTGGGCTTTTGCATGTCCTCTGTTATTGGGCTATCTTTGTCTTTGGAAATACCATCAGAATCCTCCTCGCTTTTGGAGGTGTTGTCTCCATTGATGTCATGGGGATCTTCTTTGTCTTCAGGGTCATCACCTTCACTACTAATTGAATTTTGACCTAAACTATTATCATTGTCATCTTTTCCATGAGGCTGACCCTCTTGGCCCTTGCTGTTATCAGTGTCCTCTTTTCCATTCCCTGTTTCTTCACCTTCATTATCACCAGAGCCCTTATCTTCATCCTCCTCTGCTCCATTCCCACTAGGATTGCCATCAGAATTATCTAGGCCATCATCTTCTCCATTGCCAGCTCCACTTCCCCCTGGTGTTACTCCTGCCTCCTGATTCCCATTTCCCTCACTTTCTCTCTGAGATGTTACTTCACCTGTATCACCCTCATTTCTACAGGAATTCCTGTTTATTTCATCCTCATGGCTTGTACTGTTATTGCTTCCAGCTATTTGATGGTCATCTTCTTGGACAACAGTGGCATTCTCACTCTGACTTGCATCTCCAACATCTCCTCCATTGTTTAAATTATTATCAGTATTTCTATTAATATTGCTCCCATTTGCTATTCCAGCATTGTCGATGATACTTACTTGTCCCCTGATGCCATTTGCTGTGGCGCTACTTTCTTTTCCATGTATCCCATCATAACCATATGTTTCTAGTTTTCTTGTGACCCCATTTTGATCCTCACTATTCCCCTCATCATTTACTAACATGGAATGTGTAGAAGAAATTTTCCCTCCTATTTCTACCCACTCAGAGCCATTTCTTTCTTCTTTGTAATCATCTTTGGTATATTGTTGCCTTCCTCTTTCATTTTCAGGGGGGACACCACTCTCTTTGGTGGTATCATTGGCATTTAACTCATCCTGGAAAAGAGAAACAATTCAAAATAATTGAAGTAAAACAAACTGAAAAGATAAGCATCAATTTTCTGGAAGTTAATAGAATTTAGGGGCATCTGGGTGGCTCAGTCAGTTAAGCATCTGCCACAGTCGATTAAGTGTCCTGGGATGGAGCCCCATGTCAGGCTCCCTGCTCAGCGAGGAGTCTGCTTCTCCCTCTGTCCCTCCCCCTGCTCTCTCTCATGTTCCCTCTCTCAAATAAATAAATAAATAATAAAAAAAAGAATTTAAAAACAGCTTAGAAACACATTTTATATCCTATACCTACCTGTATTGGCACTTTTGCTTTTTCTAGATTTAAATTTACAAATTTGTCAACAGCATGTCTCTCCAATGGCTTGATTTGAGGAACCTACCAAAATGAAAATATTGGAAATTTAAAACATTCTCATTTTGTGTACATGCATGCATGCACACATGCACGCATACATACAGACACACATTTTTCTCTAAATGAAAACATATATAATGCAAAGGCCAAAGTATGATCTAATAAAGCTTGTTACACAGCTTATGTAGAATTTAAACTGGGCATAGAGATACTTTTCACAATGGTATTACCAATTTTATTGATATTAACCAGACCATTTATCTCAAGGAGGATTGTCTTTTATAAAAATGAGGAGATAGACCTTTGGTGTTTCTGTACAAGCCTCCCACACTAGCACAAGACCCACCTTAAGTATAATCCTGGCCATACCCCTAAGAAAATAGCAGGTATCACCAGAGCCAGTGCAGAAACAAAACCAAGTAATTTGCTACTTCTGTCCTTCAGGAGTACATTTGAAATAGTTGAGAAAATTCTCACCTGCATAAATACCAAATTGTTCGATATTATGAAAGCATGCCAAAATGTTACCCATAGCAGGGTAACATAATTACAAATGGTTTAATTTTCCTAATTTTTTCTCTGTTGGTGTTTATCTGTATATTCCAAATTTTTCTCAATGAGCATTAAAAAAATAATTATCTGAGTGAAACATTTTCTCCTATGTTGAAAAAAATCTTATTTTTTCCTACTTTCATTCCTTGAAAGTGTAGGCTTCATTGATATTATAATGAAATTCATAGGGCATGAGCAAAGATGGCTAAAGTCTCCATGGCTTTTGGGCATTAAATGTAAATTAATCTGAATGAATTTTAAAAATTTGTGTGTTATCCTTGTGCAGGGACCATGCTAATATTCTCTGTATTATTACAATTTTAGTATGTGTGCTGCCAGAGCAAACACAATCTGAATAAATTTTAAAAGTAATAATCCATCTGACAAGACATGAGTTTCAGTTAGAGGAATGGGAGCATGAATTGGAGTGCATATTTGGGTTTGTTGAGACCCCCAAAGAAATCTTGTAAAGTCTTTCATGCAAATCTAAATGTTTAGGCCCAGCTTATCTTCAAAGTCTTAAGGAAATATATATTATTTAATGTTAGGTTAAAAGAGATAACAAAGTGAGGAGATTTTCTGAGAAATACATACTTACTGGAATAGCCCATGATGCTGCCCAAATGCAAAAATATATAATTATCTTCATTTTCCTTAGGAATATTAATCAGTCTGTTTTAAAGAAGAAAGGACAGCACAAAATTACTTATAAAGCAAAAGATGATAACCATGGTAAGGTATTATTTTGGTCAGTTAGCATTTGACTTTTTCCTGGGCAAGGAGTGTATATCCAACATGAGAAGAAGGCTGTCAAGACTCAGTGTTACAGAAGAAACACACTTTATATCTGTTTTATATGGAGTGCTCACAGACACGTACGGGGGCATCATCAGGCTCAGCACTGAGGTAACTAACCAGACTTTTTCTGCCTATGCCAATGAAGGGGCACAGCCATGTAGTTACAAAGGACACAACCATAACTTTGTCTTGCTATTCTTAATGGTGATAACATTTCTTCTGAATAATTTTAATCAAGTATTAACTAATTCTAGGATTATCGCTAAAAGATGAATCATTTATCATCCCCACCCCAAATCCGCACAAGTGGGCTGTGGGACACTGTAAAGGAAAGAAATTACTAGCATCAGGGAGGCTCGGCTAGTGGAAGGAACATGAAGTTTGGATTTAGAGACCAAGTTCAAGTTCTACCTCTGCTACTTAATATGTGAACTTGAGAAATTTAAGTAGTTTTATTAAGCCTTTGTTTCCTCCATCTGGGATAATAATACCTACACTTTGGGATTATCCCAGTTACCTTAGCAGAAGAATCTTCTCTGAGAAGCATTCTCTGACTCCTTGTCAAAGGCCATTTGGTGTCTCTATCCTTTTTACACCCAGCAGCTTCTGTAAACCTCACTGGTAGCATACTGCACTGTTTTAGCATAGCCTGATTACTTTTATGTTCCTCTGACCTACTGAGAGCTCTGAAGCCTAGGAGAATGTGTTGGTAATCACTATATTCGAATACATAGTACAGAAAGAGATGTTTTATGAATATTGTTGGTGAATAAATACGTATTATTATAAGCATAACTAGCAGTGTTCTGGGTATTTAGCAATCCCTTTATAAATGATAGCAATTCTTATGTGGAGCTTCTAGAAACATGATCCTTTATTCCTGTTAGAATTCACATTCAGGGGGCGCCTGGGTGGCTCAGTCATTAAGCATCTGCCTTCTGCTCAGGTCATGATCCCAGGGTCCTGGGATCGAGCCCCACATCGGGCTCCCTGCTCCACGGGAGGCCTGCTTCTCCCCCTCCCACTCCCCCTGCTTGTGTTCCCTCTCTCGCTGTGTCTCTCTCTGTCAAATAAATAAATAAAATCTTAAAAAAAAAAGAATTCACATTCAGAAATGGTATAATATATATTTTGATACATTGGAATAGACATTGTATAGTCCATGTGAATCAAAAATTTAAATTGCTATTACTGAAAATTGGATTTCTTGGCGTAATGATACTATTACCACAGAAAGGAAGAGTTTACTCCTATTTCATGAACTCCCACTGAGTTAACAGATTACAACAATGCATGTCATAAAATAGCTTTGATTGAATTTAATGTTGATAATGGAAACATAATAAAATCTTAGTGAATATCAACTGTCATAGAATTTTATTGGCATTTCCTCACAGAACAGAGGACATGTTTTCTGAGAGGAAAAAAAGGCTTACTTTTATGGCTATTCAATAGAAAGCTAAGAATAGCTAGACTTCCTTCAAAAATCCTATAGATTAAAAATGAAGCTGAAGTACACTATATCTAAAACTAATGATGTAATGTATGGGGATTAACATAACAATAAAAAAATTAAAAAAAAAAAAAAATGAAGCTGAAGTGACCTCAGGATAAGTATAATGCAGAACTCTGGGGCATAGGTGTTGAAGGGCAGCTGCTTAGTAAGCAGGGGTTATACGGTACTTTGCAGTACCAAACCTAATTATTACATAAACTCTGCCAAAGGCTGGTCTACATTGATTTGGAGGAACCGTGGTATCCTAGAAATGTACCTGTAGTGAAGGTCATGGTTATACACATCCCGTTCTAAACTGCAATCCAGCAATCTGACTACTTTGGTTCTCTTTCATATCCACTCCAGAACAATTGCACAATGCACCATGATGCTTGCTACTGTATTCACAGGTAGGTAAATAGCTCAAAAGATTGTTATAGAAATAGCCCCAGTTTTGTCAGCCTGAAACCTCTTTCATTTTCTAAACCTGTTATGATATCATGAAACAGAAAAAATATGTAACAGAGGTCAGAATCTCCAGATAACCTAAGTAAAATTATTTTGTTCTAGCTTTCAAAACCCTCATGTCAGTAGGCAAAAAAAAAAAAAAAATTGATCTTTTAGGATGAAGGTTGATTTTTCAGGGACCAAAAAATTAAATGTAAACTGGGATGCAGTCATTCATTCAACATTTGAAGACCAAATGTGGACCAGATACTGAGCCCTGGAAATAGATATGAGCCCTACCCTCTTGGAGCTTAACTCTGAGGGGATTAGCCAGACTTTGAAGTAAATGTACCATAATGTGTTGAATAAAATTCCCAAATCCATGTTTATTTCCTGAGTCAGTATTTAAATGTCACTATTGTTACGCTTTGTTTCTTTACTTTTTTATTAAATGCCATCACATCTTATATTGCAATGGTAAGGCTAAAAAATGTCTTTAACTAGATTCAAGATTCTTAAAGATGGTCTTTGTAGATAAAAAATAACAGTAATGGAGCTATTGTGAATTATGTGTAAAATATTCTAATCACTCATTTCGTTAATATTTTAGATTTACAATATTTGCTTCATCTTACATATACTTTTCCTATTAGCAACTGATATTTTAACATAGTGGCTGTAAAAAAAAATTCCTATTCTTCAGTGATCCAATATTTTGCTAGATGGAATTAGCATCCCTTACCATATAATTTTCTGTTATCTTTTAAACACATAGTCTTGATTTGCCAAGTCAAAAGGGAAGGAAAAAAATCTAATCATAAGGGTTATTCACTTCTTAAAATCAAGTCAGCTTCTTCTCTGAAATTAAAATTTCTACAAGAATCAGTTGGTTCTGAGTAAAGAGGATGTTTCATCTTACCTTAAAAGCCTTCAAAGGGACTTGGAAAATCCAGGATTTCTCATCTTTCGCTTTGAAGACTGAGAGAGGCTCACTGTCCCGGACTTTTGCATGACAATTTTGTACCTGCTGAAATTTAAACTCAGTTTGATCATTTTCTCAACCAATCACTGTTTAGGATCCCTGATATGGGGTTATAAAGTGTCACCATGTCTATGGAGCACATAATAACTTCCCCCACTTCCTTCACATACTGACATGTATTTGCTCACTGAACCATTCGGTTCCAAGGGACTAGACTTACTTTCACTTAATTAAATAGCTCCTGTAAGGCTGTTTTGCATCTTAAATATAGAGAATCAGTATAGCATATCTGAAAAGAGCCACTTAAACTCTATCACCCTGACATTTCTTGTCTTAACTAAGGTTGACAATCTAAGAAAACTCTAGGTTTCTTTAGTAAATATGACTGCCTATTTAAGACTCCTATCATTCCTGAGGTAGGTATTAAAGTTTCTGTGCTATAATTCAAGAAACTGTCCACAGGCAACAGCCTGACATTGCCTGAGGGGTCTTTAGCATATATAAATAGTAACTCGCATGAAATCTCTCTGACCTAAATAAACAGTCATGTGAGGCTTAAAAATGTATCAGTTTAGTAGTATTCAAACTGAATTTTAAAAATAAATATTCAAGGGGCACCTGGGTGGCTCAGTTGTTAAGCATCTGCCTTCGGCTCAGGTCATGATCTCAGGGTCCTGGGATCAAGCCCCACATCGGGCTCCCTGCTCGGTGGGAAGTCTGCTTCTCCCTCTCCCACTCCCCCTGCTTGTGTTCCCTCTCTCACTGTGTCTCTCTCTGTCAAAAAAAAAAAAAAAATAGATATTCAAAATGCCAAAAGTTATTGTAAGATAGCTAGATGTGCAAAAGTGCATACAGACAATTGATTTAGCTCTCAATTATCTCTGTTATTTGTGTCAACTGTGAGGGACAAAATAGAAAACCAGACAGTATTTTTAGCAAAAGTTTTGCTACCCTGAACTTACCATTCTCCTGAACCCCAGATGTATGCAATAATGCAGGTAATCCCTAAACCATTTGTCCAATTTGTGTGTTCAAAAACTTGACAATCTATGTCTCTCCATGTACTTCTTCAGAACTTTCAAGAATATTTCAATCTTTTTTTTTATATTATAATACCAAAGGATGTGAACCCCATAAAAGCACTAATATACCACTCCCCAACAGTGGAAACTTCAGAATTTATATATAGAACTAGTACAGGGAATACAGTAAGATGGAAGAGGAATGAAGGGAATGGAAAGATAATTTGCCATGAAGCTGTGTTTTCATTAGCAAGCACTTTGTTTTTATTTAGACAGCATGTTTATGTGGTTGCCTTAAAGGGCCTCACCAAATTTTAAGGAGTCCTAAGTCACTCCTGGGAGCAACTTTACACCTTCTCTCACACAAGACACCAGGGGAGATTAATGAACTAAACCTGTCTTCCTTTTCATTTAATTTAAATTAATAATATGTCAATAATTGATAGAACTAGTAGGCAGAAAATCATTGCAGATAACAAGATTTAAAAAGAAATAGGGGCGCCTGGGTGGCTCAGTCGTTAAGCGTCTGCCTTTGGCTCAGGTCATGATCCCAGGGTCCTGGGATCCAGCCCCGTATCGGGCTCCCTGCTCTGCGGGAAGCCTGCTTCTCCCTCTTCTACTCCCCCTGCTTGTGTTCCCTCTCTTGCTGTGGTCTCTTTCTGTCAAATAAATAAAAATCTTTTTAAAAAAATAAAGTATCAGCCAACTTGATCTAATTTGACATTTATTGAACACTTCATCCAACTACAGCAGAATAAACATTCTTTTCTAATGCAGGTGGAATATTTACCAAGATAGACCATATTCTAGGCCCCCCAAAAAATCTCAATAAAATTAATGGCTTACTGACCACAAAAGAATTAAATTAGAAGTCAATAACAGAAAAAGAAGAAATCAATATCAGAAAGATCTCTGGAAAACCCAAATATTTGGAAGCTAAATTACATATTTCTAAATAACCAATGGGTACAAGAGGAAACCAAAGAGAAATTCAAAATATATTGGATTAAAAAATGAAAACACAACAATTTATCAAAATTTGCAGGATGTCACTGAAGCACTTCTTATGGGGAAATTAATAGCACTAAATGCCTGTGTTTAGAAAAGAAAAAGTTCTTAAAACTATGACTATGGCTTCCACCTTAAGTAATTACAAAAAAAATTTTTTTTTAAAGATTTTATTTATTTATTTGACAGAGAGAGACACAGCGAGAGAGGGAACACAAGCAGGGGAAGTGGGAGAGGGAGAAGCAAGCTTCCTGCCGAGCAGGGAGCCGGATGCGGGGCTCGATCCCAGGACCCTGGGATCATGACCTGAGCCGAAGGCAGACGCTTAACAACTGAGCCACCCAGGCGCCCCAATTACAAAAATTTTTTTAAAAATTAAATTCAGGGGTGCCTGGGTGGCTCAGATGGTTAAACATCTATCTGTCTTCGGCTCAGGTCATGATCTCCAGGTCCTGGGATGGAGCCCCACGTCCAAGCTCCCAGCTCAGTGGGGAGTCTGCTTCTCCTTCTCCCTCTGCCTCTCCCTCTGCTTCTGCTCTCTCTGTGTGTCTCTCTCTCAAATGAATAAATAAAATCTTTAAAAATAAATAAATAAAAATTAAATTCAAATTAAGTAAAAGAAAGGAATTAATAAAAATCAGAACTGAAATCGACAAAATAGAAAAAAACAATAGAGAAAATCAATGAAACTAAGAGCTGGATTTTTGAGAAGTTCACTAAAATTTATAAGACTCTAGTCAGATTAATCAGAGTAATATGAGAGAAGACATAATTATCAATATAAGAAATGAGAGAGGGGAAAATCTACAGATTCTATAGACATTAAAAGATAAAAAGGGAATATTATGAACAACTTTTGCCAGTAATATATTCAACAACTATAGAAATGGATAGATTCCTTGAAAACACCAAGCCTCACTCAAGAAATAGATAACTTGAATAGCCCCATATCTATTAAAGAAGTTAAGTTCATAGTTAAAAACTTTCCCCCAGCTGCCTTTCTTCATTTCATACTCTCTCTGCCACTTCTAATCTAAGCTGTCAGCATCTCCACTGATACAAATTTTTTAAGAAGTCTTCCATAGATTTCACAAGAGTTCACTCAGTCATATCCCCAGATCTTTCCACATAATCCTTTCTGTACCTTTGGCTTTTGCTAAGATGGCAGAAGGATGAGGTTAGCCTCATCCAAATAATCTCTTTGCCTTAAGATCAACTGAGAAGTAAACTTAATTTTATTTGCCAAATCCCTTTTGCCACATAATGAGACATAATCATAGAAATGATTCATCATCATATTTATACATTCTCCTCACACTCAAAAGGAGAAGGGATTATATAAGCATGAGGGTCATTAGAGGTCATCTTAAAATTCTGTCTACCATACACTTTATAGTAAAAGAAAATAGATCAGTGGCTTCATGGACCAGGGGAAAAGGTGGAAGGAAGGGAGGAAGGGATTATAAAGGGTCCTGAGGAAATTTTGATGGATATTTTTTACTATCTTAATTGTGGTGATGGTTTCATAGGTATATACATATGTCAGAACTTACCAAATGTACACTTTAAATATATACAGTTGATTGTGTGTGGGTGATACCTCAGTAAGGTTGTTAGGGGAAAAAAGTAATTAACACATTTCAAATCCTGTAAATTGAGAAGTTAAAACTGTGGCTTTAATAAGGGCTTCCCAAAGGGAAACATAAACCCCAATTTATTGTGGAAACCAGACAATTAATTAAAAGTTAAGATCTGGGCACAGAGAGCTACACATTTTAGTAACTAAGCAAGTTATCTAAAAACCCTTAATTAGGATTGTTATTCTATTCCCAAGAGTTTGGAATGGAAGGCTTAACCTGGTGGATACTCTACAACCATGACTTTGAACTATCTGCCTTCCTGTTTTCTTAAATTTGTATAAACAGTAGCTGAGGCAAATGTCAAAACCAAGGCAAGTACTGTATGTTGGCTAATTGAACATTAAAAAAAAAAAGGTGGAAGTAAAAAAAAAAAAAACTAAGGCAAGAATAGCAATAGAAGTATAGACATAGAGAGAATCTTCCAAATCAAATTATTTTAAATTAAGTCCAGCTGGTTCAGAAACCAGCATAAGGGACCTGAGTAGGGGTTCTCTGTGTGGGCAGACCAGTGCAGTTGGCAATTGATACAATATTAAGTTTTAAGATACAACTATAGTTTTCAGCTGTAGAAACATTTTTTTAGATATGTCTCTTCCAGCAAGGAAAAAAAAAGCAAAATTAAACTATTGGGACTACAACAAAATAAAAAGCTTTCGCACAAAGGAAACCATCAACAAAACAAAAAGGCAACCTACTGAATAGGAGAAGATATTTGCAAATGATATATTGGATAAGGGGTTAATATCCAAAATATGTAAAGAACTTACACAACACAAAGAATCCAATTTTAAAATGGGCAGAGAAACTGAATAGACAGTTTTCTAAAGAAGACATCCAGATGGCCAACAGACACATGAAAAGATGCTCAACATCACCAATCATCAGGGAAATGCAAATCTAAACCACAATGAGATACTACCACACACCTGTCAGAATGGCTAGTATCAAGAAGACAAGAAATAACAAGTGTTGGTAAGAGGTGGTGAAAAGGAAATCTTGGGCACTGTTGGTGGGAATGTAAATTGGTGCAACCACTGTGGAAAACAGTATGGAGGTTCCTCAAAAAATTAAAAATAGAATTACCACATGATAGTAATTCCACTACTGGATATTTACCCAAAGAAAATGAAAACAGTAATTCAAAAAGATATATGCACCCCTATACTTATTGCAACATTATTTACAATAGCTAAGATACAGAAGCAATCCAAGTATCCATCCATAGATGAATGGATAAAGAAGATGTGGTATATATACACAACGGAATATTAGCCATAAAAAAGAATGAAATTTGGCCATTTGTGACAACATGGATGGACCTAGAGGGTACAGTGCTAAGTAAATCAAATCAAAGACAAATATCATATGATTTCATTCATAATTGGAATTTAGGAACAAAACAAATGAATAAACAGAGACAAACAAAAGAACAGACTCAAATACAGAGAACAAATTGGTGGTTGCCAGAGGTGGGTGGGGGGATGGGCAAAATAGATAAAGGGGATTTAGAGATACAAACTTTGTTATAAAATAAAAGTCATGAAGATGAAAAGTATAGCATGCAGTATAATCAATAATATCATAGGGTAATTTTATTTTTAACTTTTTGAGGAACCTCCATACTGTTTTACTGAGTGACTGCACCAGTTTGCATTCCCACCAACAGAAAAGGATGGTTCCCCTTTCTCCACAACCTTGCCAACACCTGTTTGTTTCTTGTGTTGTTGATTTTAGTCATTCTGACAGGTGTGAGGTAATATCTCATTTTAGTTTTGATTTGTATTTCCCTGATGATCAGTGATGCTGAGCGTCTTTTCATGTGTCTGTTGGCCATCTGTATGTCTTCTTTGGAAAAATGTCCATTCATGTCTTCTGCCCATTTTTAATTGGATTATTAGTTTTTAGGGTGTTGAGTTTTATGTTCTTTATATATTTTGGATACTAACACTTTACCAGATATGTCAATTTGCAAATATCTTCTCCTATTCTGTAGGTTGCCTTTTAGTTTTGTTGATTGTCTCCTTTGCTGTGCAGAAGCTTTTTATCTTGATGAAGTCCCAATAGTTTATTTTTGTATGTGTTTCCCTTGCCTCAGGAGACATATCTAGGAAGAAGTTGTTTTGGCTGATGTCAAAGAGGTTACTGCCTGTGTTTTCTTCTGGGACTGGTTTCAGGTCTCACATTTAGGTCTTTAATCCATTTTTTTTTATTTAATTTATTTTTGTGTATGGTATAAGAAAATGGTCCAGTTTCATTTTTCTGCATGTTGCTGTCAAGTTTTCCCAACACCATTTGTTGAAGAGACAGTCTTTTTCCCATTGGATATTCTTTCTTGCTTTGTCAAAGATTAATTGACCACTACTAGGTATTTACCTAAACAATACAGAAATACTAATTCAAAGGGATACATGCATCCTGATGTTTATAGCAGCATTATCTGCAATAGCCAAATTATGGAAACAGTCCAAGTATCCATAGACTGAGGAATAAAGAAGATGTGGTATATATATATAATGGAATATTATTCAGCCATCAAAAAGAATGAAATCTTGCCATTTGCAACAACATGGATGGAGTTAGAGAGCATTATGCTAAGTGAAATAAATCAGTCAGAGAAAGACAAATACCATATGATTTCACTCATATGTGGAATTTAAGAAACAATACAAAGGAGCAAAGGGAAAAAAAGGAAAAAGAGAGAAGCAAACCAAGAAACAGATTCTTAACTATAGAGAATAAACTGATGGTTACCAGAGGGGAGGTGGATAGGGTAATGGGTTAAATAGGTGATGGGGATTAAGGAGCACACTTGTTGTGATGAGCACCAGGTGTTGTATGGAAGTGTTGAATCACTATATTGCACACCTAAGACTGATATTACCTTGCACGTTAACTAACTGGAATTTAAATAAAAACTTTTAAAAATAAAATGAAAACACTTATACCTCAAAAAAATATCATAATAATGTTGTATTGTGACAGAAGGTGACTGCACTTATTGTGGTGAGCACTGAATAATGTATAGAACTGTTGAATCACTATGTTATATGCCTGAAACTAATATAACATTGTATGTCAATTATACTTCAATAAAAAATCTGTAAGATATTAAGAGATTGCTTTAGTTAAAAGAATAATTTATGAACATGTTTTTATTAATGAATTTATGCCACAAAGTTTATATATAAATAGTATGTTAATAAAATAAAAATACTATAGGTAAGACATGCAAAGTCTGTTACATAATAGGTAATTGGCAGAAAACCACTGATGGTTTGAAAACTGGAGGCTCCTTAAGAGCAAATTACCTCTGTCCTTCATGGAGCCTTAGCCCAATGCTTTTCTCTACAAATTTGCTGATATATGAATGGTAGCCAAAGGTGGTACAACCAATCTTAGAAGAGCTCTATTATACCCTGCAGTAGCTGCTCGGATTCGGAGAAGTTCAGTTGTGGCAGCTTTATCTAAACAATTCTACAATATAGTCCTAGTTTGTTTTTCTCCTCTAAACTGGTCTGGGAGGTGGTAGGATATGAAATTGGGGATTACCTGCAACCTAGTATGGCTTATGAATGCTTGTGCCAGAGTGTGAGACCATTGATTCTCTTCAGATTTCTGATTGTCTTTCCTGCAAAGAAAAAAAATCACAAAATGACCACCTGGAGAGCAGCCTTATATCTGCTTATAGAATCCAATCTAGGATTGCCAGACTTAGCAAATGAAAATACAGAATGCCCAGTTAAATTTGAGTGATTTCTAATTACCTATGCTAATGTACATTGAGATAAAAGAAAAATGTTGCATGGGACATATTTGTACTAAAATATTTGTTGTTTATCTGAAATAATTATAAAAATATCTAAATTACATCTTTAATTATATTTCCCTCATGATTTGGCTCCCCTTAGCAGTTACTTATCTTGCAGAATTTACTTATAAAATTTTTCATGATAGTCTATGTTTAATTTACATTGTGACATAGCTTCCACACAGTGGTCTGTAGAAAATTCTTTTCTTTCCTTTTTTTGTCCACTGAACATTCATTAATGGAAAAACACAATCAGTATTAGTATTATGAACTGGTATGTACTGGCATAAATCACTTTTCAAATTTAGTTTATTGAAGCACATAATACCATCTTCCACTGTATAACTTAGTTTTGTAGTCTTCAAGATTATATTCCATCTCTTGATCAATGACTTTTTAAAATGTTGTCCACTAACAAAAGCATTGCTGTCAGTGTTTGTTCCTTTCTTCAACACTGCACATGATGATTCCAAATTGCTCCCATGCCAGAAGAGTATTTAGAAACATCCATATAAAAGAATCAAATCCTTCAAGGGATTAAATCATATAACAAAATAGTAATGACAAGTGCCATAATAAGAATCCATTTCAAGTCAGAACTTCTTATCTTCTTCATAATATCCCTCTTAAGAACAGTCTTGACACTTAAAGAGATGAATTTTTCTGTAATTCTTTAACACATTCCACAATTTTCTTTGAGGGTTGGGGGACTCCAATAACACTGTTTTCTCTTCTATCTGCGTAATCCCATTACTAAAGAGATAATTGAAAAGTACAATCAAGAAATAAGTAGGCTTCACTCAATGGATTATTTTAATTTGGGAGTCTTTTCTTCAGAATTAAAGTAGGATTTAAGTGCTTCAAATAAACTGAGGATTTTCTCATGACTTTTCAAGAGAGCCAATGGATTCTGAATCCAAGAGACCTGAAGACTGCTGAATGTCAACAATATTACACAAATATTTTTTGAAAAAGTCTTCCTAGACCTTTATTTTTTAAAGATATTTATTTATTTGACGGAGAGAGAGACAGCAAGAGAGGGAACACAAGCAGGGGGAGTGGGAGAGGGAGAAGCAGGCTTCCCGCTGAGTAGGGAGCCCGATGTGGGGCTCGATCCCAGGACGCTGGGATCATGACCTGAGCCGAAGGCAGACACTTAACGACTGAGCCACCCAGGTGCCCCGACCTTTATTTTTTAAAGCAGTGTTACATACATAACAGCCCAATAAAATATTAGGCAAAATATTTGAACAATGGAAAGGAACTACTGCTATCTGCAACAATATGAATAAATCTCAAATGTATTAAGCAAAGTGAAAGAAGCTGGAAAGGAGACTACATATTGTACGATTTCATTCATACAACATTTGGATAAGGTAAAACTATAAGGACCAAAAACATATTAGTGACTATAGTTGTCTTTTTTTTTCAATTATTTATTTTTGATCTATCCATGTTGATATGTAGAGTTTGAGTTCATTCCTTTTTAAGTGCTATATAGTTATTTAATCATATAAGTATATCATTCTTCATTCATCTTGTCCTCTACTGATGGGCATTTAGGTTGTTTCTGTTTTTTAATAATATAACAAATAGCATTGGCTATCACTGTACACATTTTTTAAAATGAGAACTTTTAAGATCTACTCTCGTAGCAACTTTCAAATATACATATTAACTATAGTCACTATGCTATACATGATTACCAGAAGTTTGTACTTTTTGATCCCCTTCACTCATTTTGCCTATCCCCCTCCTGCTCCCTCCCTCTGACAACCACTTGTCTCTTCTCTGCATTTATGAGTTTAGTTTAGTATGTTTGTTTTGTTTTGTTTTGTTTTGTTTCATATAAGAGTAAGATAATATGTTGTCTTTCTCTGTCTGACTTATTTCTCTTATCATAATGCCCTTAATGTCCATTCCTGCTGTCACAAATGGCAAGATTTCTTTCTTTTTAATGGTTGCATAATATTCCATTATATATATAGATAGCATACTTTCTTTACCCATTAATCCATCAATTAGGATTACCAGAATAGGACACTTAGGTTGTTTTCATATCTTGACTAAGTAATGCTGCAATGAACATGGGAGTGCATATATCTTTTTGAGTTAGTGTTTTTGTTTTCTTCAGCTAAGTACACAGAAGTAGAATTGCTGGATCATACGGTGGTTTTATTTTAATTTTTTGAGGAACCTCCATAGTGTTTTCCATAGAGGCTTTACTTCTTACATTCCCACCAACAGTGCAAGAGGGTTTCTTTTCTCCACATCCTCAAAAACACTTTCTTTCTTATCTTTTTGATACTAGCCATTCTGATAGGTGTGAGGTGATATCTCACTGTGGTTTTGATTTACATTTCCCTAATGATTAATGATGTTGAGCATCCTTTCATGTACCTGTTGGCCATCCATATGTCTTTTTTGAAAAAATATCTATTCAGATCTTCTGTTCACTTCTTAATCAATTATCTATCTATCTATCTATTTATTTATTTGCTGTTGAGTAACCTGGGTTCTTTATATATCTTGGATATTAACCCCTTATCAGATATATGATTTGCAAATAGTTTCTCCCATTCAGTAGGTTGCCTTTCATTTTGTTGATAGTTTGCTATGTAGAAGCTTTTTAGTTTGTTGTGGTCCCATTTATTTATTTTTGCTTTTGTTGCTTTTGTTTTTAGTGTCAGATCCAAAAGTCTTTGCCAAGACCTATATCAAGGAGCTTACTGCCTATGCTTTCTTCCAGGAGTATTATGATTTCAGGTCTTACATTCAAGTCTTTAATCCATTTTGAGTTAATTTTGGTGTATGGTGTAAGATTAGTGGTCCAACTTCATTCTTTTATATGTCCCTGTGCAGTTTTCCCAGTGCTAACTATTGAAGAGACTGCCTTTTCCAACTATGTATTTTTGGTTCTTTTCTCATAAATTAACTGACTATATATGCATGGTTTTATTTCTGGGCTCTCTATTTCTGTTCCATTGATCTAAGTGTTTGTATTAATGGCAATATCATACTGTTTTGATCACTGTAGCTTTGTAACATAGCATGAAATTAAGGAGTGTGATGCCTCCAGCTTAGTTCTTTCTCAAGATTGCTTTGGCTATTTGAGGTCTTCTGTTGTTCCATACAAATTTTAGGATTGTTTGTTCCATTTCTGTGAAACATCCATTAGAATTTTGGTAGAGATGACATTGAATTTGTGGATTGCTTTGGGCAGTATAGATATTTTAACAGTATTAATTCTTCCAATCCATGAGAACAGAATATCTGTTCATTTATTTGTGTCTTCTTCAATTTCTTTCATTAATGTCATATAGTCTTCTAAGTACAGGTCTTTCATCTCCTTGGTTAAATTTATTCCTTGGTATTTTATTCTTTTTGGTGCAGTTGTATGTGGGATTAATTTTTCTTTCTTATAGTTCTCACAAAAATCTTTTAACTGCTCAATTTGAAAAGCATAAACACTGAAATTGGAGAACAATTTCATGGCAACGACTTCAATGTCAGTAGAAAGGACATTAGATGCTGTTTGAGCAACATTATGTAGAATATAGCAGGACAGCCAACATCTTCCCTTTATATTTCTTCAACTTTGAATAAACACTGTCTGTACTTTCTTGCATATATCCACCCAAATTTGTATTTATATTATCACCAAAAGCAGTATAATTTTTCTCATTAAGTCTGATTTCTATTATAGAGCCCCTTTGAAGTCTTATCTGGAAGAGATTTTACTAACAATAGCTTTATAAGTAATACTTTCTCATGAGACAAGTATTACACAAGTAAAAGGAACATGTTTTCCACATTATGATTACTTGCATCTGTAGTTATGTTATAAAAAGGTAAGGCATTATGCCTTTGATAAGCTCTCTAACAGTACATGGAACTATTACATATTTTATTACTGCAGTAGATTTTATCTTAATAATTTGCTTGTAATTTTGGGATCAGAAAATACTTCTGGTAGCAGCACATTCTCTTCTTTTTTAATGTTTCAAGTTTTAATTTAAATTTTAGTTAGTTAACATATAGTGTGATACTAGTTTCAGGAGTAGAATTTAGTGATTCATCCCTAATACCCAGTGCTCATTATAACAAGTGCCCTCCTTAATACCCATCACCCATTTAGCCTATCCCCCCACCCACTTCCCTTCCAGCAACCTTTAGTTTGTTCTCTATAGTTAAGAGTCTGTTATAGTTTGCCTCCCCCTTTTATTTTCTTTCCCTGTGTTCATCTGTTGTTGTTTTTTTTTTAAAGACTTTATTTATTTGACACAGAGAGAGAATGAGAGCAAGCACAAGCAGGGGGGAGCGGCAGAGGGAGAGGGAGAAGCAGGCTCCCTGATGAGCAGGGAGCCCAATGCGGGGCTCAATCCCAGGACCCTGGGATCATGACCTAAGCCAAAGGCATATCCTTAACCAACTTAGCCACCCAGGTGCCTCTGTTCTGTTTCTTAAATTCCACATATGACTGAAATCATATGGTATCTGTCTTTCTCTGATTGACTTATTTCACTTAGCATAATACGTTGTTCCAAATGGCAAGATTTCCATCCATGTCGTTCCAAATGGCAAGATTTCATTCTTTTTGATGGCTGAGTTATATATATATATATATATATAAAAAAAGTTGTGGCATATATATATATATATATATATATTTATATATATGCCACAACTTTTTTTTTTAAGATTTTATTTATTTATTTGACAGAGAGAGACACAGTGAGAGAGGGAACACAAGCAGGGGGAGTGGGAGAGGGAGAAGCAGGCTTGCCGCTGAGCAGGGAGCCCGATGTGGGGCTCGATCCCAGGACCCCGGGATCATGACCTGAGCCAAAGGCAGACGCTTAATGACTGAGCCACCCAGGCGCCCCTTTGCCACAACTTTTTTATCCATTCATTAATCAATGGACATTTGGGCTCTTTACATAATTTCGCTAGTTGATAATGCTGCTATAAACATCAGGATGCGTGTGCCCCTTTGAATAAGTATTTTTGTATCCTTTGGATAAATATCTAGTAGTGCATTTGCTGGGTCATAAGGTAGTTCTATTTTTAACTTTTTGAGGAACCTCCATACTGTTTTCCAGAGTGGCTATACCAGTTTGCATTCCCACCAATAGTGTAAGAGGGTTCCTCTTTCTCTGCATCCTCACCAACATGTCAGTTCCAGACTTGTTGATTTTAGCCATTCTGACTGGTTGAGGTGGTATTTCATTGTGGTTTTGATTTGTATTTCCCTGATGCCAAATGATGTGGAGTATTTTTTCATATGTCTGTTGGCCATTTGTATGTCTTCTTTGGAAAAATGTTTATTCATATCTTCTGCCCACATCTTAACTGGATTATTTGTTTTTTGGGTGTTGAGTTTGATAGGTTCTTTACAGATTTTGGATACTAACTCTTTATCAGATATGTCATTTGCAAATATCTTTTCCCATTCCAGAGGTTGCCTTTTAGTTTTGTTGACTGTTTCCTTTGCTGTGTTTTTTATCTTGATGAAGTCCCAATAGTTCATTTTTGGTTTTGTTTCCCTTGCCTCTGGAGATGTGTATAGTAAGAAGTTGCTATGGCTGATGTCAAAGAGGTTGTTGCCCGTGTTCTCCTCTAGGATTTTGATGGATTCCTGTCTCACATTTAGGTCTTTCATCCATTTTGAATTTAATTTTGTGTATGCTGTAAGAAAGTGGTATAGTTTCATTCTTCTGCATGTTGTTGTCTGGTTTTCCCAATACCATTTGTTGAAGACACTTTTTTCCATTGGATATTCTTTCTGGTAGCAGGACATCCTAACAGTCATTTGAACTGAAAATTAGTGATGATATCCAGTGTGGAAAGCCATAACAACTTCACTGTGCTTATTTTATTTTCCTCATTTGAATGTTTCATAACTTTGGCATAGGTTGTTTAGTTATTATTATATACTAGTTTATATCAGACTTTTCACCATTTTTTATATTAAATCCACAGTTGGGAACTGCACAGAGAGTTTCCAAAGGACTTTTTCCTCATTTAATAAGTATTCACTCTTCAGAAAACTTATCACAAAATTTATACTTGTGTTTCAGCATTTTGGAGTTCAAATATACTCAGATTAAAGAACAACCACAGCAAGAATTGAGAAAATTGAATTTGATAATGTCACAGTCATGATAGTGTATTTGCCACTCACAAGTTAGAACTCATAACTAACTCTCAATAGAGGCTGAACTGTTTAAAGTGCTGCAGACTTGTGAACAACAATAAACTGAACTCAATATCTGACATAAAAAATAAAAACTCCCTGCTTGCAAGGAAGATTGGTACTTGTAAGGCACAGTATTAATTAATGTTATGGGAAGCCTGGACTTTTAGGCATTGGTGGATTTGCAGATGTGCTAGTGTGGTCACTGGAATGAGGCACCTGCAGATTGGCTGTGTGTCCAGAGGTGTGGGTTTGTCACTGGCTGACTTTGTGAAGCTTGGGCTATCATTGATTTAGTAACTTTCAGAAGCATGGAGTGAGGCGATTGCTGATTGGCTGATTTTCAGAGCATGTGTACGATCTGTTATCACTAATTAATGATGGTTGCTTGTTCATGATTTGGGGCTTTGGCCAAAGAACAGTCTTTTCCTACATATGAAAAATACATATTCGGGGGAAAGGAAAGATGGCGGAGGAGTAGGGGACCCTATTTCAACTGGTCCCCGGAATTGAGCTAGATATCTACCAGACCACTCTGAGCACCCACGAAACCAGCCTGAGATGTAAGAAGATCTGGATCTCTACAAACAGAATATCGCAGGTGGTTGGTTTTGAGGTACGAAGAGGGGAGCCCTGATTCCGCGGGCAGATATCAGAGGATAAACGGCAGCGGGAGGGTGCCTGGCCATGGGGATCCTACACCGCTGGTAGGCGACAGCCTCACGCACTGGGGATGGAGCACAGACTCGCAGACCGGTAGCGGTGGGGAAAGGACTTTAGGGCAGCCCCCAGAGCAGAAACCCGGAGTGGCGCGGTCGCGTGCAGGCGAACTGGGAGCGGCTGGCGGTTTTAGAAGCACAAAGGGCAGAGACGTGCCCCGACCTGGAGGCAGGACTGGGAGTGCTGCAGAGGGGCGCACAATGGAGGACTCTGCAGTTTATAGCAGCACGGACAGAAACGGAGATGGTGTGGCCTGGAGAGCTCACTGAAGAACAGACTGCGATCTCTCTGCTCTGAGGCAGAGGGTTGGAAATGGTCTCTTCTGCTCTGACTTGTGGAGGAGACACGGAAAGCCACCAGGGAAAACCGCCAGAGAACAAAAGCCCCAAAAACTGATTCCCGCTGAGCCCATCCCCCACCACAGGGGCGCAGGGCAACTCCGCCCAAACAGGGTTGCCTGACTGACAGCGCGGCAGGCCCCTTCCCCAGAAGACAGGCTGGGAAAACAAGAGGCCAGCAACCCTAAGGTCCCAAGAAAACAGGTGCATCTTGCTTGGGTTCTGGTCAATAATTTGGACTCTATACATTCCCTCAAACACCCATCAACAGAATGACTAGGAGGAGGAACCCCCAAAATAGGAAAGACTCAGAGATTATGACTTATGCTGCAGATTTACAAATGGATGCAGATATAACCAAGATGTCGGAGATGGAATTCAGGCTAGCAGTTGTGAAGACAATAGCTAGAATGGAGAAATCAATTAATGGCAACATAGAGTCTCTAAGGGCAGAAATGAAAGGTGAATTGGCAGAACTTAAAAATGCTATCAATGAGATCCAATCCAATCTAGATAATCTAACAGCTAGGGTAAGTGAGGCAGAAGAACGAATAAGCGACCTGGAAGACAATATAATAGATAAAAAGGGAAAAGAGGAGGCCAGGGAAAAACAACTCAGAATCCATGAAAATAGAATCAGAGAAATAAGTGACACCACGAAACGTTCCAATGTCAGAATTATTGGAATACCTGAGGGAGTGGAGAGAGAGAGAGGACTAGAAGATATATTTGAGCAAATCGTAGCTGAGAACTTCCCTAATCTGGGGAATGAATCTGGGGAGGACCCCTCCCAAGATCAAGGAAAACAGGCCAACACCCCGGCATGTAATAGTAAAACTTGCAAATCTTACAACCAAGGAAACCATCTTAAGGGCAGTGAGGGGGAAGAGATTCCTTACGTACAGAGGGAGGAACATCAGAATAACGTCAGACCTATCCACAGAGACCTGGCAAGCCAGAAAGGCCTGGCAAGACATATTCAGGGTACTAAACGAGAAGAACATGCAGCCAAGAATACTTTATCCCGCAAGGCTGTCATTTAGAATGAATGGAGAGATGCAGAGCTTCATGACCGGCAGAAACTGAAAGAATATGTGACCACTAAGCCGGCCCTGCAAGAAATATTAAGGGGGGTTCTATAAAAGGAGAAAGACCCCAAGAGTGATATACAACAGAAATTTACAGGGACAATCTATAAAAACAACATCTTCACAGGCAACATGATGACAATTAATTCATATCTTTCAATAATCCCTCTCAACGTGAATGGCCTAAATGCTCCCATAAAACGGCACAGGGTTGCAGATTGGATAAAAAGACAGGACCCATCCATATGCTGTCTACAAGAGACTCATTTTGAACCTAAAGACACATCCAGACTGAAAGTGAAGGGATGGAGATCAATCTTCCATGCCAGCGGACCTCAAAAGAAAGCTGGGGTAGCAATTCTTATATCAGACAAATTAGATCTTAAACTAAAGTGTGTAATTAGAGACACAAAAGGACGCTATATCATTCTTAAAGGGTCTATCCAACAAGAAGATCTAACAATTGTAAATATCTATGCCCCCAACATGGGGGCAGCCATCTACATAAGCCAACTGTTAACCAAAATAAAGAGTCATATTGATAACAATACGTTAATTGTAGGAGACCTCAATACTCCACTCTCAGCAATGGACAGATCATCTAAGCAGAAAATCAACAAGGGAACAAGAGCTTTGGAAGGCAGCTATGCTCACCACTATACCACCAACGCCAGCTTTGGAACAAGAGCTTTGAATGATACACTGAACCAGATGGACCTCATAGATATTTACAGAACATTCCACCCTAAAGCAACAGAATACTCATTCTTCTCAAGCACACATGGAACTTTCTCCAGAATAGACCACATACTGGGTCACAAATCAGGTCTCAACCGATACCAAAAGACTGAGATTATTCCCTGCATATTCTCAGACCACAATGCTTTAAAACTGGAACTCAATCACAAGAAAAAATTTGGCAGAAATTCAAACACGTGGAAGCTAAAGACCACTCTGCTCAAGAATGTTTGGGTTAACCAGGAAATCAAAGAAGAACTTAAACAATTCATGGAAATCAATGAGAACGAAAACACATTGGTCCAAAACCTATGGGATACTGCAAAGGCGGTCCTAAGGGGGAAATACATTGCCATCCAAGCCTCACTCAAAAAAATAGAAATATCCTGAATTCACCAACTAACTCTACACCTTAAAGAACTAGAGAAAAAGCAACAAACGATGCCAAAACCACGCATTAGAAGAGAAATAATTAAAATTAGAGCAAAGGTCAATGAATTAGAAACCAGAAACACAGTAGATCAGATCAACAAAACTAGAAGTTGGTTGTTTGAAAGAATTAATAAGATCGGTAAACCACTGGCCAGACTTACCCAAAAGAAAAGAGAAAGGACCCAAATTAATAAAATTATGAATGAAAGGGGAGAGATCATGACTAACACCAAGGAAATAGAAACAATTATTAAAAATTATTATCAACAACTATATGCCAATAAACTGAGCAATCTGGATGAAATGGAGGCCTTCCTGGAAACCTATAAGCTGCCAAGACTGAAACAGGAAGAAATTGACAACCTGAATAGGCTAGTAATCAGTAACAAGATTGAAGCAGTGATCAAAAACCTCCCAAAAAACAAGAGTCCAGGGCCTGATGGATTCCCTGGGGAATGCTACCAAACATTCAAAGAAGAAATAATACCTATGCTACTGAAGCTGTTTCAAAAAATAGAAACAGAAGGAAAACTTCCAAACTCATTCTATGAGGCCAGCATTACCTTAATCCCCAAACCAGGCAAAGACCCCATCAAAAAGGAGAATTTCAGACCGATATCCCTGATGAATATGGATTCCAAAATCCTCAACAAAATCCTAGCTAATAGGATCCAACAATACATTAAAAGGATCGTCCACCATGACCAAGTGGGATTTATCCCCGGGATGCAAGGGTGGTTCAACATTCGCAAATCAATCAATGTGATAGAACACATTAATAAGAGGAGGGATAAGAACCATATGGTCCTCTCAATTGATGCAGAAAAAGCATTTGACAAAATACAACATCCTTTCCTGATTAAAAGTCTTCCGAGTATAGGGATAGAGGGAACATTCCTCAAGTTCATAAAATCCATCCATGAAAAACCCACAGCGAATATCATCCTCAATGGGGAAAAGCTGAGAGCCTTTCCCTTAAGATCAGGAACACGTCAAGGATGCCCACTCTCGCCACTGTTGTTCAACATAGTACTAGAAGTCCTAGCAACAGCAATCAGACAACAAAAAGAAATAAATGGTATTCAAATTGGCAAAGAAGAAGTCAAACTCTCTCTTTTTGCAGACGACATGATACTTCATGTGGAAAACACAAAAGGCTCCACCCCCAAATTCCTGGAACTCATACAGCAATTCAGTAATGTGGCAGGATACTAAATCAATGCACAGGAATCAGTTGCTTTCTTATACACTAACAACGCAACTGTAGAAAGAGAAATTAGAGAAACAATTCCATTTACAATAGTACCAAAAACCATAAGATACCTCGGAATAAACCTAACCAAAGAGGGAAAGGATCTGTACTCTAGAAACTACAGAACACTCATGAAAGAAATTGAAGAAGACACAAAAAGATGGAAAAATATTCCATGCTCATGGATCAGAAAAATAAACATTGTTAAAATGTCTATGCTACCCAGAGCAATCTATACCTTCAGTGCCATCCCGATCAAAATTCCAATGACATTTTTCAAAGTGCTGGAACAAACAATCCTAAAATTTGTATGGAATCAGAAAAGACCCCGAATCGCCAAGGAGATGTTGAAAAAGAAAAACAAAGCTGGGGGCATCACGTTGCCCGATTTCAAGCTATATTACAAAGCTGTGATCACCAAGACAGCATGGTACTGGCACAAAAACAGACATATAGACCAATGGAACAGAATAGAGAACCCAGATATAGACCCTCAACTCTATGGTCAAATAATCTTTGACAAAGCAGGAAAAAACATGTAATGGAAAAAAGACAGTCTCTTCAATAAATGGTGCTGGGAAAATTGCACAGCCACATGCAGAAGAATGAAACTCGACCATTCTCTAACACCATTCACGAAGATAAATCAAAGTGGATGAAAGACCTCAATGTGAGACAGGAATCCATCAAAATCCTAGAGGAGAACATAGGCAGTAACCTCTTTGACTCGCCCACAGCAAATTCTTTCAAGATACATCTCCAAAAGCTAGTGAAACAAAAGCAAAAATGAACTTTTGGGACTTCATCAAGATAAAAAGCTTCTGCATAGTAAAGGAAACAGTCAACAAAACAAAGAGGCAACCCACAGAATGGGAGAAGATATTTGCAAATGACACTACAGATAAAGGCTGGTATCCAAGATCTATAAAGAACTTCTCAAACTCAACACCCAAAAAACAAATAAGTCAAAAAGTGGGCAGAAGATATGAGAAGACACTTCTCTGAAGAAGACATACAAATGGCTAACAGACACATGAAAAAATGTTCATCATCATTAGCCATCAGGGAAATTCAAATCAAAACCACATTGAGATACCACCTTACACTAGTTAGAATGGCAAAAATGGACAGGGAAAGAAACAACAAATGTTGGAGAGGTTGTGGAGAAAGCGGAACCCTCTTACACTGTTGGTGGGAATGCAAGTTGGTACAGCCACTTTGGAAAACAGTGTGGAGATTCCTCAAAAATTTACAAAGAGAGCTACCCTATGACCCAGCAATTGCACTCCTGGGTATTTACCCCAAAGACACAGATGTAGTGAAAAGAAGGGCCATATGCACCCCAATTTCATAGCAGCAATGTCCGCAATAGCCAAACTGTGGAAAGAGCCGAGATGCCCTTCAACAGATGAATGGATAAAGAAGATGTGGTCCATATATACAATGGAATATTACTCAGCCATCAGAAAGGATGAATACCCAACTTTTACATCAACGTGGATGGGACTGGAGGAGATTATGCTAAGTGAAATAAGTCAAGCAGAGAACGTCAATTATCATATGGTTTCACTTATTTGTGGAACATAAGGAATAGCATGGGGGACATTAGGAGAAGGAAGGGAAAAATGAAGGGAGGGAAATCGGAGGGAGAGATGAACCATGAGAGACAATGGACTCTGAGAAACAAACAGGGTTTTAGAGGGGAGGGGGGAGGGGGGATTGGCTAGCCCGGTGATGGATATTAAGGAGGGCACGTACTCCATGGAGCACTGGGTGTTATATGAAAACAATAGATCGTGGATCACCACATCAAAAACTAGTGATGTATTGTATGGTGACTAACATAACATGATAAAATTAAAATAAATAAATAAATAAGTAAATAAGGAAAAAAATACATATTCTAATTTTAAGTTCCCCCTTTTGGTCTTCTGTCAACCAAGCCTGCAGTAAAGAACATATATAGATCTTTATTTGTGGAAAAATTATTTTTGGCTAGTGTTGCCATTTAAGAGATTTAAGCACCAATTACTGTGGTGGAAAACTAGTACAAGTTCGGGGTGCCTGGGTGGCTCAGTCATTAAGCGTCTGCCTTCGGCTCAGGTCATGATCCCAGGGTCCTGGGATCCAGCCCTGCATCGGGCTCCCTGCTTGGCATGAAGCCTGCTTCTCCTTCTCCCACTCCCCCTGCTTTTGTTCCCTCTCTCGCTGTCTCTCTCTCTGTCAAATAAATAAATAAAATCTTTAAAAAAAAAAAAAAACTAGTTCAAGTTGTCAACTTTTTGCAATTATTGAGAAGAGCTGAATAGAGGACATTTGGGTAATCCTCACAAAGTCAATACAGGAAGTTGGAAAATTCGGGGAATGTCCTGTGTATTCACTTCTGGCAACCAGATACCAACCACATCTCTGGCCCTGCTTTTCTGTGATCTTCCCCACATAGGTTGTGCTCCAGGGTCTCAGGGGTTCTCAAAGGGTAGTGGCCCAAGGTGAGGTAAGATAGTTTGAGAAGTTCTAAACTAGATTAAAGAGCCACTGAAAAGTTTGAATCAAAGTAGCAGCATGATTAAGTTGGCATTTTAGAAAGATCATTATGTAAGATGAAAACAGAGAGGGAGACAAACCATAAGAGACTCTTAACTCTAGGAAACAAACTGAGGATTACTGGAGGGGAAGGGGATGGGGGGATGGGGTAACTGGGTGATGGGCGCTAAGGAGGGCACTTGATATAATGAGCACTGGATGTTATATGCAACAGATGAATCACTGGATTCTGCCCCTGCAACTAATAATAGAGTATATGTTGTATGCAAACAATGAGTCATAGAACACTGCATCAAAAACTAATGATGTAATGTATGGTGATTAACATAACATAATATAAATAAATAAATAAATAATAAAATAATACAGTTGTTACAAAGTTAAAAAAATAAAATAAATTGAGTTTAAATAAAAAAAGAAAAGAAAAATCATTATGGAATCTGTGTGAGATTTGGGAATAGGACCCAGAGACTGGGAAGCAGATGAGCCTGTTAAAAGACTCAGCACTCAGTAGGAGAGAAAGAATGAGGGCCATTAGACTTTTGTTTTCACCATATATTACTAATTAACTTACAGTATTGAATAAAATAAGTGCCACAGTTTTGAGGTCTTATTTAAAAGGAATCACTTTGCCAATAATCCTTTGTCACTTGGCCCAAATTCTTTGGGCAGTGACAGGTAAAGGACTCAGACTTGATAAAGAATTGTGAAATTCGTAATAGCTCCCCTTACTAGGATTTATGTGTGTGTGCTGGATACTGAGCAGTTTTCCATACATTACTTCTATAATGTCATCATGAAATAGGCAGTTAATTTAGTGCAGTGGCTAAGAGCCAGGTTCAAAGGTCAGAATTCTGGGTTTCAAATCTTGGCTCTGTCACTTTGTTAGTTGTGCCTCAGTAGGACCCACTTTCTTAATCCCTTTGATGAAGATAAAACAGTGTTACCATGTATGATCATTAAGGACTACATGAGATAAGGGGCTTAAGTTGTTGTGTATAGGGTGTATCCTGCTATAAGTGCTCAATAAGTGTTAGGTATTGTAACATAATTTTTTTTTAAGATTTTATTTATTTGAGAGAGAGCATGAGAGGGGGGAGGGTCAGAGGGAGAAGCAGACTCCCTGCTGAGCAGGGAGCCCAGTGGGGGACTCGATCCTGGAACTCCAGGATCATGACCTGAGCCGAAGGCAGTCACTTAACCAACTGAGCCACCCAGGCGTCCCTTGTAACATAATTTTACAGATGAGAAAACTGAATCTTAGAGAAACTAGGTTACTTTTCCATAGTCACACAGTAAGTGACAGGCCAGGGGTTTCACCTAGACTTCAAAGACTCTGATCTTAATCATTACTTTCTATTAACTTTCAATATATACAGGTCTGGAGATGATAAAATATATGACTATGAAAAGAGAAAAACTGAAGTATTCTTTTTTTTCATAAGAAGAAAAGATGGGGCACCTGGGTGGCACAGTCAGTTAAGCGTCTGCCTTCAGCTCAGGCCATGATCCCAGGGTCCTGGGATCAAGCCCCGCATCGGGCTCCCGGCTCAGCAGGGAGCCTGCTTCTCCCTCTCCTTTTGCCCCTCCCCCTGCTCATGCTTGCTCTTGCTGTCTCTCTCTCTCTCTGTCAAATAAATAAAATCTTTAAAAAAAAAAAAAAGAAGAAGAAGAAGAAGAAAAAATGATGTGACCTAGCAATTGTTCTGAGAACATTATGTGGACTTTCGGAAATGGAATAAGGAATCCGAAAGAAATGGTTACCACTTTTTTAAAAAACTGTTTTTTTAAAATTGAAGTATAATTAACATACAGTGTTATGTTAGTTCCAAGTGTACAATATAATGACTCAATTCTACACATTACTCAGTGCTCATCATGGTAAGTGTACTCTTAATCCCTGAATCTGTTTGTTTTTTGTTTGTTCGTTTGCTTTGTTTTTTTTAGATTCCACATTTAAGTAAAATCATATGGTATTTGTCCTTCTCTGTCTGATTTGATTTACTTAGCATTGTACCTTCTAGATCCATCCATGTTGTCACAAATGGCCAGATTTCATCCTTTTTTATGGCTAAAATATTCCACTGTATATAGATACACCCCCACACACACACATCTTTCTTACGTATTCATCTATGGATGGACACTTGGGTTGCTTCCACATCTTGGCTATTACAAATAATGCTGCAATAAACATAAGGGTGCATATATCTTTTTGAATTACTGTTTTCATTTTCTTTGGGTAAATACCCAGTGGTGGAATTACTAGATCATATGGTAATGCTGTTTTTAATTTTCTGAGGAACCTCCATACTGTTTTCCACAGCAGTTGTACCAATTTACATTCCCACCAACAGTGCCCAAGATTTCCTTTTCTCCACCTCTTACCAACACTTGTTATTTCTTGTCTTCTTGATACTAGCCGTTCTGACAGGTGTGTGGTAATATCTCATTGTGGTTTAGATTTGCATTTCCCTGATGATTGGTGATGTTGAGCATCTTTTCATGTGTCTGTTGACCATCAGTATGTCTTCTTTGGAGAAGTGTCTGTTCAGGTCCTCTGCTCATTTTTTAATCAGATTGTTTGGGGGTTTTGTTATATATATATACACACACACATGTATATCTATATATGTATATATAGATATATATATATAAAAGTTCTTTATATATTTTGCATATTAGCCCCTTACCCAAAATATCATTTGCAAATATCTTCTCCTGTTCAGTAAGTTGCCTTTTTGTTTTGTTGGTATTTTCCCTTGCTGTGCAAAAGCCTCAGTATCTAACAGCTTTGATAGCAATCCTGATTATTGAAAGATTCCATATTTGGTAATTCACCAACTCACTAATGTTTATCTGTAACCCTCAGATCAATATTACAGTTATTATGCGGTCAATTGAGGACATGAGCATGCACAGAGCAGCAAAAAATCTGAGTTGTCTTACATGCAACCTCAGCTGCCTGAGGCCAAACAAGGTAATACTTAGCCTTCTTGTTTTGGCTGATACTGTAAATAAATGTCTTTTGGTTGTCTATTTAGTGCCACACTTTTGTATTTTATGCTTTTTGTTGGTGATTTTGCTGTTTAAAATCACGCTGAAGCATAGTACTGAAATGGTATCTAGTGTTCCAAAATACAAGAAGGATGTGATGTGTCAACATGGAGAAAACACATGTTGGATAAGTTTCATTAAGGCATGAGTTATAGTACTGTTGACCATGAGTTCAATGTTAATGAGTCAATATATATTAATAAGGTGTCTTTAAATAGAAACACACAGAAAACAGTATTTCCACTAGGAACAATAGTTCAGTGTTCAAGGCAACTGAATAGAACATAACTACCTTGATAAGAATCAACTGTGTGTATGTGTGTGTATGTTTATATCAGAATCAATTTTCATGAAATATAGTACTTAACCTTACTGTGTGTGATGCACTTTGATAATCTTTTATGTTTCCTTTTAATTATGCTTATAATGTCTCAACTCCCTGAATTAACTAATAACCCACTAACAGGTCATGGGTTGGCAGTTGGAAACACTGTTCTACCTAGCGCAGAAAGAAAAGCAGTTTTTCTAAGATGAGTAAATAAAGTCAGTATTCAACATTTATGGGAAAGATAATGGGACAAGTTAAATGATTGCATTCTGAAGAAATTTGAAAAGTGGTCATTCTTTCAGCTACTGTGTTAGTTTTCATTTTCCCATTGGATATATAACAGCTGTTGAACGTAAGAACGGTTTAATGCATAGACACCATTTCTTTTTTGACATTTGAGGGAGTTCATAATCTTTTATAAATGAAGCAGTAAAGAAAAGGTTGGTTTGTGATCAAGTTTAAGGCAGAAGGCCAGAAACTTTCCATAGATGAATAAGTGGATATTTACCTTGCATGCTAAACAAGATTGGCTTATACGTTTCAGCAAATATTTGGTTGGAACAATTCTATTGGTTTAAAGGGCAATGGCAAGATTGCCCAGGCTTTGTTCTGCTTGGTTATTGGCCCAATTCAATTCAAATTAGTCTGTTCTGATATAATAAAGGAAGAATTTTCATCATGATTATTAATTAGTTGTTAATAACATAGCAGTGGTATTAGAATATGACAAACTATGCCACCAAAATAAATAAGTCCTAATAAATAAGCAGCATAATACATAGAGGCTTATTTTTTTCATGTCACAATTTGGTGAAGGCCAGGCAGCTCTCCTGTGAGCAATGACTCATGAACCCAGGCTGTTTCCATTTTGTTCTGCCAATCTGCAGCTTCAAGTTCACCCTGGCATTACTTCTCTGAAGATGGAGAAGAGAAGACAAAGAACATAAAAGACTATTCTGCATATTTTAGAGATCAGCTCTAAAAGTGGTTCTGTACTTTTGTCCATGTTCCATTGGCCAGGACCCAGACACAGGCCAACCAAACTCCAAGGGAAGCTGGGAAATGTGGAGGAGCACTGATATGGGAGAGCTCTAATAGTCTCTACACAGGCAGCAGTTTCTCCAACCTCCATGTTGGTCTTCACATTGGTGCAGGCAACCTATATCTTGGTTGATTACATGACTGAGGACACTTTTAGATAGCTGTCTGTGTTTATGGTTGTTATTAATAAATATTTTTATTTTCTTTAATAAAAATATTTGAGATCCTCTATGACTATTGTAAAGATGGAACTAAAAAGGAGGCAGGCCTACAAAGTAGATTACTCATAAATATATTTTATAGTATCTGGAATTCACATTTTTTATAATGTGGCCCCTAGATGACTTGAATCTGAATCATCTTGATTCAAATTGTTAAATCTAAATTTTTTTTAAGATTTTATTTGTTTGTCAAAGAGAGCGAGCATGTGCACAAAGAAGGGGGAGAGGCAGGCAGAGGGAGAAGCAGGCTCCCTGATAAGCAAGGAGCCGGATGAAGGACTCGATTCCAGGACCCTGAGATCATGACCTGAGCCAAAGTCAGGCACTTAACCAACTGAGCCACCCAGGTGTCCCAAATCTAAATTTTTTTAATGTAGATTTCAGGGAACCACCTCTGACCTATTAAATCAGAATCTATCTTAGTGAAGCTCAAGAATCTGCATTTTAAACTGCTTCTTAGATTATTCCTGTGTGCACCAGTATTTGAGAACTACTGCCCAACGAACTGAAATCTCTTCCACTTGAAAGCTTAATCTGTCTGTGATTACAAAATAAGCTCAGATCTGAGAGCCAATTTCAATCTTCTTTACTAAATGAGGAAAGCCAAGGATAGAAAATTCTAGGATTTAAACTGTTATAATGTTGGTTGAAACAGATGATAACAGAGCCCAGACAATCAAGGCCAGAAAAAGAATAAAGCAGGACAGACTTAACTTGGACACCAAAGCCCCTCAAAAGTTTATTTTTTTTAAAGATTTTATTTATTTATTTGACAGAGAGAGACACAGCAAGAGAGGGAACAAAAGCCAGGGGAACAGGAGAGGGAGAAGCAGGCTTCCCGCTGAGCAGAGAGCCCGATGTGGGGCTCGATCCCAGGACCCTGGGATCATGACCTGAGCCAAAAGCAGACACCCAACAACTGAGCCACCCAGGTGCCCCAAAAGTTTATTTTTGATGTGTTCGTGCATGCATGCATGTGTGTGTGTATGTAAATCTTATCGCTACCACTTCCTTTCTCATCATGTTTTCTAATTCATCCCTCCCCTGCCCTTCTAAGTGTCTGCTGAACAAAAGCCACCTGCAAACCTAGCCTTTTTGCTAATATAAAATGTTGTAATAACAATATCATCACAAGGCTGCTCTGAGAATGTGTGTGAGAAGGCTAAATGAATGCCAGCAATTATCAAAATCTAACATAACCATTGACAGACTGATAGTGTTTCTGGACTCTAAAAGTTATCCATGGTGGGCCAAGAAATTTCAAATTTCAGACTGAAAGTTCTGATAGACCATTACCCAAGAGTTGTGAATCGTTGATATAGATGACCCCATTGGTACATCATGGCACCCACCAGAAATGAGTTAGGAATGCCAGGCCACCCAAGTACACCCTGTCCTATGGAGTATTGCCAGGGTAAATGATACATAGCCCAACCCCACCTCTACCACTGCCCAACCCACCCACTCAGAGAAGGTTTTAAGCCAAATGTACATCAGTGGATAACTTGCCTACATTTGCCTCTTATAGACATGGCCTTGGAGTCTCCTCAAACAACGAACCGCCCATCGGTTCAGAAAATGACAGGGTTCGATTTTAATGGGTCTCTCTGCCCCCTCACAGGGATGTGGTCAGGAAGAGAAAGAGAGAAGGGGGTGGGGGGAGTCTAAAGTGCCTAAGACCACAGGAAGAATCATGCTACAATGTTTTGCATGAGCTATTATGAATTTAAAGAAGCAAAGGCTAAGGCAACATCTCCTTTAATTTGGATATGTAAGATCTAAGCAAAGCTAAAAAGAAGACTGTTGGTTAGCAGTGAAAAGAAAGATTCTTCCAAAATATTAATGGAATGGTGACAGAAAAGGGAAAATAGCATGCTGTGTTTTTTGAACTGTAGGTCACAACCCATTAATGAATCATAAAATCAATTTTAGTGCATTTTTAATGGAAAAATAAAATAGAACAGGACATCACAGATAGTAAGGATATTTGACCTAGTTTTATTTCAATTTGTGGTATCTGTATTTCGATTACAATATTATATCTTTTTAATTGTTTTGTTTTTTTTAATAAATTCAATTAGCCAACATAATAATACATCATTAGTTTTTGATGTAGTGTTTAATGATTCATTAGTTGTGGATAACACCCAGTGCTCATCAGATCACTTTGAATAGTAGATTGATTGTCATGGGAAAAGTTTGAAAATGTGTAGCAGAAAGCTACCTGCTCTAGAATTACAGGGAGTTTGCATACAGGCTCTATCACTCTTTAGTTTTATGACTTGTAACAAGCCACAGTTTCCTCAGATGCAAAGTGGGAATAATATCTATAAGAATTCTTGGGAAGTAGGGGCACCTGGATGGCTCAGTCGTTAAGTGTCTGCCTTTGGGTCAGGTCATGATCCCGGGGTCCTGGGATCGAGCCCCGCATTAGGCTCCCTGCTCAGCGGCAAGCCTGCTTCTCCCTCTCCCACTCCCCTCCTTGTGTTCCTGCTCTCACTATCTCTCTCTCTGTCAAATAAATGGAGTCTTTAAAAAAAAAAAGAATTCTTGGGAAGTCAATGAGATCATATATATAAACCCCTTTAGCACAATGTCTACTACAAAATAGTCACTTAATAAATGTCAGTTTCCTTCTTTCCACTTAAGGTATTTTGTATATAGGTAGATTCAGGTACCACAGCAACAATCATTTGATTTTCCCTTGACCTCAGTTTCCTCATTCTGAAATAATGTGGAGTTTTGCCTGCTCTATAATTGTCTGATTTAATGAAAATGGTCATTCTATTATTACCTCAGAGAGAGTCTCTTTTTTTATTTAAATTCAATTAGCCAACATATAGTACCTCATTAGTTTCAGATGTAGTGTTCAATAATTCATCAGTTGCATATAACACCCAGTGCTCAATCACTTCACGTGCCCTCCCTAATGCCCATCACCCAATTACCCCATCTCCCTACCCACATCCCCTCTGGCAACCCTCATTTTGTTTCCTATAGTTAAGAGTCTCTCATGGTTTTTCTCCCTCTCTGATGACTTCCCATTCAGTTTTCCCTCCCTTCCCCTATGATCCTCTATGCCGGTTCTTATATTCCACATATGAGTGAAACCATATGATAATTGTCTTTCTCTGATTGACTTATTCCACTCAGCATGATACCCTCCAGTTCCATCCATGTCGATGTAAATGGTAGGTATTCATCCTTTCTGATGGCTGAGTAATATTCCACATCTTCTTTATCCATTCATCTGTCAATGGATATCTGGGCTCTTTCCATAGTGTGGCTATTGTGGATATTGCTGCTGTAAACATTGGGGTGCAGGATCACTACATTTGGATCACTACATTTCTATCTTTGGGGTAAATACCTAGTAGTGCAATTGCTGGGTCGTAGGGTAGCTCTATTTTTATCTCTTGAGGAACCTCCACACTGTTTTCCAGAGTGACTGCACCAGCTCTCATTCCCACCAACAGTGTAGGAGGGTTCCCCTTTCTCCACATCCTCCCAATGTCTGTCGTTTCCTGACTTGTTAATTTTAGCCATTCTGACTGGTGTGAGGTTGTATCTCGTTGTGGTTTTGATTTGTATTTCCCTGATGCCAAGTGATGTGGAGCATTTTTTCATGTGTCTGTTGGCCATTTGTATGTCTTCTTTGGAGAAATGTCTGTTCATGTCTTCAGCCCATTTCTTGACTGGATTATCTGTATTTTGGGTATTGAGTTTGATAAGTTCTTTATAGATCTTAGATACTAGCCCGTCATCTGACATATCATTTGCAAATATCTTCTCCGATTCTGTAGGTTGCATTTTAGTTTTGTTGACTGTTTCCTTTGCTGTGCAAAAGCTTTTTATCTTGATGAAGTCCCAATAGTTCATTTTTGCTTTTGCTTTCCTTGCCTTTGGAGATATGTCTAGCAAGAAGTTGCTGCGGCCAAGGTCAAAGACGATTGCTGCCTGTGTTCTCCTCTAGGATTTTGATGGATTCCTGTCTCACATTTAGGTCTTTCATCCATTTTGAGTTTACCTTTGTGTATGGTGTAACGAAGTGGCCCAGTTTCATTCTTCTGCGTTTGGCTGTCCAGTTTTCCCAGACCATTTATTGAAGAGAGTGTCCTTTTTCCATTGAATATTCTTTCCTCTTTGTCGAAGACTAGTTGACCATAGAGTTTAGGGTCCATTTCTGGGCTCTCTATTCTGTCTGGTTTTTTTTTGCCAGTACCATACTGTCTTGATGATTACAGCTTTGTAATATAGCTTGAAGTCCAGAATTGTGATGCAATTGTGATTCAATAACCAATGGCCAATGATTTAATTAATAATGCGTACATGATGGAACCTCCATAAATAGCTCTAAATGACAGGGTTCAAAGGCATTCCAGGTTAATGAATAAATTAAGGTACTGGGAGGATGGTGTACCCAGAGAGGACATGGAAGCTCCAGCATCCCTCCCCTCCATACCTTCTCCTACACATCTCTTCCATTTGACCATTACTATGTTGTATCCTTCATAATAAACCAGTAAGTAACGTGCCTTCCTAAAGTTCTGTGAACAGTTCTAGCAAATTATCAAACCTGAGGAGATCATGGGAACCACTGATTTATAGCCAGTCAGCCAGAAGTGTGGGAGGTGTGGATCTTGCAATTGGCATCTGAAATCGGAGCAGTCTTATGGAACTGAGCTCTGTACATATGAGATCTGATGCTAACTTCATTTAACTTTCCTGAACCCCCGTCATATCATTGGCAAAGAGATGAATATAATAATACCTTTTATGCCTACTTCACAGGGTTATTGTAAGAATCAAACAAAATTATGCTTGTGAAAATACTTTGTAAACAGAAAAGAACTGTAAGTGCATTAGTTATTATTATGGATATAATATTTTTCCCTTTCCCTACAGAAAAGATAATTATACCTAAATATTCTAGAGCCTAGTTCTGATATGATTCACATGGTAGATACTGCTGAGTGAAACCACACAGTAGTATTTTCCAGTCTGCTGACTCCATACTCTTCTTTCAACCCCTGCCTCCTACTGCTGCTCCTTTTTTTTTTTTTTAAGAGAGAGAGAGAGCTGGTGAGAGGGAGGGGAAGGACAAGGCAGAGGGAAAGGGAGAGAGAATCTCAGGCAGGCTCCATGCCCATGGAGCCTGAGGCGGGGCTCAATCTCATAACCTTGATATCAGGACCCAAGCTGAAATCAAAAGTTGGACGCTTAACCGACTGAGACACCCAGGCGCCCCTCCTGCTGCTACTCCTTCTGGTACCACCTTTGGAGCATTAGTGAGTTGTCTATCTCTACTGGGACTGCAGGCCTCCTCTGTTTTGGTGTGGGGGTGGTAACAGGATAAGGTTGGCAGAAAAAGAATAGATGCAGGCACCAAATCATTGGACAGGGAAAATTATAGCAAATTGACCTCACAAGCACAAAATGTTTAGAAGAGACTATACTATATCAAAGAACATTGCAAAGTAAATTATTCCCATTTAAAATTAGAACACTGTCAAATTTAGAAAACATAAATCAATATCTCAATGATAACATGTAGTCAAGGAAGGTCTTAGTTTACACAAGTTAAGCTAATGCTTGGATCTTTTGCTATAAAATACCCTCTCTCTGATGTCAGAGGATGATGTCAAAGGATGTGTTCTCTGTGGGAGACAGAATGGGGCAAGGATCAGCCCCCACAAGAGAAAACTAAGTTTCGTAGGCCTAGGTCTTCACTTGGAATATTGTCCAAGTGCTCAGTCATAAGGGAAATTTACCATCCTTTCTGGTTTTTAGGGCTGTAATTATGTCTGTATTTTGTCTAAATTGATGGCTGCTGTGTTTGAAAAGGCAGGAAGCTATACCACAGTCATCTTCAGAGTTTGAAGATATATGGTAATTAATGTCACCAACGTGCCCAAGTTGCAAATCAGGACAGGATTGATTCATTATTCAGAAATGTTGATGCTGTTTTCAGCAAGGCTATATTTCATCAGTATCTAAAATCATGTCAGAGGATAAAGATAGTAAAAGGACACAAGATCACAGTGTACAGTTTGACTTAATCAGCACAACATAAAATCGCATTTCTAAAATAATTCTGATTTGCACTGATGCTGGCAAATCAAAAATTTTTAAACAAGCATACTACAAAATAGAAAAGAATATTCTTCATAAATAATTTTGTAAACTTCATGTTTGAATTACATGTTTTAATCACAAAGAATAGCTTCATAAGGAGCACCTGAATGGCTCAGTCAGTTGAGCATCCAACTCTTGGTTTCCACTCAGGTCATGATCTCAGGATCTTGAGATCAAGCCCTGTGTCTGGCTCCACACTCAGCAGGGAGTCTGCTTCTCTCCCTCTCCCTCTGCCCCTCCCCCGGCTCATGCTCTCTCTCTCTCTCCCTCTCTAAAATAAATAAATAAATCTTTTTTAAAAATACCTTCATAAAAATAAGAAAACTTTTCTGCATATATTATGTGCATTATGTGTTCAGTATTGTATAATGAAATAAGAGCAGTTTTAAGGTATAACCAGATTTCTTGATTAGTCACTGTCTAGATGAAAAGGTAAAACAGAATTCTGATAGATATCATCCAGAGTGCAAGTGAATGATACCAAGAGACCCTACCCAATATGTCACTTCATTCAGCTGCTTGGGACACATCCTATAGAAAATCCAAGCAGGCCTTCATTCAGATGTTCTTCTCCTCAGACTCTGAGCCATTGTTTCTTTCACGGATGAGACAGACAATTGGTATAAATATCCTTCAGACACTCTCTTGTGTGGATTTGTCACATTTGGACATGGGACTCTGAGGTCTCCTTCAAGTTTTTGTGCAGACATTTATGCATATGCATAGATTCTTTTCTGAGAAAAAAGGCTTTCTGCTCTATCTGCTGACATAGATAAGAGAATTTTCTAGATCCTCAATTTCTTAAGAATTGTTTTACCTTTGCCCCCTTTTACTTGATAACTAAACAGTATAGATCTTTAATCAATTATGCACAATAGCTACACTTCAAAATTGAGGACAGAAGCCTCAGTTTAGAAATAACTATGACCAAGTACCTGTTCTCTGGTTGAGGAAGTGATACTGAGAAAGCCTGAGAAGGATGTTAAATTTCCAGGCCTCTGGGGCCACCTGGCTGGCTCAGTTGGTTAAGCGTCTGACTTCAGTTCAGGTCATGATCTTGGGGTCCTAGGATTGAGCCCCACATCAGGCTCCCAGCTCAGAGGAGAGTCTGCTTGTCCATCTCCCTCTGCCTCTCCCCCCCCGGTGCTCTCTCTCTCTCTCTCTCTCTCTGTCTCAAATAAATAAATAAAATATTTAAAAAAAAATTTCAGGCCTCTGGATTGTTTTATCCTTGTATAAACCGAAGAATGTAACCCTACCCCAACTAATAACAATAGCTAGACTTTTTGAGGATTTAAACACATGCTAAACACTAAGAGCTTTAATTTATTTAATTCTCACAACAATTCAATTGTAATAATTATTTGTATCCTTACTTCGCAAAAGAGGAAACTGAGGCTCAGGGAGGTTAAGTGCCTTGCCCAGAACCTGATCTACTGAATAGTGGGGTCAAGATCCAGACACTTGACAGAGTCCTAGAATCACATTTCTGGCTTAGTCTAAAGAAGTCTGTGAAACACTTTGTCACTCTCATTTTTTGGCTTATGGTCCTATTCTTGTTTTTCCTTTCTTTCATCACCTATTTCCAACATCTTGACTGTATGTATTTTTGTACGTTCCCTCAGTTTTTTTCTCCTTAATCAAGGTTTTTCATAAATAAATAAAGTGTCAATTAGGACTTTTATTCCAAAATATTGTTATCTGTGATTAACCATAACCATCATTATCAACAATATGAAACATGTATATTTGTTCAAAATATCCTGGACTCTAACTGAAAAATATTGAACTTTAATCAGTGGAAATTGAATGGGATTTGGCCAGACTGGTACCATGTAAAACTGGAAGTGTTATAAATGATTTTTTTTTCTTTTTTTTAGAGAGTGCAAGTGGGGGAGAGGAACAGAGGGAGAGGGAGAGAGAGAATCTTAAGCAGACTCCATGCTCAGTGCAGAGCCCAACATGGGACTCAATCTCACAACCCTGAGATCATGACCTGAGCCAAAATTGAGATTGGATGCTTAACCAACTGAGCCACCCGGGCGCCCCTGTTAAATGAAATTTAAAAGGCAGTATCTCATGGCTTCCCTTTCCCTTTCCCAGTGTGGAGAATCAGCAAGATGGCTGAAGGTGTTAGTGTAGCAACAAAGGGTTTGGGGCACCATGGGGAGGCACAGACCAGCAGGTGTATTGGCCAAGGTCATGGGACAATAGGGAGTAGGGAGTCTAAGGTAGCAAAAGAAGGAAATGACTGGTTTAGTTGGGAATTGGTTACACTGAGTAGACAAGTTGGGGAAAATGAGAGCCATGCTTCTTAGTGCCAGAAAAGGTATTTAAACCATAAGCAGGGGAAAATGCTAGGAAGAACCTTGAGATAGGGAATTAGTATCAGAGGTAACAATGTGAATTCATGGTTTTAAAATACATGTATACGCATGGAAATAGAAATAGTTATGGATGTATATATGTGTATTTATATGCCCGCTTATATACCTAGTTCTGTCTACTAAGAAAGCCTAGAAGCAATGAGACTCTACTAGTAGTGAGTACACCACACTGGTATTTTAGTTTCTAAATACCATTCTCCTCTGAAAGGAATCAGAGCACTTTGGAAAAGTGGCTGATACTAAGACTGAGGCAAATAAAATACAAGATGAGCCTGAAATATCTTTTTATATCAGAAAGTATGTAAATACTCCCAAGAATGATGAGGACATGTCAAAGGAGGACAAGAGCCAGCCTAAAGGGACCCCCGCTGGCCAATTTAGGGACAATTTGAACATCAAAATAAATATTATTAGTGACTGATTACAAAAAATAGTAAAATAGGAATCCATGAGTCCATACAGATATAATGGAATAGAGTACAAGAGAAAGCTTTTTCTTTAAAAATGTCAACTATTAAATGTAAAAAATAGAGAATAACCATTTTTGCAACCATTATAAGGAAGGTTGAGGTGCGCCTGGGTGGCTCAGTCATTAAGCATCTGCCTTTGGCTCAGGTCATGGTCCCAGAGTCCTGGGACTGAGCCCCGCATCAGGCTCCCTGCTCTGCAGAGAGCCTGCTTCTCCCTCTCCCACTCCCCCTGCTTGTGTTCCCTCTCTCACTGTGTCTCTCTCTGTCAAAATAAATAAATAAAATCTTTAAAAAAAAAAAAAAAGAAGAAGGCTGATTGAAACAGAAACTATTAATGGATACTGAAACTGGTGGACAGAGGTTGGATGAGGTACAAGATATTAGCAAAATATCAGAATAATTCCCTGCTTATATACTACAAATACGATTCAGTTGCAAAGGAGAAAATGATGACTTTAAGGTGGAGAAATCTGGTAGAGAGCAACATGGCAGGTAGTCAGTATTAACACCACCAGCAGTAGGATGAGTTAACACCATGTCCCCTGGATGTGAGGCACTGAGAAGAGCACAAAGTCATTTCAGTGGTACCCCTGCCAACAATGGGTGGCCTGAGTCTGTCGTGAAAACACATCACATGGACCCCATTGAAGATCATCCTATAAATGCAAGGTTTCTACTCTAAAACTGTCAAGCACATGAAAGGGAGATAAAAAGTAGAAACAAATCGAAGACAAGACAGCTAAATGTAACTCATTTTCCTGGAGGATCTGGAAACAAACAGGAAAAAGAGGCATTTGGCAGAATTTGAATGGGGTCTTTCAATTAGACAATTGTGTTGTACCAATGTTGACATGTCTATGTGGAGAGTGGTGGGCTATTTTTATATATGAGTGTCATTAATTTTAGGAAATACACACCAGAGTATCTAGAGGTGATGGAATATCATTTCTGCAACTTACTCTCCAAATGTTTGGAAATAGATTAATGATAATGGAGTATGAGTGATGCAGCAAACATTATACAGTAATATTATGCAGTAAAATAGAAACATTTGAAGAATATAGGAGAGGGGCGCCTGGGTGGCTCAGTTGTTAAGCATCTGCCTTTGGCTCAGGTCATGATCCCAGGGTCCTGGGATCGAGCCCCCCATCAGGCTCCCTGCTCTGCGGGAAGCCTGCTTCTCCCTCTCCCACTCCCCCTGCTTGTATTCCCTCTCTTGCTGTGTCTCTCTCTGTCAAATAAATAAATAAAATCTTTAAAAAAAAAAAAAAGAATATAGGAGAAAGAGCTATTGCAGTTCTTTTATCTGTTCTGGCAACTGTCATATAAGGTTGGGGTTATTTCATAATAAATTATTTAAAATTTAAAAAGCATCTTCATTATATTGATAGACTCTTTTTTTTTTTTTTTTTTTTTAAGATTTTTTTTATTTATTTGACAGAGAGAGAGATAGCGAGAGCAGGAACACAAGCAGGGGACTGGGAGAGGGAGCAGGCTTCCTGCTGAGCAGGGAGCCCGATGTGGGACTCGATCCCAGGACCCTGGGATCATGACCTGAGCCGAAGGCAGACGCTTAACGACTGAGCCACCCAGGCGCCCCTATATTGATAGACTCTTAAGACAACTGGATGAAAGGCAAAAAACTCAGCCAGTTGCCAGTTACACTATTTTAACAAATGTTTTTCTACTGAAATGATCAGTAGTTCATAGCTACTTACTCCTTGCTACAGAAAGTAACAGCAGGTTAGATTTAGTTTGTGTGATTACCTCTTGACATAAATCTCTAACTTTGAGTCAAATGGCGTGTCTAGTTTTGAAAGACAATGCAAAAATTATAATTATCTATGAAAACACTGTTTTTCTATGAAAATACTATTTTTATGGGAAACAGTTTATGTGATGCCATCTTAAAACATATAAACTTGTGGCATGAAACACAAAAAAAGGCCCTTTTACAAGTAATTCTGGAGTTCAGACATAACAAGAAAAACTACTGTCAAAATATGTGATATGAACCTACTATTTCTCCGGATGCTGATACCTTTATAACACACATTGACCACATTATATGATGTCTTTTTTTTTTAATGTGTATTTATTTATTTATTTGAATATAATTGACACACAATGTTACATTAGTTTCAGCTATACAACTTAGTGATTTGGCAAGTTTATACATTATGCTATATTCACCACAGATAGAGCTATTGTCTATCCCATTACATCACTATTATAATATCATTGGCTATATTCCTTATACTCTGCTTTTTATTCCTGTGACTTACTAAGTCCATAACTGGAGGCCTATATCTCCCTCTCCCCTTTACCCATTTTGCCCAACCCCTCAGCCCCCTCCCCTCTTGCAACCATTACTTTGTTCTCTGTATCTATAGTTCTGATTCTACTTTTTATTTATTCATTTTTTTAGATTCCATTTATGAGTAGAATCATACGGCATTTGTCTTTCTCAGTCTGACTTATTTCACTTAGCATAATACCCTCTAGGTGCATCTCCATGTTGTCTCAAATGGCACAATCTCATCCTTTCTTGTGGCTGAGTAATATTCCGTTGTGTATATATACCACATTTTCCTTATCCATTTGTTTACTGATGGACACTTACATTGCGTCCATTGCTTAGATATTGTAAATAATACTACATTAAACAGGGGTGCATGTATTATTTTGAATTAGTGTTTCCATTTTTCCTGGGTCAATACCCAATAGTAGAATTATTGGATCATATAGTATTTCTATTTTTACTTTTCTGAGGAAACTCCATAATGTTTTTCACAGTAGCCGTACCAATTAACATTCCCACCAACACTGCACAATGGTTCCTTTTCTTCCACATTCTCCCTAACACTTGTTGTTTCTTGTCTTCTTGATTTTAACCATTCTAACAGGCATGAGATGATATCTCATTGTGATTTTGATTTGATTTACCTGATGATTAGTGACATTGAGTGTCTTTCCATATGTCTGTTGACCATCAGTATGTCTTCTTTGGAAAAATGTCTATTAGGGTCCTCCTCATTTTTTAATCAAATTGTTCGTATTTTTGGTGTTGACTTATATGAGTTCTTTTTATATTTTGGCTTTTAACCCATTATTGGATCTATCATTTGCAAATATCTCCCATTCAGTAGGTTGTCTCTTTGTTTGTTGATGGTTTCGTTTGCTGTGCAAAAGCTTTTTATTTTGATATAGTCCTAATTGTTTATTTTTGCTTTTGTTTCCCTTGCCTTAGGAGATGTATCTAGAAAAATTTTGCTGCAGCTCATGTCAGAGAAATTACTGCCTGTGTTCTCCTCTATGATTTTTATGGTTTCGTGTCTCACATTTAGGTCTTTAATCCATTTTGAATTTGTTTTTGTGCATGGTGTAAGAAAGTAGTCCAATTTCATTCTTTTACATATAGCTGTCCAGTTTTCCCAGGACCATTTATTGAAAAGACCGTCTTTTCCCCATTGTATATTCCTGCCTCCTTTGTCATAGATTAATTGACCATATAAATGTGGGGTCTCTATCCTGTTCTGTTGATCTAGGTGGCTGTTTTTGTGCCAGTACCATACTGTTTTGATTACTACAGCTTTGTAGTATATCTTGAAATCTAGAATTGTGATACCTCCAGTTTTGTTCTTCTTTCTCAGGATTGCTTTGGCTATTCAGGGTCTTTATAGTTCCATACAAATTTTAGTATTATCTGTTCTAGCTTTGTGAAAAAATGCTGTTGGTATTTTGATAAATACTGCATTGAATCTATAGATTGCTTTCAGTAATATGGACATTTTGACAATAATAATCTTTCCAATCCATAAGCGTGGAATATCTTTCCATTTGTATATGTCATCTTCAATTTCTTTCATCGGTGTTTTATAGTTGTCAGCGTACAAGTGTTACAACTCTTTGGTTAAGTTTATTCCTAGGTATTTTATTCTTTTTGGTGCAATGGTAAATGGTGTTGTTTTAATTTCTCTTTCTGCAACTTCATTGTTAGTGTATAGAAACGCTACTGATTTTTGGGTATTCATTTTGTATCTTGCCACTTTACTGAATTTATTATTTCTAGTAGTTTTTTGGTGGAATCTTTAGGATTTTATATGTATAGTGTTATGTTTTCTGGGAATAGTGACTAATAATCTAACTTCTTTACCAATATGGATGCCTCTTATTTCTTTTTCTTGTCTGATTGTTGTGGCTAGGACTTCCAGTATTATGTTGAATAAAAGTGGCAAGAGTGGACATCCTTGTCTTGTTCCTGACCTTAGAGGGAAGGCTCTCAGGTTTTTACCATTGAGGATGATGTTAGCTATGGGTTTTTCATATATGGCCTATAGGTATGTTCCTCCTAACCCCATTTTGGGTTTTTTGGGTTTTTTTAAAGATTTTATTTATTTATTTGACAGAGAGAGACACAGTGAGAGAGGGAACACAAGCAGGGGGAGTGGGAGAGGGAGAAACAGGCCTCCCACTGAACAGGGAGCCCGATGAGGGGCTCCATCCCAGGACCCTGGGATCATGACCTGAGCCAAAGGCAGACACTTAATGACTGAGCCAACCAGGCACCCCCTAACCCCATTTTGTTGAAAGTTTTTATCATGAATGGATGTTGACTCTTGTCAAATGCTTTTTCTGCATCTATTGACTTGATTATATGATCTTTATCCTTCATTTTGTTGATGTGGTGTATGACATTGATTTGTGAATATTGAACCACATTTACATCCCAGGAATAGATCCCACTTGATCATGGTGAATGGTCTTTTTGATGTATTTTTGAAGTGTGGTTTGCTAATATTTTGTTGAGGATTTTGGCATCTATGTTTATCAAGGATATTGGCTGTAGGTGTGTGTGTGTGTGTGCATGTGTGTGCGTGTGTGTGTGTGTATAGTGTCTTTATCTGGTTTTGGTGTCAGGGTAATGCTGGCCTCATAGAAGATGTTTGGTAGTTTTCCTTCCACTTCTATTTTTTGGAATAATTTGAGGAGAATAGGTTAACGCTTTTTTAAAAGTATAGTAGAATTCACCTGTGAATCCATCTGGCCCTAGACTTTTATTTTTTGGTAGTTTTTTTGTTACCAATTCAATTTCATTACTTGTTATCAGTCTATTCAGAGTTTCTATTTCTTCTTGGTTCAGTTTTGGAAGCCTGTATGTTTCTAGGAATTTGTCCATTTCTTCTAGGTCGTCCAGTTTGTTGACCTATAATTTTTCATTGTATTCTCTCATAATCTTTTGTATTTCTATGGTATCAGTTGTTACTTCTCCTCTCTCATTTATGATTTTGTTTATTTGGGTCCTTTCCCTTTTTATCTTGATGAGTCTGTCTAATGATTTGTCAATTTCATTTATCTTTTCAAAGAACCAGCTCTTGGTTTCCTTGATTTTTTTTTATTATGTTATGTTAGTCACCATACAGTACATCATTAGTCATTGATTTTTTTTTTTAGTCTCTGTATCATTTATTTCTGCTCTGACCTTTATTATTTCCTTTCTTCTACTCACCTTGGGCTTTGTTCTTCTTTTTCTAGTTATTTTAGGCATAAGGTTAGATTGTTTGAGTTTTTTCTTGTTTCTTGAGGTAGGCCTGTATTGTTATATACTTCCCTCTTAGAATTCCTGTTGCTGTGTCCCAGGGATTTTGGACCATCGTGTTTTCATCTTCATTTGTCTCTGTGTATTTTTTTTTTTAAGATTTTATTTATTCATTTGAGACACAAAGATACAAAGAGAGAACATGAGCAGGGGGAGAGGGAGAAGCAGGCTCCCTGCTGAGCCAGGAGCCTGATGTGGGGCTCGATCCCAGGACCCTGGGATCATGACCTGAGCCGAAGGCAGACGCTTAATCATCTGAGCCACCCAGGTGCCCCTGTCTCTGTGTATTTTTTTTTATTTCTTCTTTGATTGCTTCATTGATCCATTGGTTATTTAGTATCATGTTATTTAGTCTCCATGTGTTTGTGTTTTTTCCAGGTTTTTTCTTGTGATTTATTTGTAGCTTCATACCATTGTGGTTGGAAAAGATGCATGGTATGATTTTAATCTTCTTAAATTTATTGAGGCTTGTTTTATAGCCTAGTATGTGATCTGTTCTGGAGAATGTTCCATGTGCACTTGAAAAGAATGTGCATTCTGTTGTTTTTGGATGGAATGTTCTGTATATATCTGTTATGTCTGTCTGGTCCAATGTGTCATTCAGAGATATTGTTTCCTTACTGATTTAATGTCTGGATGATCTATCATTTGATGTAAGTGGAGTGTTAAGGTTCCCTACTATTACTCTATTACCATCAGTTTCTCTCTTTATGTCTGTTAATATTTGCTTTATGTATTTAAGTGCTGCAGTGTTGGGTTGTGTAGATATTTGCAATTGTTATATCCTCTTATTAGATTGATCCCTTTATCATTATGTAATGCCCTTCTTTGCTCTTGTTACAGTCTTTGTTTTAAAGGGTATTTCATGTAATATAAGTATTGCTACCCTGGCCTTTTTTTTTTTTTTTTTTTTTTTCACTTCATTTGCATGGTGAAAAAGTTATTTTTCCATCCCTTCACTTTCTGTCTGTATGCATCTTTAGGTCTGAGGTGAATCTTTTCTTAGGCAGCATGTAGATGGGTCTTATTTTTCTATCCATTCCACCACTCTGTCTTTTGATTAAAGCATTTAAGTCATTTACATTTAAAGTAATTATTGATAAGTTTGTGCTTATTGCCAATTCTAAAATTTGTTTTCTGGTTGTTTTTGTAACTCCTCTTTGTTCCTTTCTTCTTCTCTTGCTCCCTTTCTTTGTGATCAGTGAGTATCTATAGTGTTTTATTTGGCTTTTCTTTATTTTTTGTGGCTCTATCATGGGTTTTGGGTTGTGGTTACCATGAAGTTCATATATAACATCCTAAGTAAATAGCAGTCCATATTAATTTGATGGTCATTTAAGTTCAAACACATATGTTATCGTATTTTACATCTTTTTGTTCATATTTTTCTTATAATTATGGCCATTTCTTTTCACTTAAAGAAGTCTCTAACATTCTTATGAGGCTGGTTTAGTGGTGATAAACTCCTTTGTCTTTTGTTTATCTGGGAAACTCTTATCTCTCCTTCAAATCTGAATAATAAACTTACTGGGTAGAATATTCTTGGTTGTAAGTTTTTTCCTTTCAGCACTTTAAATATATCATGCCACTGTCTTCTGGCTTGCAAAATTTCTGCTGAAAAATCAACTGATAGCTTTATAGGTTTTCCTGTAGATTATAGGTTCTCCCTTGTAGGTAAATTTTTGTTTCTCTCTTGCTGCTTTTAGGATTCTCTCTTTATCTTTAACCTTTGGCATTTTAATTATTTTGTGCCATGATATGGACTCCCTTGGGTTCATCTTATTTCAAACTCTCTGTGCTTCTTGGATTTGGCTGTGTGTTTCCCTCCTTAGGTTAGAGAAATTTTCAGGTATTATTTCTTGAAATAAGTTTCCTTTATCTCTCTTTCTCTCTTCCTCTTTTTCTGGGACCCCTATAATGCAAATGTTTGTCCACTTGATGTTGTCCAGGAGATCTCTTAATCTTTCCTCATTCTTAAAAATTCTTTTATCTTTTTGCTGTTCAGCCTGTGTGCTTTCCATTGCCCTGTCTTCCAGATCCCTGGTATGTTCTTTTGCATCCTCTAATCTGTTAATTCCCTCCAGAGTGTTTTTTATTTTAGTTATTGTAGTCTTCAGCTCTCATTGGTTCTTTTTAATATTTTCTATCTCTTTATTGAAAGTCTCACTGAGTTCTTCCTTTCTTCTCTCCAGCCCAGTGAGTATCTATATGAACATTACTTTAAATTCCTTATCAGGCATATTGCTTATCTGTTTCATTTCATTCTTTTACTGAGGTTTTTTTTTCTTATTCTTTCTTTTGGTTTGTAGTTTTCTGTCCCCCCATTTTGCTTGGCTTTCTGTGTTTGTTTCTATGGATTAAGCAAACTGGCTACTTCTCCTCAAGTTGAAGGAGTGGTCTCATGTATGGTGACCCTTATGCAGTCTGTGTGCTTGGTGACTTGCTGATGGGCTGCAGCTGTAGTTACTCTTTTAAACCATGGCTTTTTATAGGAAGAATAAAAAAGAGAAAAATAATAAAAGGAAAAGGAGAAGAAAAAAAGAAGAGAGAAAAAGAGCACAAGAAAGAAAAGAACAAAACTAAAAAGAAAAAAATAAAAGCAAGACAAATTTTAAAAAGTAAAATAAAACAGTAAAAATCAAAACACACACACACCAAAACCACATCTTATTTTTTGTGCCCCAGCACACAAGGCAGCTGGTATAGGCTTGTGGACCCTGGGCTCACTAAGGTCACAAGCTCACCATGAATCAGACCCTCCTCTGGTCTGGGCTTTTAAGGTGGAAGGGGAGGGAACATTCCCACAGTTCCTTGGCCCTTTTAAACTGTGGCTTTTTTTCTGTGCCCCAGTGCAACCAAGGCTGGTGTGGGCCTCAGGACCCTGGGCTTTTTGTTGTTGTTTGTTGTTAATATCACAGCCCTATGGGTAAGGATAACAGTGAGAGTGGAAGTGAAATTGTAGCAGCTCCACAGCACAATGTCCTTGCTTTTTAGAATAGGGAAGAATCAAGCTCATTGGTGCCCCCTCATTTATAGCACCAGTTCCCTCTATACCTGGCCAGAGAGTAGTGATATACACTTGCCCACACCTCTGCATACACCTGTAATTGGACAAAGGAGAAAGCCTGATGACATTTGGTATTTCAGGCTGCAAGGTTGGCAAGGTCCTGGAAGTCTCTTGGGGCCTAGTGTATTTAGAAAATCAATAAAAGGAAAAGGAAGGCTAAACCTGGAGGATACTCCTGGTGTGCTAAGCAAAATGTTGGCTCCTATGACCTTTGCCTCCTGGTGTTACATCCACAAATACATTACCTTACATGGCAAAAAGGACTTTGCACATATGATTGAGGTTATGAATCAGTTGACTTTAAAATAGGGAGATTATCTTGGATGACTTTGGTGGAGCCAGGGTAACCACTGAGACCTTAAAAGCAGAAGAGGTGGCAGAGAGATTTAAAGCATGAGAAGTATTTGATGTATCATTGGCTTGAAGATGTACATTAGCTTGAAGATGGAGGAAGCCACCGAGACAAGGAAATCAGAACCTCAGTCCTACAGCTTCAAGGAACTGATTTCTGCCAATAGCCTGAATGAGTTTGGAAGTGAATAATTCCTCAGAGCCTCCAGAAAAACGTACATACCTGCCAACACCTTGATTTTGGCTTGTAACACCCTGAGCAGAGAATCCAGCCAAGTCCATGAAACTGTGAGATAATAATTGGATGTTATTTTAAGCTACTAAGTTTGTAATATTTGTTACACAATAGAAAACTAATATGCTAGATATTGAGGTTGTCATCTTATGTGGCAAAAGATAATGACATAGTTAGATTAAAGGCCTAAAAACATGATCGTGTCTTACTCCTACTGCTTAAAACTTTATTAGAATCCAGGAAAAGACAGTCTGATACAGAAAATGCTATGGTTCACTAATGCATTCCCTTCCTATGCACACATTTCCCAGCTATTCAAGCATCTAGGGTGGGACCACAGGACTGAATTCTGATCAAAGAAATGTAGGCAAAACAGGTAAATGCTCTTCTATACTATACCTGGCCATCAATTGTCCCATGCAATCTTTCATTTTCTTTCTCTCTCCCTGTCCATACATGCTGAAAATGAAGGAATTTATGATAACGGAGCCAGAACATGAAGGGACTGATATAAATTGGCAAACTTAAAATGTACTCTCTATTGTCATCAATACTTCAAATAAGGAAGGATATTTTAACACCAAATAGGAAGGATGTACTCTCATTAAAAAATGACAGTCCTCAAAAGAGAACAGTTGACAACTCTATGTGATAGGTATATATCACACTGTCTTTATCCTTTACATTTCATTTTATTTTTTTCATAGATTTTATTTATTTATTTACCAGAGAGAGAGCACAAGCAGGGGGAGCGGCAGGCAGAGGGAGAAGCAGGCTCCCTGCCGAGCAAGGAACCCGATGCAGGACTCGATCCCAGGACCTTAGGATCATGACCAAAGGCAGGCGCTTAACGAACTGAGCCACCCAGGCATCCTTCATTTCATTTTATAATATTGAAACCTTTGCATGGACTAGCACCAACCTGAAGGCAAGCCCTGTACTAGGTGGAAATCTCAAATGACATTCATGGTATGGGGACAGCAGAGCTCCTGCACATTTCACAGGGTTAGATTTCCACAAAGACAATGAAGCTTAAGGTTCAGAGTTCTCACCAGTATAACTCCTTCCAGAACCCTGACCATATTTATATATGATTTTATAAAATCTGCAAAAGTAAGAAATTTTAACCATAAGCAGTAAAGACTTCTCTTTCTACTCCAACTTCTCCTTACGTCCACTGATGCAGGCACTTTTCCGGTCTAAAGTGAAAGGTGAAATGGGGATGCATTTGGTTTGAGTTGAGTGGGATATATTTATGTGGTTCACAGTCATTTCCATATATAGTGAAGTTATTGCTAGTTGTCCCAGTGTAGAAATGGCTTCCAGGAATACCCCTACCACCTTCCGTGCCAACTAACCTGGCATCATGAAGCTTCAGGACAGAGCCAGTTTAAGAAATAAGCCTCTCATATTGCAGTTGGCACTGGAAGCATGTGGGTTGTCAATGAGAAACAGAGTTGAAATGTACAGAGGTAGAGTTTAGTTTGTAAAAGTGCTTCCAACATCAGACATGCACAATGGTAGTGGGGAATTCAGTTATCTCTATCTTGTCAAAACGGAAATTCTCTCCTGTCAAGATTACATATTCAGTGATGCAGCATATACAATTAAAACATCATACATTATTTTTTCTTTTTCTTTTTTTTGTGTGTGAAAATGTCATACTTGATAAAGCTCAGTTTCAATCTAGCAAAAAGTTTAGTTTTTTAAAAACAGGAAGAAATTGCAAACTCCTGATTTGGTTTTATATAAAGCATACCCTCTTTTATAATTTAAACTTATTTAATAAATTTTTTAAAGTTCAATAAAAATTAATGCACTATAAAACAAAAGCAGTAAAGATGAGAATAAAATAAGTTGAAATTAATGTTGAGAAGGGAACTGTAAAATCTTTTTTAGAACATCCCAAAAGCCATAATTAATTAAGGGAAAGTGATAAATTTCAAATAGTAATAATATGTAGATGCTCAGATTGTTGGAAAATCTAAATAAGGAGATGTGAATCACTGGGAAATGTTTTCAATATTCTTTTTGCAGACTTGACATCTACAAAGATATAGCAATAAATCAGTATAATGAGGACTTAGACACCAAACTAGTTAATATATCACCAATTGTATTGACAATCAATCACTGCACAGGAAAAAATTTAATGTACTGAAGTCTTCTAGCTCATAAATGAAAGAAAACTGAGAGACATTTACCCAAATTTGGCAATGTTGCAGGCAGAATTGTGTTCCCTCAAAGTTCATATATTGAGTCTCTAATCCCCAGTGCTTCAGAATGTGACTATATTTGGAGATAGGGCCTTTGTAAAGGTAATTTAACTAAAATGGAGTCATTAAGGTGGGACCTAATTCAGTATGACTGGTACCCTCCTAAGAAGACATTAAGACACAGACAACAAAGAGGGGCAATCACATGAGCACAGAGAGAGGAGGCCATGTGTGAGCCAAGAAGAGAAGTCTCAAGAAACCAAACCTACTAACACCTTGATCTTGGACTTCTAGCCTCCAGAATTGTGTGAAAACAAATTTTTGTTGTTTAAGCCACCCAATCTGTAGTATTTTGTTATGGCAGCCCTAGCAAACTAATACAGACAATAGTATAACATTTTTTAATAGCAAGTTGTGAAGCTGGAAGAAGCTTTTCTCAACTATCATCAATAAAAAATAAGCTTCAATTAACTATACTGAAGGAAAGGCCAAACAGTTATTGTATTCTCTCTAAACTTAAGAGTATGAATCTGATAAATATAATGTAGAAAGTATTAAAAGAGGCCATGTAAGGCAGTTAATTAATAAAAATATTTTTATGGATTTATGTTCATGAGATTTGTCAGCTTTTTTAAATTTGTACTATAACTTGAAGTCTGATGCCTCCTGCTTTGCTTTTCTTTTTCAAGATTGCTTTGGCTACTTGGGGTCTTTTGTGGTTCTATACAAATTTTAGGATTGTTTGTTATAGCTCTGTGAAAAAATGCTGGTGTTATTTCAATAGGGATTGCATTAAATGTGTAGATTGCTTTGGGTAGTATAGACATTTTAACAATATTTTTTCTTCCAATCCATGAGCATAGAATGTTTTTCCATTTCTTTGTGTCGTCTTCAATTTCTTTTATCCATGTTTTATAGTTATAAGAGTACAGGTCTTTCACCTCTTTGGTTAGGTTTATTCCTAGGTATCTTATGGTTTTTGGTGCAATTGTAAATGATATTGATAGCTTGACTTCTCTTTCTGCTGTTTCATTATTGGTGTATAGAAATGCAACAGATTTCTGTATGTTGATTTTGTATCAAGGGATTTTACTGAATTTGTGTGTCAGTTCTAGCAATTTTTTGTTGGAGTCTTGAGTTTTCTATATAGAGTATCATGTCATCTGCAAATGGTGAAAGTTTGACTTCTTCCTTGCCGATTTGGATGCCTTTTATTTCTTTTTGTTTTCTGATTGCTGAGGCTAGGACTTCCAGTACTGTGTTAAATAACAATGGTGAGAGTGGACATCCCTGTCTTGCTTCTGACCATAGAGGAAAAGCTCTGTTTTTCCCCATTGAAGAAGATATTGGCTGTGGGTTTTTCATATATAGCTTTTATGATGTTAGGGTATGTTCCCTCTCTCCCTACTTTGTTGACGGTTTTTATCATAAATGGCTGTTGTACTTTGTCAAATGTTTTTTCTGCATCTGTTGAAATGATCATATGGTTTTTATCCTTGATGTGATGTATCACATTGATTGACTTGGGAATATTGAACCACCCTTGCAGCCCAGGAATAAATCCCACTTGATCATGATGAGTGATTCTTCTAATGTACTGTTGGATTTGATTTGCTAGTATGTTGTTGAGAAATTTTGCATCCATGTTCATCAGGGATATTCGCCTGTAGTTCTCTTTTTTAGTGGAATCTTTGTCTGGTTTTGGAATCAGGGTAATGCTGGCTTCATAGAATGAGTTTGAAAGTTTTCCTTCTGTTTATATTTTTGGAATAGTTTTAGAAGAATAGGTATTACCTCTTCTTTAAATGTTTGGTAGAATTCCCCTGTGAAGCATCTGACTGTGGACTTTTGTTTTTTTAAGATTTTATTTATTTATTTGAGAGAGAGAGAGCATGAGCGGGGGGTGGGAGGGCAAAGGGAGAGGGAGAAGGAGAAGCAGTCTCCCTGCTGAGTAAGGACCCTGATGTGGGGCTTGATCCCAGGACCCCAGGATCATGACCCAAGCCACCCGAGCCAAAGGCAGATGCTTAACCAACTGAGCCAACCAGGTGCCCCTGCTGGGAGAATTTTTATTACTGATTCCTTTCCTTTGCTGGGTCTGTTCAAGTTTTCTATTTCTTCCTGTTTCAGTTTTGGTTTATATGTTTCTAGGTATTTATCCATTTCTTCCAAATTGTCCAATTTTTTGGCATATAATTTTTCATAATATTCTCTTATAATTGTATTTCTGTGCTGTTGGTTATTTCTCCTTTCTCATTTGTGATTTTATTTATTTGGGTCCTTTCTCTTTTATTTTTGATAAGTCTGGCTAGGGGTTTATCAATTTTATTAATTATGGAAAGAGCCCAAATGTCCATCAACTGATGAATGGATAAAGATGTGGTATATATATACACAATGGAATAGTACTCAGCCATAAAAAAGAATGAACTCTTTCCATTTGCAATGATGTGGATGGAACTAGAGAGTATTATGCTAAGTGAAATAAGTCAGTCAGAGAAAGACAGATACCACATGATTTCACTCATATGTGGAATTTAAGAAACAAAACAGATGAATATTATAGGGAGAAAAAAGAGGCAAACCAAGAAACAGACTCTTAACTATAGACAACAAACTGTTGCTTACCAGAGGGGAGGTGGGGGAGGATGAGTTAAATAGGTGATGGGGATTAAGGAGTGCACTTGTTGTGATGAGCATTTGGGTGTTGTATGGAAGTGATGAATCACTAAATTCTACACCTGAAACTAATATTACCCTGTATGTTAACTAATTGGAATTTGAATAAAAACTTAAAAACTAAATAAAATAAAATTTTTAATTTGTTGTGCTTTATTTTCTCATTCTACAGAAATATTTCTTATCTAATTTGTATTATGTTTCTTAAAAAGAACTCCAAAATTGTACAAGCTTCAGGCTCCACAAAACCTGGATCCACCCCTGCACTTCATTTATCTCACTTCTCAGTGACAAGTGAACTCATTCTTGTCACTCCCCCAGTCCAACTGTATTCCCAAATCTGTCAAGTAAAAAGTTTCAGGAACCTCTCTTAACTCCCTGGCTTTTCTGATTTAATAAATCTTATGTGAAACCTGGGCATTTGTACTTCTGCAGAATTCTGCAAGTAGTTCTGATGTGTGACCCAGGTTTTGAAAACCACTGTCCTGCAATGCCAGGGGCACTTGCTTTATAAAGGATGGGTCATCACTTATTATGGGTTGTGAAATCAATTTAGTGGGCCCCAATTAGCATTGTTTTAACAGAATGGAATTAAGTTAGCGTGCATCACAGGGTTAGTGGTGTTTGTCAAATTTTTGTTTTGTTTCAAAACAAAACAAAATCTATATTATCTACATTGCTTTGGGGGACCCAGTTCTAATGTCAGGGATACTAGAAACTGTTTATGATAAAAAAAAAAAAAAAAAGAATGACCTGGATTTAACTAATTGTAAACAGCCTCTCTGGCTTATGCCCTTGAGGATAACTTTGTTACAAGACTTACGGGATCCCAGGGTCCTGGGATCGAGTCCCGCATCAGGCTCCTGCTAGGCGGGGAGCCTGCTTCTCCCTCTGCCTCTCTCTCTCTCTCTGACTCTCATGAATAAATAAATAAAACATTAAAAAAAAAAAAAAAAAAAAAAACAAGACTTACGGGGAAAAATCCAGAATAGAGAAATTATGAGCTCACAAAACTTTTATTAAAAAAGAGATAGGGATTGTCAGGTGTGTGTGTGTGTGTGTGTGTGCATGTTTTCAAATCCTGGAAATACTAAAATATCTGTAGAAAGAGGAAAAGCAACTGAGATATATTTTTTTTAAATTACTGTTTTACTATGGAATGTGGTGAGGAAAGGAAATAGGAATTTGGAAAAGTTTCATTCCATGCTAGCAAAAGTTTCTATCTGTGTACCTAAGAAGTAATAACCACAGATGAAACAACATGGTATGAAAGCAAACTGTATGACATTTGTAGGGCACAAAGACTGAGTTCTTTCTACTAAAAATAAAATGCTTAAGTTATGCTGTCTGGCAAAACCGACTGAGAGTTTGTAATGTTCTGGTACCCGGATATCTTTATTTCCTGGAGCCCTAAAAATAAAAGGACATATTCTATGTGGCATTTAGATTTAGTCATTAACTAACCCTGGACTTGGGTTTTCACTAAGAACCTGCTGCACTTACTTTGGGCAGCAATGAATCATCTCTTCTTCTAGCATTCATGAGCTGATAATCATGAACTTGGAGGACCTTGAAAATTCAAGGTAGCATGTTTTTCAAAGCATTTTAACAAGAAAGTTTAAAATGATGGGTCAAGGGGTGCCTGGGTGGCTCAGTCGTTAAGCGTCTGCCTTCGGCTCAGGTCACGATCCCAGGGTCCTGGGATCAAGCCCCACATCGGGCTCCCTGCTCAGCGGGAAGCCTGCTTCTCCCTCTCCCACTCCCCCTGCTTGTGTTCCCTCTCTCGCTGTGTCTCTCTCTGTCAAATAAATAAATAAAATCTTAAAAAAAAAAAAATGATGGGTCAATAAGAACTACACTTTCCTGTGAGAAAAAGTATTTTATGTGTTCTAGTTTGACTACTGTTGAGTGATGTTCGGAATTAAAGCTATGGGCTCAGGAGTCAGACCGCTTGGTGACAAAATAGCACTGTACTTAGCTGCATGAGCCTGTGCCTTAGTCTCCCCATTTGTAAGTTGAGATACTAACGAATATAACTCATGGGGATATTGTGAACATTAAATGAAATAACACATACAATGTGCTTAATATGATTCCTGACATGTAGTAAGCATTCAATAAATTTAAACACACACACACACAGAAAGATCAAAGGAGAGATTTTATGTTAGCTCAACATTGATCTATTTTGTCCAGTTTCAGTTCCAATATATTGGAAATAATGTCAGGAAAAATGGAGCTATTTTTAAAGAAGATCAAAAACTGATTTTTAAAATGGACTCCTAACAGAGTTAAGGCAATGAGGATTCTCACATTTCATTTAACAATACTATTGTTTTTAAACAAAATCTCTGTTGGGTTTTTTTAATTAAATGTGTTATCAATAAAAAAATTTTATGTAGTACTTTGTTACAATTTTGTAACCTGAGATTATTTGAGCTACCCTAGGATAACCAAACTAGGAATCACTGTTGTATATAAGAAATGTTCACCAATGGAGGTAGGAGGGAATGGGGGAGGGGGTTATCTGGAGGCAGAATTACTTGGAAAACTTTTTCAAAGTGCAAAAGCCCATGCTCCCCTCTATTGCTCCTCTAGAGTAAGAACCACTGATACAAAAGAAGGTAGAGAAACAACTTAATAGTTAAAATGTTGGAAGTATAATGGCAGTGGTTGCAAGTTCTCCAACCTTTAGAATTAACTTTTTCTTTAATATACAAACCAAATGTTGCAAACCACATTCCACATTGCAGTGGGAAATCCAGAGCCTCTTCCAGTGTTCCTGTGATTTACTCTGAAAGAGATTTTTGTTGTCCTAGACATCTGTCACTGCAAATTCCTGCTTCTACAGAATTCTGAGTCCCCACTCACTGTGCCCTTTGCATTCTCACCCCACTGTGTCAGTGGTCCTCTCTGTGTTTAAGTTCTCTTCATTCACTCCAAATAACACTAATATATTTCACCTCCACTTCTGGATCTCCCTCTCCTTTACTCTGCTTCATTTTTTGCCCTAGAATTTGTCATCATCTGGAAAATTATATGTTGATGTCATGAGGACAGAGACTCGGTCTGTTGCGTTTTCTGTGATACCCCTAGTGCTATACCACATGCAGTAGGAACTCAATAAATATGCATGTGATGAATGAGTGATTGAATGAAGACTTTATGATTATTATTTATTTCGTCAATGCAGCAGACTTTTACTGTGAGCTTTGGATAATGGCGATTACTTACATCAGAGCTTAGAACAGGAAAAGAATTTAAAATGGACCCCTAAACATCTCTGTTTTCCAAGCTCCTGGACCATCCTCCATAGGGACTTCTCACAAGCCTCTCTCCTTAGGCCACGTTTGCGACCATGTTGGGCCTTCTTTCCCTTTATCTTTCAGAGCTTATCTTGTCTCTCCTCCCGTCTCAGGTCCAGGGCTTTTCCCGCTTCCAATGTTGATTCAACGAAGAATGTATCCACAATCAGAAGTCCAGTTGTTGTGTTTCCAATACTAAAATCTCATTAATCATAACGTTTGGCCTATGACACAGTCTCAGCCTTGGTCCAGGCCTGGCCTTTGTTTTGTTTGTTTGTTTGTTTACTTAGTTACATATTTGTTTATTAAAAAATAAATACTTGTATATATGCCACCCAGCATATAAATGAGAACATTCAAACTTTCTAACATTTACCTATGTTTTCCTCCCCATTTTATACCCTGCCTCTCTCCAGTAGTAGAAACCACTATCCTGCAACTTTTACTATTATTCCCTTCGCTTTTTAGAATGATAGCTTTATCACAATATAGGTATTTCTTAAAAATATATTGGGCAGGGGCGCCTGGGTGGCTCAGTCGTTAAGCGTCTGCCTTCGGTTCAGGTCATGGTCCCCGGCTCCTGGGATTGAGCCCTGCATCGGGCTCCCTGCTTGGCGGGGACCCTGCTTCTCCCTCTCCCACTCTCCCTGCTTGTGTTCCTGCTCTTGCTATCTCTCTCTCTGTCAAATAAATAAATAAATGAATAAATAAATAAATAATCTTTTATATATATATTTTTATATACATATATATAGGGCAGTTTTAGTTGTAACTTTTTTAAAGGGGTGTGGGGTATTATGGAATATCTCATCTTTGGGAGCTTACTTTTTACTTAAATTCTAGTTCTAGGATACACTTGCATTCACTTTTCTTTAAGGTTATACGTATGTAAGTAGAATTATTAATATAGGGTACATGAATCTCTAATTTTAAAAGAAAATGCCAAATTTTTTTCCAAAGTAGTTGAATCAATTTGTACTCCCACCAACAAAGTATAAGCTAGCCTATATATCCACATCTTCTCCAATATTTGATGATATTAGACTTCTTCAGTTAACTAACGGATTGGGTTTTAAATGGTATCTCATTGCGGTCTTCTTATTAGCTTATAAATGTTTTTTATGTATTCTTGCTATCAGTTCTTTGCCAAGGTGTTGCAATATTTTGTCTTCATTTATTTTTTCACTTTCTTAATATCTTTTAATGTGCCATCTTTTTAGTTTAATATGTCAAATTTATTATGAGGGAAATCAGCTATCATAAATGTTTAAGCAGTAGCCTTGAAAGACAGTGATAAGGGAAATCACCACAATAGGTAGAGCTTCAAGCTATGTACCTAATCATCCATTTTGTGTGAAGAGAGAAGGGACATAAGGTTAGAATATACATGAACTCTTAGATAGTAGCAAATGCTTGGCCAGCTGGTCAGGGACTGTGCTCTTTTCCTAGAGCTGTCATGCAAATTAGGCAGCTTAAATTTATTCCCTCATAGTTCAAGGAAGCCAGAAGTCTGAAATCAAGATGTTAGTAGGGTTAGTTCTTCTGGGGTCTCTAAGGAAGAATCATTCCAAGCCTTTCTCCTAGCATCCAGGGATCACCAGCAATCCTTGGCATATCTTGGTTTGTGGACTCCTCATTCCAGTCTCTCCCTTTATCATCAACACTGCCTTCTCCATGTACGTGTCAGTGTCCTCCCCTCTTCTTGTAAGAGTCTCAGTCATTGGGCTTAGGGCCTACCCTAAATCCAGGATGATTTTATCTCAAGCTTTTTAACTAATTACATTTACAAAAATACTAACTCCAAATAAGGTCACAATCTGAGGTTCTAGGGAGGCATGAATTTGGGAGAAACACTGTTAAGCCCCTACAGGGGTCTAAAAGCAGAAAAATTGGAATATCAGGAAAAAGGAAGTCTGGGAGACAGGCATACAGCTGAACATTAGAGAATGAGCATAAAGTATGAAGAGCTTTAAAACATATAACACCCAGCCAAGATCACCAACATGGAAGGGGCACCAAACAACCGAGTAGACAAAAATGACTCGGCCAGTTGACATTATTCATCCTCTGCCAGCAGCCACCCACTGCTAGCACAATGGGAAATGGATGAAATAGCTTTGTCTTGGGGAGAGAGACTGTGCATGTGCCCAAAATATGCTCCCGTTCACCAACGCTAATTTAACTATTGCACCTGCCAAATGTACAACCTGCAAGCAAAAGAGACCAATGCTGAGTATCCCATATAGTATCACACTCTTCTGCATCTTATATTCCCCACTCAACAATAATTTGTGAGAATTGCTGAAAAGCGTTTGGATTAGCTCTAATTCATTATTTTTAATGGCCACATAATATCCTGTGGCATCCCAGAGCTTTTCCAGCCATGGCTTTCTTTCACATTACAACACCCTATTAAATTTCTCTTATGGTAGGAAAATGGGACAAGTACCCAAGGACAACTGATGGTGAGGACACCTGAGAAGACCCTATCTGACCTGCCCACCCCCAGCCCCATCAAACAACATGCTCCTGATCTAGTTTCACAGCACACATCCAAATTTAACAATTCAGAGAAGAGTTGAGTTTCTGCAGCTGGTAAGTTTAATTCTGGGAACTAATTAACATTTTTTAGATCTATTTTTGGCTGCAAGCTAATAAAGCTACTATTCTCTCAAATGATGAAAGCAGAGAAACGCTTTGAAAAACTTTCCAGGAGACTTGGCAGTAAGATAATAGTGTTGAAAAAGTTAGCTGCAAAAACATTCTCTGAGTTGCTTTAAGTAGAGGAAGGTCAAGAGCAACTATCCAGCATAGGTCCTTTTGAGGATCACTGTATACGTACAAATTTTTCTTCATGACAAGCCTCAAATTGATTTAGGAAGGGGAAGCGGAGATGGTGAAAGAGAACATGTCTACCTTCCAGCTGCCAAAAAGCAACAGCTGCTGCAGGATGCCCTTACATGGCATTTGCTTCCTGCTCTCCCTGAGTGAAGTCGCCCGAGACAAACCACGGCAAGTGGTATTTGCCATTTCCTGGAAGACAAGCACAAGGCCAACTCTGTAATTACCCAGAGGCCCTGTCTGAGGGCCACAGCCGTAATCAGGCATCGGTCACTGGGAGAAGAGACTGACTGGGGCTCTGGGCAGGTGTGTTGGGCATGTAGAGTGAAGGGTCCAAACCACATCTGGTCAGGTCCTACCAGGAAAGCTTTGCCTCTACAGATGCTGCAAGAAACAGCTCTGCATGAGGCAGCTGACAGCCACCTCAAACTGTTCTGCTGTCCACAGTCTCTGCAGGAGGGCAGAAATTCATGGGAGCAAATGAAGATTTTTTTTTTTTTTTTTTTTTTTTTTTAGTATTTAGAGATGCAGTTTATATTGGCAACAAAGCCTGTGTCAGGCCAAGCTGAGTAGTTTTGCAGCTGTTCTGGTCTTGCCTAACTGGGTCTCAGATCGAAAAACCACTGCTCTACCAGCTAACTGCTAGTTTTAAATGACTTCTAGGAAAGGTCCACCAACAATTTCATTTCCCTGCAATGCAACAAGCAATGTGTTAGCTATGGTTAACATCAGCGTCTGTAATTTCATAACAAACCAGTTCTCGTTGATGTCTAAAATACATGGCTATTTGGGGCGCCTGGGTGGCTCAGTTGGTTAAGCGACTGCCTTCGGCTCAGGTCATGATCCTGGAGTCCCTGGATCGAGTCCCACATCGGGCTCCCTGCTCGGCAGGGAGCCTGCTTCTCCCTCTGACCCTCCCCCCTCTCATGTGCTCTCTCTCTCTCTCATTCTCTCTGTCTCAAATAAATAAATAAAATCTTTAAAAAAAAATAAAAATAAAAATAAAAATAAAATACATGGCTATTTGTAATCACTTCCTCCTGGAAGCTATAACCCTTTGTTACCATAAATAATAATCAAATGGCCTTCTAAAGCATACCTACTTTTCTTGATTAAAAACTAAATTATTGCACATGATTTTATTTTTATTGTCTCAAAAAATTTCTATAACCTTTTAGAAGTGGTTTTCAGACTGTATCCAAGAAGTCTTCCCAGAGGGATAAACAGATGAAAGCAGAACGGTTCTGATTAAAGTGGTTTGGCATTCTCGCCCCTCCTTGCATTACCTCCCATAAAATAAAATAGACTTAAAAATAGACTGTAATAGTTGGTGAGTTAATATAATCATTATTTAAAAATTTTTTATTTTGAAATAATTATAGATTCACAAGAAGTTGCAAAAGTAGTATAGAGAGGTCCTGTGAACCCTTCACCAAGCTTCTCCTAAAGTAACGTTTCACTTAACTGTAGCACATTATCAAAATCAGGAATACTATTAACTAGACTATAGGCTTTACTCAAATTTCATTGGTTTTCACATACACTCCCTTGGTATGGTTCTATGAAATGTTATCAGTATATAGATTTCATCACCACTGAACTCCCTCGATACCCCTTTATAGTCTTTTCCATCCACCCCCATCCCTAACCCCATTCATCTGTTCTCCACTGATCTGATCCCTATCATTTTCCTATTTCAAGAATATAATATGCATGGAATCATACTGTAGGTAATATTTTCAGATTGGCTTTTTTCACTTAGCATAATGCCTTGAGATTTATCCAAGTTGATGTGGGTGTAAATAATTCCTTTGTATTTCAAAATAGTATCCCATTACACAGATTTACCTTAATTTCTGTAGTCATTCACCTTTTTAAGGACATTTGGGTTGTTTCCAGTTAGGTCTTTTACAATTGAAGCTGCTAAGAGCATTTGTATATAGATTTTTGTAGAATAAGTTTTCCTTTTTCTAGGATAAATGTCCAAGGGTGCAATTGCTAGGTTGTATGATAAGTATATGTTTAATTCTATAAGAAACTGCAAAACATCTTCTAGACTAATTGTCCACTTTTGTATTTCAGCCAGCAATATATGAAAGATCCAGTTTCCCTGTATTCTTGTCAGCATACAGTATTATCAGTATTTTCCCTTGGCTACTTGGTGTGTAGTGGGGTAATCATTTATTTTTAAGAACAATATTACCTTTCTTTTCTTTGTCCAGTTTAAAACTGAGAACTGTTTAATTATTAAGAATAGTGCTCCCCAAACATAAAATTAGCATAAAAATACATGTGATGGTATGAACTCAAGGATAGCTATTCCAGACTGAATCTCAGTGGATGAGATTAATGATCTGGTCCCAGCTCTAAAGATTCAGAAACTTTCATTTATTTATTGACCTAGAGATAAAAAGATATATGGGCAGAGAACCTTCTAAGAGATTTCTCTGCAGGCTAGAATATTGGTTGTAACAGTATCAGGTACCCATTTCCTCTGGCATGGTGGGTCTACTCAGGGGCCCAACCCTCGGAGCGTATGTTTACAGAAGGAAAGCAGAGGATGTGGGTGTTCTTATAGGCATTTTTATAAAGCTACGCTAGCCTTATGAAAGGCTGCCTTTACTTTAGATATTCCCGGATGAATCGCAATCGCAGTATATAAGATGAAATCATCCTTTGGCCATGGCTGTGCTGAAGAAAAAGGTCCACTTTCAATCCCATTTCTACAGAAGGGTCACTTACCTTACTGTGGATTTTACACTGCAGCATGAACCTGCTTCTTTCAATTTCCATTCACATGCTCATTCCCAAGTGTACTAATTTTCACTTATTACATTTTACAGTATTGACTTCCTTATAGTCAGTGCTGTTGTGAAGTGCAATATGGCGACAGATGGTAGCTACACTTGTGGTGAGCAGAGCATAAGGTACAGAGTTGTCAAATCACTATGTCGTACACCGGAAATTAATGTAGCATTGCGTGTCAACTATACTTCAATAAATATATACGTATGTGTATATATAGATACATATATATATATATATATAAATTAAAATACTGACTTCCTAAGGATGCTTAAACTCACTGTCATAAGGCAGTAAACTACCTCCAAATTGTAGGATAGTTCTAAGCTTGCAAACAATCAATCACAACCTTAGCATGTAATTTTTTAAAGATTTTTTTAAAATATAAAAACAGTACATACTCACAGTAAATAATTCAGACTTGCAAATCTTGAGCATGTCATTCCCTGATGTGATTGTATCAACCTCTTGCTGGCATATTAATATACTTTTCTTTTATCCTAAATTTTAGGGTCAATTTTACTTTGGTGTCTGCATCACTCTAATCCATGGACTAAATACGTTAAAACCCTAAATAAAGGCTATGTAGATAATAACATTGGTATTTGTTTGAATTGTAGCCATACAAAATAGTATCTCACCACAAACCCAAAGAGCGCTGGTAATTGATACCATTGCAGACATATCTGTGAGTTACTACTGATCATTAGAGTTGGACTTTTAGCAGGGCACTAAGTATGAGGAAAGGGCTTGGGAAATGCTTTGAAGTTCAAAACTTAATGTAGTCTCTTAGATTTAAAGCAATCTACCTCAAAGGCTGAGGTATTCCCTTTCTGAAAATGTCTTCATTACACTCGAACTGTTTGACATTGTCTTCCTTTATGATTGTGGTTGAGTAGAGTGCCACTTTTTTGAGTTATTTTGGCTATATTCGTTACAGGCTACGAGATCCTAAAGTCTAGCAGCTAATACAGTATAGAAGTTTATCAGTGTCTCTCATGTGAAAGTCCAGAGATAGACAATCCAAGGTTGGTAGGGCATCTCTACATCCTCATTAAGAACCTTCCATCTCTTTGTCTAAAACAACTGCTCCATTTGTTTCCTGAGATTAAGAATTCCTCATATCAGTGAGATCATATGATACACGTCTTTCTCTGATTGATTTATTTCGCTCAGCATAATACCCTGAGGGTTGCTGGAGTGGTGGGGGGTGGGAGGGATGGGGTGGCTGGGTGATAGACATTGGGGAGGGTATGTGCTACGGTGAGCGCTGTGAATTGTGTAAGACTGTCGAATCACAGACCTGTACCTCTGAAACAAATAATACATTATATGTTAAAAAAAAAAAAAAGAAGAAGAAGATAGCAGGAAGGGAAAAATGAAGGGGGAAAATCGGATGGGGAGATGAACCATGAGAGACTATGGATTCTGAGAAACAAACTGAGGGTTCTCGAGGGGAGGGAGTGGGGGGATGGGTTAGCCTGGTGATGGGTATTAAAGAGGGCACGTACTGCATGGAGCACTGGGTGTTATACACAAACAATGAATCATGGAACACTACATCAAAAACTAATGATGTAATGTATGGTGATTAACATAACATAATAAAATTAAAATAAATAAAAATAAAACAGCTGCTCCAGCACCCTCCATCATATGTACATCCCAGGTAGTGAGAAGAAAGAAAGGAAAAGAAATGTGTATTGCCCATTTCTTTTAAGGGTGTAACCTGGAAGTGATACATATCACTTCTATTGCCACTCTGTTGTCAGGAACTTAGTCATAAGGGCACAGCTGGCTGCAAGTGAATCTGGGAAAAAGAGTCTCCAACTAAAAATCAGAGTGCCCCACTATGACCCAGGAATTTTAATATTACAGAAAGAAAGACAAAATAGATATTCATAGAGAATTCACTGCCCCTCCCAGAGTGACCAGTTATCCCTCAGTTATAGCCAGCTCCTCATCCCTGCCATTATTTTCAGTATGTCAAAGTCCACATACAAATGAAATGAACTGGAAAACAGGACATTTGCACTTAAAGATGCCGTTCAAATTACAACCCAAGGAACTCCATGACTGCTTCTGGAGTCACGAATCCGAAGTGCAGGGGTGCCTGGGTGGCTCAGTCGTTAAGCGTCTGCCTTCGGCTCAGGTCCTGGTCCCAGGGTCCTGGGATCGAGCCCCACATCCGGCTCCCTGCTCCGTGGGGAGCCTGCTTCTCCCTCTCCCACTCCCCCTGCTTGTGTTCCCTCTCTCGCTGTCTCTCTCTGTCAAATAAATAAATAAAATCTTTAAAAAAAAATCTGAAGTGCATCCCCTTACTCTAGTATCTTGGTATCATTCACCAATTTCTATTGACAAATGATGGCACTTAGTGGTGAACAAGGGAATACGGATGGGAAGGTGAGAGAAAATGTTTTCGAAAACTGTAAACAAGAGCCTCTTTGAAAGTAAAATGTGGGTTTTTCCAACCTTCTCACGTTGCAATAATATAGTAGTAGCAGCACCACAGTGGTGCAGTAATAGTAATAGTAGTAGCGGTAACGGTAACGGTAGTGGGAGGTAAGAGGCATACAAGGCGCCTTTGATGGAACACTTGCTGTGTGTCAGGCCTTTCCTAAGTTATTTCTCTAAACTATTTTGTTGGATTCTCATAACCGTCCTTTGCAGTAAGTAATTTGTCTCTTGAAAATGAAGCTGAAGCAAAGTGATATGAAGTATCTCGCCCCAAGTTGCATGGCAATGAGTAGCAAAGCCAGAATTTTAATGTAGGCAATCTAACCGCCTGTATTATACAATATGCCTGAGATACGCTTAACTGGGGTACTGTGCTAGACACTTTATATGGATATCAGCTCATATTATCCTTCCAAGAATCTCGCGGTACTATTTACAGATGAGAAAACTGAGGATTAAAAAAATTAGACAGCTTTCCTTTAATCATAACCATTAAGTACTGGAACAAGATTTAAATCCAGGCAGTCTGATTCCTATCCTCCAAACTAATACAGAGCTCATGCTCAGAGCTGTGCTCACTAGCAGAATCCTTATACTGGGGAAGAAAGCATAAACTGATACGACCTTACTGTTTTCTAATAAACTTTCCATTTTGCCTTCTAATTCAGCTGGAGCACACTGGAATATCAAGTTAAAACAGCTTCCCAGGAGTGAACAGGTGGGTTTGTAAAACTAGATTTGTTTTGTCTGATGAGTCATCTTTGTCTTGTGTCTGGTAAAAATGAAGTTGTTTTGTCTCACTGTGGCCCTGAGAGGTATTTAAGGTTATATCCAGAGACATCTTGAGTTTGTCATCTTTGTCTGACTATAAAAATAAAAACCAGATGGCATGCTGCAGGTATGAGCATGATGGTTGAGTGTATGGAGGTGGAAGGTATGAGAGGTCAAGTGAGTGACAGGAAGTTTCTTAGCCATACTATTGTAATGCCTTCCCTACACACACACACAAACACACATTTTCTCTCTCTCTCTCACTTAAATCCACTGGAAACAGCTGCCTATCAGCACCTATACCAAGCATTTTCCTATTCCTCAGATACCCACCAGCAAGGTCAACCCTAGAAAGAATTATAAAATACAATACATATCACCCCTTCTCCACCATCTCTGTTTGTCTTCCTTCTGTCCTGGTTTCGTGGTGTCTACAAGCTGCCCTCTTGAGAATTGTAAATCCCTCATAGAGACTCCTGCCCTAAATACAGCTCTCTGTCCCTGCTTATGTTTAACCAACCCATTTATTTATTCAACAAATATGTATGGAATGGCTACTATGAGCCAGGCACTGTTCGAGGCTCTTGAGATTCTTTGGTGAGCAAAACAGACAAAAATCCCTGCCCTTGAGAAGCTTACATTTTAGTAAAGCTAGGCAGAAAATAAACAGGTCATATTTTAAATGAGTACATTTAGTCTATTTGTTTGTTATTAATACTGTGTAAAACCAGAGAAAACTTGAGTAGGGAAGAAGGATCAAGAGAGCTGAGGGGAGAAGGCAAAGGTGTGGTTTGAAATATTCAATAGAGTGATCAGAAGAGGTCTCACTGAGAATAAATTGGAGCAAAGCCTTGAGTTTGGGAGAGAATGAGCAAGTGAATAAACTAGGAAAGAACATTCCAAGCATAAAAAGGAACAAGTACAAAGGCCCTTCAGAATGTATCTGAAGGGGCGCCTGGGTGGCGGCTCAGTCGTTAAGCGTCTGCCTTCGGCTCAGATCATGATCCCAGGATCCTGGGATCGAGCCCTGCATCGGGCTCCCTGCTTGGCGGGAAGCCTGCTTCACCCTCTCCCACTCCCCCTGCTTGTGTTCCCTCTCTCGCTGTGTCTCTCTCTGTCGAATAAATAAATAAAATCTTAAAAAAAATATTAAAAAAAAAAAAAGAATGTGTCTGAAGGGTTTGAGGAGCTGCAAAGAGACAGAGTTCTGGAGCAGAGTGAGTGAGTGAGGGGAGAGGAGGAGGAGATGAGGTTATTAGCAAGATCAAGGCAGCCACAGCTCTAGACCTTATAGACCAATGCAAGGACTTTGGATGTTAAATTGGGTGCAAATGTTACATTTTCTCTTCAATTTAATTGATACAGACAAAATATTTCTCCTCATTTAAGAAAACATATGGAAACCTAAGAAATAACATAATAGAGAGGACCAATGGCCTATTTAACTCAGTCTTCTACATCTAAAGTGTTTCCAGTTTGCTGAATGGAAGAGCCTTGTGCTATATCCTAATCGCTAACCTCCCCATAAAAATCTACTAGACATTTATGTAGAAATGCATATAATTCCGTCTTAAAACATATTCTTTTAGTTTGCATAAACTCCTGTGAGATGACCTGTGTCGAAGATAGGAGGTTCCGACCCATCAGGCTTACCTGTTGGGTCCTCCATTTACGTAGCAGCCCCTACCACCATGCCAGCCCTCTGTCACCATGAACCCAAGACTTCTATAAAGCTAAAAAACAAACACAATTGGGCACCTGGGTGGCTCAGTTGGTTAAGCGACTGCCTTCGGCTCAGGTCATGATCCTGGAGTCCCAGGATTGAGTCCTGCATTGGGCTCTCTGCTCAGCAGGGAGTCTGCTTCTCCCTCTGACCCTCCCCCCTCTCATGTGCTCTCTCTCTCTCTCTCATTCTCTCTCTCAAATAAATAAATAAAATCTTTAAAAAAAAAAAAAACACAGTTTCCAATAACAATTTGAGGATTTAGTTTCTCTAAAATATTTAAACTTTCAAAAAGCATCCCTGAGTCAATACAGCCATGAAATCTAGGGACATAATTTAATCATAATAAATAGTAATAATTATCTTCCTTAGAGTTTTTAGTGCTTGAATGTTTTATGGTATTGTATTATCTTCTCCCATTGATGGAGGAAAGAGGCACCTATTGTTAACTCTGGGTTGCATGTGATGACATCACTAAGGCAACAAGAAAGGAAAAGGGAAAGTGTTAACTATATTATAGGACAGAGTTTCCCAACCTCGGCACTACTGACATTTTGGACAAGATAATTTTTGTTGGGAAGTCAGGGGTACCTATTCTGGGCATTGCAGAATGTCTAGAAGCATCCCTGGCTGATGCTAAGTAACACTAAGATGCCAGTAGCTCCTTCTCAGTCATGGCAATCAAAAATGTCTCCAGGTTTTGCTAAATGCAGAATCATCCCCAGTTGAGGCTGACTGTCATGGGGTGATCCAGTCGTGCCATCCATAACTCTTAGCTCATGCTCATCCTCAAAAACTATCTAAAAACAGTAAGGAGGCTGATATGTCTGTGCCTTTGGAAACTACAACTGAAGTAGCAATTAAAAAGTCAACAGACGTAAAAAATAAATTTCAGAATTCCGGTTACATAGGATCCAACCTTAATGCCTTTGCAGTGACTATGTGACTATTTTGCATAGACAAGAGACTATTTTCTATAAATTGGTGTTTGTTAAGGTGATCAAGAAATGTAAGCTATACGAAAAAAATTTTATCAACTGCTGAAGGAACTAGAAGGCTGAATCTTTTATTTCCTTGGTCAAAAGGTGAGCTTATCCCTTCCCCTCTTCTTTTAAGTGAAATAAAGACAGAGTTTGAAAATGCACCTACCCATTTGGCTCAATAGTTAAGTCTTGTCTGGCTATAGTGTAAAAATAGACATTCTTCTGTCTGAACATGAAAATAGTACTTCCCCAACAAAAGCCAAATGTCTTAGAGCTGCAAAAGATGTTTACTTTTATAAAAAAGCCTTTTCCTCTAGTGTGTATTTTGGGATCGTGTAGGTGTTCTAGTAGAAGTAAGCAGGTATATAAGACTTAGAGACAAAACCCTAAGAGTATGCTTCCCGCCGTAGATGAGGGAGTCTTGCACTAGTCACAACTTTCTGCATGTTAGGTTGGGAATATATGCTGGTGTAACATTTATCCTCCCCTCTTGAAAAGCTGTGGATATATTGAAATAATGGTATTGACCATAACTGTCTAATCTTTCTGGAATACTTTATATTCATTCATTCATTCATTCATTCATTCACTCAACAAGCAGTTATTAAAGACCTACCATGCCCTTTGCAGGTCACATTGTTTCTCAACTCTGCTGTGATAGGGCAGAATTGGCCACAGTCAAGACGTTAAAAAATGAATATGGTTTTGTTCCAATAAAACTTTTGTTTACAAAAAGGGTGCCACAGTTTGTCAACCCATGAAATAGGGAAAAAGGAATCAGGAGTTCAAGGGGGTCACCACTTTTAAATAGGATGATCAAGATGAGCTTCCTTGAGAAGATAACATCCAGTCAAAAACTAGAAGGAGCTGAACAAGTCAGACTTGTGGTTTATGTGGAGGAAGAACATTCCAGATAGAGGGAGTGGCAAGTGCTAAAGTCCTGTGGCAGCAGTGTGTCTGGTGTGTTTTGAAGCATCGGGAAGAAGCTCTGTCTGGTTAAGGCACAATGAGTGAGTGACCCTACTTGTAACCACTCTCACTAAATGAAATATTTTACTACAGTGAGTAAGGGCTCAGAAAAAGGCCTTTTCAAGGCACCTGGGTGGCTCAGTCGGTTAAGCGTCTGCCTTCGACTCAGCTTGTGATCCCAGAGTCCTGAGATCTAGCCCTGCATCAGTCTCTCTGTTCAGCAGGGAGTCTACTTCTCCCTCTCTCTCCACACCTCCCCCCCCCGTTCATGCTCTCTCTCTCTCTCTCTCCCTCTCTCAAATAAATAAATAAAATCTTTAAAAAAAAAAAGAAATAGGCCATTAAGTGACATGGGAAAGATAAGCAGCATTGGTATGTTTTGTTTTGTCCTTATGAAGGCCTTGGTTCAACTTAATACTAAGAACAAAGGCTACAGGATGAAGGCAAGAATGCCTAACCATAGAGGTTTCCTCTAGGAATCTTTTACCGACACATTCTAATCCTCAGCAAAGCTAGCAGAATGAAGGTTTATAATCAAAAAGCAAATACTGCCTTTCTGTTCACTTGGCCTGTTTATCCCTGAAGTGTTTTTAAGAGTCAACTGATGGTAGTATTTACAGAACCAGAAGGCAGGGCTACTATTTCTAAATTGTCAATAAACCTAACTTCTAAGAACTCTCTAACTCTTGATCTGGATGTTCTGCAAAGGTAGAATAATGTGAGCCTCCAGTTGCCATGAGAGCAAAGCCAGTCTGTGTTCTCCAGTCCATGGGCTCGCCCAGAGTAGGCCAGCACACCGATCTGAGTAAGAACCTGTGGACACGGGCGAGGCTTGGTGGTGATATATGTGTAAAATGGTTTTCATGTAATGTTTGATGGAGCCAGCTTGTAATGCAACTTGGAATAATAACTTTTCATTTATACCCCATCCTGTTCCACAAAAATATATTTATTATGAAAGGATAACAGACAAGAAATAGAGGGTAAAACAGAAGCCTCGGCAAAGCCACCAGAACCTCACTGTCCTCTCAAGCCTTGCCCCATACCTTCCTCATCTTTACCTGTACTTTAGCCCTGCTGGAATTCTTCCAGTTGCCAGAATGCACAGTGCTGTCCCCTTCTGGTCGGGAATGTCTGTGCCCCACCTCTGTCATTCAGGTAACATATTCATCCTTGTGTTCAAAGAGCACTTCTGGGGCACCTGGGTGCTCAGTCTTTAAGCGTCTGCCTTCGGCTCAGGTCATGATCCCAGGGTCCTGGGATCGAGTCCCGCATTGGGCTCCCTGCTCAGCAGGAAGCCTGCTTCTCCCTCTCCCACCCCTGCTGCTTGTGTTCCTTCTCTCGCTGTGTCTCTCTCTGTCAAATAAATAAATAAAATCTTTAAAAAACAAAAACAAAGAGCACTTCTTCCCAATTAAGTCCAGTCCTCCTGTTACGCACTTTCATGCTGTGAAGCTTCCTTTCCTTCATAGCACGTTTCAGTTTGTAGTTCATACATTCATCTGACTGATTATATCAAATTGTGATTTGGCATGTTGTCCTAGGCCTATCACAATTCATTATAAACAATTCTAAATGGGGCAAAACAGGGTAATCCAAGAACACAGTTTTCTCAGGGTTCTGGTTTAATGCAAAGGTAAAATGGTATTAGTGGAACAAAAGGAGAGGAACTGCATGTCCTTCAGGCCCTTTCCATAAATCTTTATTCTAATCAGCACTGTGGTATGATTGGACAGCTGAGAGTTTAAGGTTATATTTTCCGTGAATACATAAAGAGCAAATCCACGTTCATTCTTTGACAATCAGCCGGAAGGAATATGATTATTCAATTGACTGTTGTTCAGAATTGAGCATGCATTCAGCTGGAGAAAGAATGATTTATAAGTTCATGCCTTTGTGAAAAATGACTGTGGTTCATACTCCCCTCTTGTGGCCACTTTCAAGGATACCAGCTTGTACATAGGAATGTAGAAGGCAAATGAGAAATCAAATTCCCTTATTCAAGTCAGGAACCTGAGAATCACTCATTCTTTAGCCCTTCTCAATGTCAGACCAATTTTTAAAAATTGGTAGGACATTTAACAGTATCTCCAAACAAGGGTCTTTGTGTTAAATCTTTAATGATTAAAGTTTTGAAATGTTTTAAAAGCTCGACATTTAAGCTGGTGGAGGGTTTGATGCAAATACATGAGAGGCCTGATCATTTCTTGCAAATTACCTTTCCTTAATTATATATACCTTATCTCAGTTTATTCCTCCTCAAGTAGCACATTAGTAGATTTGGAACTTTTGGGGAGTGTGGGAAGGAATGATCTGGTGGATGAAGCAATCAATAACATCACAAATGCTCATTGTACAAATATTTATTGAGTACTTGCCACTGTAGGGAATCATCGTTATATAAAAATTTTCCCTGTCTTAAAATATTACCCAGGAGGGGTGAGGGGACCTGTATACATATCTACATTACATGATGGAAAGTGATAAATGCTAAAGAAAAAAAATTAATATGCTCTTTCTCTATGACATAGGACAAAGCCAGAGACAGGAAGTGAAGAGGGACAGTTGATGAGCTTCTCCTTCTGAACCAACACATTCTAGTGCAGGACAAATATGGATATAGCACTTACTCTGCATCAGGTGTTCTAAGCACCTTATCAAAGGTAATATAGTATTTACCTCACACCCATTAGGATGGCTACCATGCAAAAAGAAAATAACAAATGTTGGCAAGGATGTGGGGAAATCGGAATTCTTGTGCACTGTTATTGGGAATGTAAAAATGGTACAGCTGCTGTAGAAAACAGTATGGAGGTTCCTCAAAAAATTTAAAATAAAATTACTATATGATCCAGCAACTCCACTTCTGGGTATATGCCGAAAGAATTGAAAACAAGATCTCAAAGAGATATTTGTGCGCCCATGTTCATAGCAGCATTATTTATAATGGCTAAAACATAGAAGCAACCCAAGAGTCCACTGACAGATAAATGGATAAACAAAATGTGGTATATACATACAACAGAATATTATTCAGCCTTAAAAAGGAAAGAAATTTTGGCACATGCTACCACAAGGATGAACCTTGAGGACATTATGCTAAGTGAAATAAGCCAGTCACAAAAAGACCATTACTATATGATCCATTCATATGAGGTACTTAGAATAGTCAAAATCATAGAGACAAGGTAGAATGGTGGTTGCCAGGGCTGGAGGAAAGGAGGAATGGGACTTATTGTTTAATGGGTACAGAGTTTCAGTTTTACAAGATGAAGAGTTCTAGAGACAGATGGTAGTGATGGTTGCACATTATAAATGCATTTAATAGCACTGAGCTATATGTTTTAGAGTTAAAAAACAGGAATGATTCAATTTCTCCCACCATAAAGTATGATAGTCAATTGATTACACCACAGTAAACTGTATTTTTAAACATGAGATGTGTTTCAATCAGTTGGTGAGGTTCATTAGTCAAGGCGGCAAAACCGGCTATGGGAGGGACAAAAAAAATCCTATTTTTTTAACATATAAAACACAGCTGTGGATATAGTACATAAATGGATATACAGAATATCTGTGGTATTACAGTTGCATAGGGAGGGGACACTTAGGGGAAAAAAGTTCAAAGGGCCCCTTGGGAGAGTGATATTGAAAAGAATATTTGCGAAATACTAGACAGAACAGACATTGAGCAAATTATTTGTTTTGTCTCCATCTGAATTACCTACCAGTTAATGCCTGTGTAGACTCTAACCAGTTCAAATCTGCTTGCTTATCATTTGTGAGAGATCAAGCCTCAGTCATAGCATCACCAATGCTCATGTGTAAAGACCACACAAAAGCTCTGTAACAAACCCAGTACTGTTCACAACCGAAATATTGACAAAAATACAAATGCCCTTGCTGAAAACCAAGAAGAAAACACAACCACCAGAACAAATTTCCAGAATAGGATCACTTCATTACACAAACAGTACTTCTTAGTCTAAAACATCTTGCCCTGGGAACGTAACACTACAGCCAAAAAAACACCAGACAGATTTGGAGAAGGGCGGCTGTTGGCTAATAACAGCAGTGACCTCACCCATGAGATGGCCTGAGCGCAAACTCCAGTGTTGGTGAACAAGATACATCCTGCAAGTCAAATGCACAGACGTATAAAGAAGTCCAGCTGCACTTCACTTGGACAAGAGATCCAAACACCAGGCGATGTGATAGATTGGGCTCTGTGTCTCTCCCAAGGTGAGGTCAGAACGAGAGAGTGGCTAGCATAGCTCACATTGCTAGTACACAACCAACCCGAATTCCCCCAAACTCAGTGAGGGTTCTGTCTGAGAAAAGACAACGACACGGGACTCCAGGGATTGATGTGAGCAGCTGCTGTGTTTGCAGAGCTTGACTAAAAGGATATGTTTCATCCCTCAAGAGGATATTAGCAGTTTATGTGAAAAGAGGAGGCGTGCTAATTCTTATTACAGAAGGCTCCGTGACAATCTCCAGCAATGTCTGGCTTCCTTATTGGTGGCCTTCATCATCATCATCATCATCATCATCATCATCTCTTTTATTATTATTAATTCGATCCCTAGTCCAGTCACATGTTAGACAAAGCACTATGTAAACATCATCTCTTTTCCTCGAAATTACCCTATGAGGTAGGCATTATTATCATCCTCATTTGAAAGATAAGGACATGGAAACAAAAAGAGGCTAAGAAACTTGTCCAAGGTCACAGAACTATGAAGCATCGGAGCTAGGGCTTGAATTCAGGTCTGTCTGACTCATCAACTCTCTGCCACTTCCTCCAGAGAAAAGAAGACATGTGTTCCATCCTCTGAGGGCTTGACTGGTATAATTTAGATTGAGAGGCAGTAGAATTTATTTCTGGTAGTAGTCAGTGGCATCAGTGATTAGCAGGATCCTATCAAGCCTTTCTGATGGCCTTTGGTAATCTGGCACCTACTAGGGAGGTAGGCACAAAAGATTGGAGGTGCAAGAAAACAGCAGGCATTTTAGAATTCACCAATCCTGAATCAAAGCAATGGATATGTGTGCTTACATGGAACTTTTGGGGCTGGAACTCAGACATATGTGTCTTGCACCTTGGTAATGGATTTGACAGTCCATATTCATAGCCAAGTACTACCAGACTAGGTTCTTTTGGAATCTTTCAGTGCTGGTTAAAATTTCTCAGAGGAAAGAAAGAAGGAAAGAAAAGGAAGGGAGGGAGGAAGGAAGGAAATATTTCTTGCTGTTGTGATGAAGGACTTCAAGAATACAAAAAGACAAGGGTGCCTGGGTGGCTCAGTCAGTTAAGCACCTGCCTTTGGCTCAGGTCATGATCCCAGGGTCCTGGGATGGACCCTGCTCAGTGGGGAGCCTGCTTCTCCCTCTCCCTCTGCCCCTCCTCCCTGCTCGCTCGCTCTCTCTCTCAAATAAATAAAATTTAAAAATCTTTAAAAAAAGAGAATGCAAAAAGACAGAACTCGTAACTACTAAATGAAAATCTGCTACACACAGGTGCAAAACTATCATGAACTGGGCCACATAAAAGCAGCTATAGTTTTTTATTGAACTAAGAATGATCTTAATTTCAGAAGAATTTCCTATATCCTTTCTCAGGCCACTGCAGCTTTACTTCTTTTACTTTCAACTTTACTCTTTAAACTCAGCTCTCCAACTCAAAGTTATGCTCAATCATTACCTTCCTGATGTCCTCAAAGATTTCTCATGTGTTCTAGATTCCCAGTTATCACATGATGTCTCCCATTTCATAATCTCTTGCCCTGGCTCTTCTGGGGTTATTTACTGCCTGGAAAGCTACATGAGATCAGCAGCCCTGCTCTCAGGCCCGTGATTGGACCACCTCTCACCAGCCATGCCCCTTACCCCCTTTGGGTTCCACTATGTTTGCCAGACACCACTATCTCTAGAGGGCACCACTCTCATTGCCTAACACCACCGACCTCATCTGGCCCTCTGCCTACGCTGAGCACTGTCACTGCCAGTCAGCATCACTACCACCATCACCCCAAGGGTCTACACTGTGCACTGTTGCCTTTGGCTGGTGCCACTGAGATGCCACAGTAACTCTGTCTCTGGAGTCAGCCGTACACGACAGCCTGCTGTACTCTCATTGCACTGAGTCACATGGGTATAAACGCAAAACTGCTTATGCCCTGGTTTTTCAGGAGATTCAGTTAAATGGCTTATTCCATTTAAACCCAGAGCCCCCCCTCTCCCCCCACCCCCCGCCCTTTCCAGGATGCACTTGCATTCATTGAGAGCTGGGCTCGGGTCAAAACTAAGGGAAATAAAATACAGGCATACCTTATTTTATTGCACTTCACTTTACTGTGCTTTGCGGATACTGCATTTTTTGCAAATTGAAGGTTTGCGGCAACCCTGTGTTGAGCAAATCTGTCAGCACCATTTTTTTTAAATTGAAGTATAGTTGACACACAATGTTACATTAATTTCAGGCATACATCATAGTGATCCCACGAGCCTGTACATTACCATGCTCACCACAAGCGTAAGCTACCATCTATCACATCAGCACCATTTTTCCAACACTGCTCACTTTGTGTCTCTGTGTCACATTTTGGTAATCTGCATAAGATTTTGAACATTTTCATTATTATTATATTTGAATTGCTGTAATCTCATGATAAAGCTTTCATGAATGAGGAGTTGCTTCTTATAGATGAGCAAAGAAAGTGGTTTCTTGAGATGGAATATATTCCTGGTGAAGATACTGTGAAGATTATCGAAATGACAACAAAGGATTTAGATTATTACATAAACCTAGTTGACAAATCAGTGTTGGGGTTTAGAGGATTGATTCCAATTTTGAAAGAAGCTCTACTGTGGGTAAAATGTTATCAAACAGCATCACATGCTACAGAGAAATCATTCATCAAAGGAGGAGTTAATCACAGCAAACTTTATTGTCACCTTATTTTAAGAAATTGCCACAGCCATCCCAACTCTCGGCAACCACCACCCTAATCAGTCATCAGCCATCAACACGGAGGCAGACCCTCCACCAGCAAAAAGATTACAACCCACCGAAAGCTCAGATGGTGGTTAACATTTTTTAGCCATAAAGTATTTATTAATTAAGGTTTATACATTGTTTTTAAAGACATATGCTATTGCACACTTAATATAACTTTTATATGCACTGGGAAACCAAAAAAATTATTTGACTTGCTTTAGTCTGCAATATTTGCTTTATTACAGTGGTCTGGAACCAAACCCCCAATATCTCCATGGTATGTCTGTGTCCCACTGCTCCACCAGCTACATAATTGAGCTAATCATGTCTGCCTAGCTTCCTGTTCCCTTGGAATGAGTCTTTCCCAAAAGTCCTTGGCTCCTCCTAAAGGGCCCACCCCTCTCATCCCTCAGTACATGTCCAAATTTTTTCAGTGGTGTGAGAAACTAAGTTTAAACCAAACCCACAGAACAGAGATTAGAATTTAATCACAAATAGAAGTTACATTTGTTTCTGTAGGTTTGTTAATGTCAGCATTGAAGAATAAAAACCAAACTATCACAGATCATTTGTTACTGCCTCATAGAATTTATTTTCCTTTTTTTTTTTTTTTAAGATTTTATTTATTTATTTGACAGAGAGACACAGCCAGAGAGGGAACACAAGCAGGGGGAGTGTGAGGGGGAGAAGCAGGCTTTCCCCTGAGCAGGGAGCCCAATGCGGGGCTCGATCCCAGGACCCCGAGATCATGACCTGAGCTGAAGGCAGACACTTAACCGACTGAGCCACCCAGGTGTCCCGAATTTATTTTACTTAATTGGACTTTAGCCTTTTCCCATTACCTATCCAACCAGAGGTATTGTAGGAACCAGCAAAAAGAAATGTGATATTGCAAGGATGCTATAAGGGTTCCATTTGCTGCTTCACATAGTGTCTCCTATGTTTTTTCTGAAATTATTTTACATTATGAATTTTACCACTAATCAAATTTCCCTCCTTCCTTTGGTTGCCCAGTTTAGAGTCAAATCTGCAACCTACCTGGTAGTGGCTTGAATTGTGTCCCTCAAAAAAATAGGTTCAAGTCTCAACATCTGGTGCCTGTGAACAGGGCCTTATTTGGAAATAGGGTCTTTGCAGATATAATTAAGTTAAGATTAATTAAGTCATACTAGATTTGGGTGAGCCTTAGAGCCAATGACTGCTATCCTTATAAGAAAATAGGACACACAGAGATTCAGAGGAGACACACAGGGAAGAAGGTCATGTGAAGATGGATACACGGATTGGTATAATGCTGCTCCAAGCCAAGGAATGCCGAGGATTTCTGAGAGCCATTAGAAGCTAGGAAGAGGCAAGGAAGGATTCTTCCCTAAAGCCTTCTTAAGGAGCATGTGCCTGCTGACACCTTGATTTCAGACTTTAGCCTCCAGAACTTTGAGAAAAGAAAGTTCTGTTGTTCAAAGCCACCCAGTTTGTGGTAATTTGTTATGACAGTCCTAGGAAACTACTACATAACTCTTACAACTGCATAGAACCATCTGGTCGGTATTGCTCTAACCTAATCTAACCCCTTATATTTCTGTTGTCCCAGTTTTCTCAGCTATTTATTTGTATCTTCTATAGAGCTGCCTCTTGTTTTTCCATCTCTCTTCTACCCCCTTCCCCTTTTTATCCTACCCCTTTTTCTCTAACTTTGCTTCTGCCCTTTTTATTTTCTTCTCTTCCTTTTTCCTAATACTTTTTTCAATGGTCTATCCTATTTTTCCATTCTGATTAAAATCTATTTTCTGGTTTTCTTGCCTATGGTTCCTCTTCTCTGGAGAAGGAATATATCTGCCCACACTATTGAACTTAGGTGTGGCCACATGACCTGCTTTGGTCAATGAAACGTGGTCAGAAGTGGTGTGTATCACACTCAGGCAAAAGTTTTAAAACCAAGCATATTTCTTTTCCTTCAGCCAAGGGTACTGGTTGGCCAGCCTGGATCCCAGAGTGAAGACAATGTATAGCACAATTACAGTAGACCTACAGTAAACATGTAGCCTGAATGAAAAATAAACCTTTGTTGTAAGTCCCTAATGTTTGGGGGATATTTTTTATTACAGCTTTACCTGTCCTGATAATACAGTTTTTTTTAAAGATTTTATTTTTAAGTAATCTCTCCATGCTACATAGAGCTCGAACTCACAGCCCAAAAGGCAAGAGTCGCTTGCTCCACCAACTGAGCCAGCCAGGCACCCCCTAGATACAGTATTTTATGTTCATTTCTTCCGCTTCTTCCTAACCTTCAATGGGAAAACCTTCCAGAGCTCCCTTTTACCTAACGAATAAAAGCCAAACTACTTAGACTGACATGTAAAATTCACCTCACCCTAACCGGTTTTTCTCCTTTTATTTATTTATTTTTTTGCTTTAAAGTTATTACTAGAAAAATAGCAGTTAATCACATTAGCCACATTATATTTAACAAAATATTATGCATATTTTGCTACTCTCTTACTTATTGTTTCTGTAAGTCAAGCCTCTGCTTAAGACCAACTAGAGAGTATGACTAAGCCACAGAAGAGCCAGGCTAGGAAAGGATGGGTAGAGTAAAGTTCTGCAAGAACCCATGATCAGAAATTGACCCAGTGGGTTGGTGACCAAAACAGAGCTGAGAGATCTGAAATGGTTCAGGGCCAGAATATGATGGTGGTGCTGGCACGTGAGGGAGATCGCACAAGTAGAAGTCAGTAGCTAAGCCAGAACTGATAAATGAGTGTGGGTCCCAGGAGTAAGACCCACAGGGAATTAAATATCAAGGTATGAAAGATAATGGGGTGTTATAGACTGAATGGTGTCCCCACCAAAAATTCACATGTTGAGCCCTAACACCTAATGTGACTGAATTTGGAGATAGAGCCTTTAAAGAGGTCATTTGAGGGCGCCTGGGTGGCTCAGTTGGTTAAGCAACTGCCTTCGGCTCAGGTCATGATCCTGGAGTCCCTGGATCGAGTCCCGTGTCGGGCTCCCTGCTCGGCAGGGAGTCTGCTTCTCCCTCTGACCCTCCTCCCTCTCATGCTGTCTCTCATTCTCTCTCTCTCAAATAAATAAATAAAATCTTTAAAAAAAAAAAAAAAGGTAATTTGAGTTAAATGAGGTCATACGTTTGGGGCTCTTATCTAATATGACTAGTGTTCTTTTAAGAAAAGAGACACCAGGAATGTGTGAGCATAGAGAAAATCCATGTGAGGACATAGCAAGAAGACAGCCATCTACAAGCCAAAGAGAAAAGCCTCAGAAGAAACCAACCCAGCCAGCACCTTGATCTTGGACTTTCAGCCTCCACAACTGTGAGAAAATAAATTTCTATTAGGTAAGTAAGCCACCCATTCCGTGGCAGTTTGTTATGATAGCCCTAGCAAACTAATACATGGCATAGCAAGGAGGAAGGTCCTACAGGCCAAGTCCTGGACAAGATAATTATTGAAACTCTGCTTTCACTGCAACTTCCCTTCATCCACACCCACTTCCTACCTGGAGCTCTCCACTACTCCAAGGGAATCATGCCCCTCCTGAAAACGAGTGTATGTCTTATGTCTTAGACTCCTACCAGGCAGGAACTATGATATTTCTCTCGTATCACCCAGAGATCTGTGCTGTATATAACAAAAAGGTGTATTCAATGCCTGAGGATCGATTACTGTGTTCTCTGTGTTTACCTAAATCAGAGGTTCTTAACTTCATGGAACCCCTGAGTGAGGGGGTAATTCATAGGTGGATTTTAGGAGCTTGCCTACCTCTTTTTGTCAGATTCTTAAAAGGAATCCTAGCCCTCATGGGTTAAAAAAAATACTTCAACTTTGATACTGGCTTTTGTTAGACCCTTTTGACCAATGCTGATGTTATGTGGGTCAGTTCATATGCAGTAATGTAATAAGCACTTCATTTGTCAGAGTTCTCCAATCACATTTAAACACTGGGTAAATTTCTAAATCTGATCTCCAGCTCCATCTGTTAGGTGGGTATTACAGGTTTATTGTTCTCAGCTTCATAAGCTGTAAACTATTTTAGAAATGACAGCCTTAGAAACAATAAGAGTTTGGATAGCTGCCCATGAACATTCCCAAAATAAAGCCATACTTAAAAGACATTGTAGATTCAAGGGTTTTTTTATTTAAAAAAGTAATAATCGGTTATCTAGTTATAAGAAATACAGTGGATCTTTTGAATCATGTTATAGATTAATAAGATCTAGAGAAAACACCTAATGTAACAGAGTCAAAATTCTCAAGCTTTGCCACCTATAAATGAACTCTGTAGCTACATAATTACATTTAAGAGATAAATCACGTATCTTCACTTGAGATATAAATCCAGGGGCGCCTGGGTGGCTCAGTCATTGAGCGTCCGCCTTTGGCTCAGGTCATGATCCCGGGGTCCTGGGATCGAGCCCCGCGTCGGGCTCCCTGTTCTGCGGGAAGCCTGCTTCTCCCTCTCCCACTCCCCCTGCTTGTGTTCCCTCTCTCACTGTGTCTCTCTCTGTCAAATAAATAAATAAAATCTTTAAAAAAAAAAAAAGAAGATATAAATCCAGTTTGCTTTAACCAGATTATTTCTATGTTAATGTAGATTTCTCTAAGAAATTTCACTTTGATCATTTCATAGAAACATAAAATATCAATTTTAGTATTAGAAAGAATATTTTTGTTGGTCGAGCCTTTTTTCCATAGTCCTCCAGCTACAACTTTCTCTACATTCTCATTGGGTTAATATAATTACCTGAAATCAATCTCATCAAGCTATCTCAAATAAATGGGGAATGTGGTTAGAATATGAAGTCAATATTTCAGGTCCCAGAGAAAATTTCCGTAGCCAAACCAGGCAAAATCTTCAGAAATGCTTGTCCTACATACCCCTCAATAGTACCACCATAGCCGTGGCCCTCAGGAGCTGTCAGAAAAATGGGTGACTATGTCTCCTACACTTCTCAGACCGGATGTGCACAGAGGCAGAGGAGAAGCAAAGTCAAACACAGCCCACTCCTTTGATCCTGCCTCTGAGGAGACGGCTCACACCCTAGACCTTGGCTAAGGAAAAACATCCTATTGTCTGAGGCAAAAGGACATCACGTCATTTCATCCTGTGCCTGGAAAGGCCGTTCAGAACAAGTAATCCTGATTGTAGAGACATGAGACAGTTCCCAGCTGCACCGTGACTTGTTTCGGTTCCTAGGCAAATTGCCCAGTTTCCTCTGCTCCCAAATTTCCCCAACTGCAAAACAGAGATAATTATTGTTACCTTTCCCTTGCGGTGTTCTGACAAATAAATAGGGCAAATGTTTCTAAAGTGGCTGGACACAATTGTCTAAGGACATACTTGCCTAGAACTATAGGTGGGGTTTTTGTTTATTTTTGTCGTTGTTATTTTGCTTTTGGCCTGACTTTGGCATAAGTGTAGAAAATCTGAATTAAATTGTAACCATTCATCTGATGTTAGTGGAGCATTAATAGTGAACAAAGTGCTGTGCCAGGCAGAAGGAGCATATCCCTACCCTCAGCTCACTCAGAGGAGGTATTTTATATAGCCTAGAGGTTGGGTGACACAGCATAGCAGCTGGCCAAGGGAGCTGGGTTGGAATCCTACTCTCTAACTCACGAGCTGGAGACCCTGGAAAAATCACTCAGCTTTATTAAATCTTGGTTTCCTCATGCAAACCACAGTGGCTACTGGTGGCGGGAGGTCTTCTATGCACTTGCATTTACCTGAAACTCAGAACAACTGCCTGAGATAGAGATGATTATCATCCCCAGATTTGTATCCCCATCTTATAGATAAGGATACTGAAACTTGGAGAGGTTACATAATTTGTGCCAGGTCATACAGTTAGGAAATGAAGCCAGGACACAAACCCAAGCTGTGTGGCCTCAGAGCACGCAGATCTTACTGCTTATACGGCACTACCCCCAAATGGGAACACAGTTTCCACTCGCTTCATATAGACCTGTGAGGATCAACTGAAATCATGCATAAAAAACTGTTAACACAGTGTCTGACACATAATAAATGTACAATAAAGGTAGAAGTAGCAGTAGAACAGATTAGACACATGTATAAATAACCCAAATGCCAAGTCAAAAACAAATGCATAGCACCAGGGCGCCTGGGTGGCTCAGTCGTTAGGCGTCTGCCTTCGGCTCAGGTCATGATCCCGGGGTCCTGGGATCGCACCGGCATCAGGCTCCCTGTTCAGCGGGGAGCCTGCTTCTCCCTCTCCCACTCCCCCTGCTTGTGTTCCCTCTCTCGCTGTGTCTCTCTCTGTCAAATAAATAAATAAAATCTTAAAAAAAAAAAAGTGCGTAGCACCAGTCTATTTCATGAGAAAACTTCTTCTCATAGACCAGTCATTATACAGGGGGTTTTAGTAAGGATTGGTGATGGAGGAATAATAGTCCATGAACTGCAACATCTCTTTTTTTTTTTTAGGATTTTATTTATTATTTATTTAACAGACAGAGACACAGCGAGAGAGGGAACACAAGCAGGGGGAGTGGGAGAGGGAGAAGCAGGCTTCCCGCCGAGCAGGGAGCCCGACGGAGGGAGCCCGACGCAGGGCTGGATCCCAGGGCCCTGGATCATGACCTGAGCTGGAGGTAGACGCTTAATGACTGAGCCACCCAGACGCCCCAACTGCAACATTTCTGAATCGGCATCCAAATGATCTATAATATGAATGAGTGATGCTTCATAGATACAGACGTTTCTGAAGGTCATTTAAAGAAAGTTGAAAGTATCTGAGTTACCCCGCTTCTATTAAAATTGAGACTGTATTCGTGAAAACGATTTGCAATTAAGCAATGTAAAAATGAGTCTGCTGCAATTATTCTTCTCCCCTTCCTTTAACCCCCACCCCCCAATTTCCTTTAAGAAGAAACAACAGCGGAGTTTCTTTTCAAAGTCTTAAAATAAAAATCCCCAAAAAAGGGATCCTGCTTGCTTTTAGAGTTGTTTGAAAAAGGAAGAAAAATGCGTAAAGAGCCACGTGCTTCTGTTCTGGCCAAGTTATTAGCCTCTGAGAACAAGAGCTAGAGGAGAGGACTGTTAACCCCCTCATCTCAGGCAGAATGAGCTCGTTCCCTGTTGGCTTGCACTGCCTGGAAAGCTTGCACCCTCAGAGAGGCCAGCCTGCCAGAGAACTGCAGGAATCTGCAACAAAAACGATGACAGCCTGAAATATACCCCGGTGCCAACCTCCACATTTGTCTGTCACCTCAGACCCTGACTAGTTGACAGAGCAGCAGAATTTCAACTCCAACAGACTCGAATGTGTTTCTGGGCAGAGAAGCAGAGCTAACGGGGGAAGAGATTTTTTAAAGAGTATTGCATATTTATCAAACTTTTATTTCCTGGCTGTGTGCAAAGAGGGGATTCAACTCCAATTTTGTATCAAGGCTCTGGGTCCAGTCACATCCCTGAAGGTAAATTTTAATAAGTTTACTGTATCATCAAATTGCATTTGTTATACTAATTTGCATGATCTGATGAAGATGTCTAATATTTTTTTCCTAGTACAAAGCCATTTATTTACCAAAAAAAACAAAAACCCACAAACCTTTTGTGTGACTTAGAGAAAAGCTACTTAATAGGAAAGTTTAACTCTCGTATTCATGTTTCCTTTTCTTCTCCAAGATTAAACAGTAAGTAGTAATAAATGATGGTTTTTAATGTAGACCAAGAACATAAATGGAGAACTGTTTTTGGCCAGATTAACATTCAGATCTTGGTGAAGTCTGAATCCGGAAATGGGTTTTTTAGAAATATTTTATTAAATATATTAAAGAAATCATAAGGGATGTAGTTTTTCTCTTAACTTTCAAATCAAAGCATTTTCCATGTTTAAATTACCTGGAATTATTTCATCACCACCATTGTCCCAGTCCGTACTACCTCACATCAATGTAGAAATGGAACATTTTGCTTTTCCAAAAGGTAGGAAAACGCCTATACTACTATAATCTTTGATTATTTTTTAGTTATTATGACTATTATTCCTTTCCTAACTCTGTTTTATACTTTCATGACTAATTGTCTCTTGTCTCCTTCTACCATTTTTTAAGATGCACACACATAAAATTTCTCTAATTCCTAATGATGTCTTATTTGGGGAGGGAAAGGGGTGGGAGGGGAACCAAAGAGCTAAAGAGATTATGGAAACTCCTCTAGTGTAAGGTACTATCATTTCTGGCTCTACTAAAATAAAAAACAGTAATGCAAGTCATGCTCACTCATTCCTCCTAGGTATTAGAGGTCCCCCTGCAGGAGAAAACCATGCTTTCACCTGCAGATTGATGCTGTTGATCCTCTAACCAAGGGGTACTGCGGAAAGAGTATCTCTTTTGCACTGCCTTTAATCTGCAAAGAGGTTAAGTATGTCACCTTGGCATTGTATCTGAGCTTTCCTCTGGCCCACGGCCTAAGTACACTGACTAGAAATGTTCACTCAATCCTACTCAGCAGAAACCTTTTTTTTTTTTTTTAATTCTCCCCTTTCTCTTGGATACCAACTTTTTTTCAGTTCAGAGCTTATTCACCTAAACTTTGATGGTAATGGCTATTGCTAACTATGACTATTTTTAAAAAAAGATACCCCTCTTAGGAAAGATTTAAGTTTATATTTCTGTTCATTCAACAAGATCTAGCAAAGCAAAGCAATCTATTTCATCCACTTATCGTCCAGTCAACTAATGCTACTTCCCACATTTTTGAAAACAATATGTACATGTTATTAATGACTCTTGTTCTTTTTTTCTTTTACGGGATTTCTGTACAGCCATTCAGCAATTACTAAGGCTTCCTTTCCAGGTCTTTTGGGATTCAATCCCCAGTCTTTCTCATGTGCAGCTCCACTTATCAACTACGTAAAAAGACAGTGATGATAGAAAGGAAATGAATGGCGATGTTTCTAGACAACGCCCGAACATTATTCATTTCATTTCCTCTTGACAGCTTGTCATTTTTATTCCATTAATTTGTAACAGTACACAAGCATTGCTATTTAAGTTTAGCACAATGTCCAGAACATGTTAGGGATCTTTTTCCACGAAGAAGAACAAAAACAACTGCTGTTGAAAGACTTCAGGTGCCCTTTTCCTTCACATATCCTTCTGGAACAACCTTCAGTGAAAGAGAAAGGAGCCCCATAAATCCAGAAGAACTTTCCCAATAGGACTGGCAGTCCAAGAGATGCCCAGCTAAGCTGGGGTCTGGTTCATACAGGCCCGCAGGGCATCTTCCACCAAAGGCTCAGCTTGCAATGGTAGTACCAGCTGGGGCTAGCCTGGCTTTTGTCTTGGGCATCAAAAGATGGACAGAACTCTGGGGAACAGAATGTGTGGTCTTGACTGATTGTAGGGAGATGGTGTAGTAAAGTGAGTAAGATCAGGGGCTCTGGAAACATACAGACCTGGTTTATATCTGGGCTTTACTAGGCTCTGTGACTTGGGGCAAATGACTCTTTGAACCTCAGTCCCCTCATTTGTGGAAGTGAGGATCATAAAATTAGTTGCCACCGCAGAGATGTGTGGTGATATTAAGTCAAGAAAACAGCTAGGCCTGGTGCATATGAAGTAATCAATCAATCATAGTTAATATGAAAACACTACCCTACCTATAAGTCCCAACTAGAACTCTGTAAGAAGGGAATTTCCTATAGGTTTTCCCTCAAGGTCTCTTAGTTTACCCATCTATTAAGCAAGTAGTGGTAATAATACCCACAAATGCAGTTGTTGTAGGAATTAAATGAGATTTTTTTAAATACCAAGTATAACACCTGGCAGAGGGGCATGCCATGAGAAAGTGTTCGGTTATGCACTTGAAATTATTTTTCTGCTAACAAAATTGGGGATCAAGAAGGAAATATTCTTTGAATTGTCTTTTTTTACCCAAAGAAATGGAAAAATAAATCTGATTCTACTGTATTCCCCGGGGGGGGGGGGGGGGGCTCAACATGACGTATTTATTACCGTGAGTCTTTTACTCCTTTATCAATTAGTTGCTTCTTAATGGCCAAGTCAAGTGAAACCAAGGGGAGTTTTCTGCTTCAGATTGCCATTAAGAGAGAGAGACGAAATGCTGCTTTGCAGCCAGTTCTGTTTTATTGGCCTAGTTGGACAGGGGAGAAGGCCCCCAACATTTCTCCTTTCTTATCTTTTCTAAAGGAAAGAATAGGGGTTTTGACTTGCTCTGGGGGTATTTTTTTTCCTTTCTCACTGAAATTCAAACGAAAGGGTTTGGGTTTTGTTTTTTGTTTTCGTAAACCTCTCCCCTACGCTCCTCGCATTGAAATGTCAGCTGCTTTTTCTGGCTACATGTAGCAGGAGCAGCCTGTCGTCATAGCAATGAAAGGGTATAGAGAGACTGGAGTTTCATGACCCACTCTGTGAAATAACTCTTAGTCGGCTCTAGAATCCTTCTTTAGAAATGAAGTCTCCAGCCCTGGCTTGTTTCCTTCCTATTATGCAACCAACTTATGTACACCAATTGCAGTAGCTAAATGTTTCCTTTAGAGATTCAATGAATAGGTGCTAAGAAGATGAACAAGAAAGCTACTAAAACAATGACCAGTTTCCTCTGGAGTGCAGGGGAAAAACAACTGGGAAGGCAAAAGAAGAAAGATAAAAATAACCTCCCTTCATAGCACATACTGCACAGCCTGGAATAAATCCATTTTCCAAGTTCCCACTGGCTGCTCCCATCTTCCCGATGCACCACAGTAGAGTGGTTATCCAGGGGGATCCTGGGGCAGGCTGCCTGGGCTCACATCCTGGCACTCTCTAGTCTTATCCCACTTCTTGCCTCCGTCTTCTCATCTGTAAAACAGAGATGATAATAGTCATAAAACTGTTGTGGGAATTTAATGAGATAGTGTCTGTAAGGCTCTTATTCCAATGTCTGACCAGTGGTCAAGGTTGACTATTAGGCTTGCAAGGCCTCAGTTTCCCCTACTTGTTAAATGAGGATAACAGCTAATTCATAAGATTGTTGTAGGGTTAACTGAAATAATGGGTGTACGTGCTCAGTAAGTAGTAGTTCTTTTAATACTTTTCATCGTTATGTCTAACTCTGATGGGAATAGCTTTTTTTAAACTTGGAATTTCCCAATGAGTGAACTGTAATGAATACAGGCCTCAGAATTATCATCATATAAATGTGAACCATTGAATTTCTGAAGAGGAAAAAAAAAAAAGAAAGAAGGGTTTTTTTACATTTATAAAGAATAAAGAAAATTCTCATCTTGATTAACAATAGAGTAAAAGGTTATTAAAACATCTTTTCTTTCATTAAGATGCTTTATATTAAAATTTCTGTTTTAGTTTCTCCAGTGTTGTCCATGTCATGCAATTATGAAAATAAGTAATCTTATGTCTCAGACAACTCAAGTATTCAATGTTCTGTACCATGAGAAATGCCAGAGGTGCTGCAGGACTGAGGATGGAGAGGGGCTGTGCTCTGGTGGCTCTTACTGTGTAGTTAGGGAGACCGTCCTTCAACAAATCATCACATTAATAAGAAGTGCTTATGCCCAAACACAAGGTGACCTCAAATACAAAGCCATCTTTATTTTTCTAATGAAAAGATCCTCAGCCAAAGTCTTTGGCCAACCTAAATGCACAAATGGATAGTATATTGTAATGTATACTTAGGATGCCTAAGATCTACTCACTGAATCCACTCTGTAATTTTCTAATACAGACTAGTGCATCATCAGTCCTCTGCAGGTTGTTTATAACACACTTCTGAAAAATCTGCCAATGCTGCAAATTGGATCCCCAAGCATAAATTCTTTCTATGGTAATGATCTCTATGTATTAATTACTTTATTGCTTTTCCCAGCCCTCTTTCAAGTGATGTAGGAAAGATGTTAGGGTTCGAAGCCGACGGCCAAGAAAGAATTCTTGAGACGTCTTTGGTACAAAGAGGCGATTTTATGAAAGCACGGGGACAGGACCCTTGACAGAAGGAGCTGCAGTGGGCTCATGAGAAGTGGCTGATTATGTGCTTTCAGGTTGGGAGGGGGTTAGGGACAGCACAAGCCTCCAAGGTATTTTGAAAACAAGGTTTCCAGGACCTTGAGGGGGCCAGCTATTGTTAGGAAAAGGTCACTTATTACTGTTTAGTAAAAACAAAATCTCAGTCATGAGTCCCTTCAGATGTATATCGGTGGGTCATATGCTTGGGGGATGATTGCCAACAGGTATCTTGGGGGGTAGAGATAAAGGAAGTTTACAAAGGAATTTTTTTAAGTTAAAGTAGACTTATAGGATCCTGGGGGGTCGGGCTAAGATTGCCTTTTGCCCTTAGCAAAGTGTTAACCTCGAGGCAGCTGAGTCCCTAGAGGAAGGTCACTCTGCCGATTTCAGGGACTTGTCAGTGGGCTGTAGGGAGGAAGGACATTTACTTTCTCTTTTGCCTTTGTTTCCCACATCAGAAGGACTTATTTGAAACCACTTGAGTCTATAAAGTGTGGTTTTCTAAAACTGCAGTTCCAACACTTGCAATAATGAAATCATACCTCAAGAATAATTACCACATCTGCTTGAAATATCTTTATCTCCTTTTTTATTGTCAAGATGACCGCCTTAAGCATGACAAAAATAAGCATTGCTTGAGATCCTTTCAGGCTGTTTTCCTGAAATGGTACTTTGTTGTTCAAAATGAAAGTCATTGAGACAGTGGTCTTTAATGTGAGAGATCTCGGAAGCACTAAAATATAAGGCAAGTCCCTCCTTTTCATAGCATAATTCCGGGGGGTGAAAAATTCACGGTATATTTGAATATGTAGTATGTATAATTATATGCTGAAATAAGCATTAAGAGGACAAAACACCTTTGTTCTAAGAAAGTATGTAAGGAGCCTGACCCCTGCCGAAGGTCAGTGACCGCTTTCCCTGATCTGAAGCTAAATCGATATTACTCTCTGGTGTCTCTGTGTGTGCTTGTGTGCATGTGTGTGTGTGTGTTGGGTGGTGGTGGTTGGGGTGAATGGGAGCTGGCAAGAGAATTCTGAATGTGACACCTTGTGCAAAGACCCTGTAGCAGGTGGGATCATGGGCTATTTGAGGAACAGAGAGAAGGCCAGCTCCTGGGAGAGCAAAGAGCAGAGCAACAGGAGATGCAAATCCTAAGCAACTCTCCCCATGATGCCCTTTTGCCTGAGCACTAAGTGTTTTTATCCTCTGCTTGATTCATATTTAATGTGTATCTTTACTGTCTCTGTCAAATTCTGGTTAGACTCAATGCCCCAACTGGCATTAACCATGTTTATCCCTCACTCGGCCCCACATGGTAGTAGGTTGGATTAGGAAGAATGACAGCCAGTTGAAGGTCAGAGCTCCAGAAAATCTGTATCATTCACAGGGCTAGGACACCTTGATGTAGATGGTGACTCAGCAGAGAACTCAAAATAGAAGAGCATCTTTTTTGTAATCCTTCAGATAACTGTAATGTCAAGCTACAGAGCTCTCCCAAGAGACTCATTAATACCTTAAAAGCCCTGAAGCATCAGTGTTAACTCTGGATCAGGTGACCATATGCGTATGTCAGCTGAAATGACTGAAGGGTGACTGAAGGTTTCCTCTCTAATAACAAAGCCTTTGGCTATCTTGTAAAGACGGGGTGAAGGAAAACGGTCTGTTTGAGTTTGATTATGAAAATCCTAGGATAATCATTTTGTTTACTACATTTCCCTGAAAGGAAAATTTTCCATAGTTATAATAATTACTAAAAATAGCAGCCTACAGTCTTCCTCTGACATAAATGAATTCAGCAGAAGATCTACCTGGCCTTATTTAGAAGCATGGATGTACATGGTCTAAGAAACAATATGCCAATAGTAAGACGAAAAGTGAAATAAGGAAAACAGTCAAAGCAAACCTCTCTTTTTTCTAGGATATATGGGGTGTCTTTCTCAGTTTGTTGGACTTTAGACGAAGTAAGATGAACAGATCAATAGTCATAATCTGCCCTGAAAACCAAAAATGTTAAAGGAAGGTTTCTTTAGTTTCCTTGGCCTAGAAGGGAGGGGGAGGACTTGTAAGTTTGGCTGAAGCTGCCTGCAAAGGAGCCTCTAGGGGGAGGCTCCAGGCAACATGAGGGAAATTCACTTCAAACAATAACTGCCAGCACTAAAGTTTCCAAGGAGTTATTTACATGGCCAATAGAAGAGACAGAAAAGAATGGACTCCAAGCCTGTTCCTTCCTTTGAGGAATGGATAGCTATGTTTACACTAGTGCAGTGGTCAGCCAGCTTGTTAATGCTTAAGAGAAGAGAAAAGGGAGATAAAAAGAGAGAAGAGGTGTATAGTGACACAAGGAGTGCCCAGTGGAGAGAGATGGTTAGAATAGGTAGATTTAAGCAGCAAGAGAACATGCAGAACTTCAAGAATACGATTTATCTTTTTAAGTTTAAATTTAAATTAGTGTTTCAAATGAAACAATTGAACGAATGTCCTACAAAACTATAGAAACTGAAAAGAAATCAAGTACAAAAGTCTACTGTGACCCAATCTTATTCTAATTTGAACTTCCTAGAAAATATCCTAGAAACTGAAATGCAACCAATCACAAATAAGAACTCAAAATGAATCAAGAGTACCCAAAATATATTCTGGTAGTTTGTGGAAGTTCACTCCTAAATCTAGATGGAGAATGACATTCTAGGGATTGCCAAACTTTAGGCTCCCTTCCCTTCTCTAAGAGAGAAATTTCTGGACATCAGGAGATAGACCAAGAGTCAGAGGGTTCCATTCAGAAATATTCCCTACCAAAGCAGCATCCAAGCCATATTTAGGTATCACATGCACTGCTTTCCACCCTCCATCTAAAGGACAAGACACTGGTTGTAGAGGCCAGAGCTCACATAGCTCCATCAATCAGGGGTGGCTGACACACGCATCGCCTATTTTTCCTGTGCCTTTAGTCCAATCCCTTTGGGCTCAGCTGGGCTACTTTCCCAGCTAGAGGAAAGGATATCCAGGCCCTTTTCCTTGTTTTTCCAGAGACAGAGCTTGTAGACCTGCTGAGAAATCTAATTACAACCTCCTTTCATGCTAAAATCCAATTACAACCTCTCCTAGGGTGAAAGCCAATCTTTTTGATACAAAAGGAAGCCAAACAAAGAGGCTTCAAGCAGGGGGTGTGCCTGTGTTCTGCCTTCTCTTAGGCAACTATTCAGAAAGGTTGCAGTGACCTTCTCTTGCCTTGAGTAGGAATGGCGGTCATAATCTATTATGACTCCCGTCCTCATAAGAAGGAAAAATATTTTTATATCGATGCTGGAGTTTCTGGGGATTTTCTCAAGCATCCGTTAGTTGGGCAAAGCAAATTTTAAGGCACTCTCCACATACACATTTTTGATTCAGCAAGATGACTTTTTTTTTATTGAATTTGGAATATGTTAAACAAGAAAAAAGTGAGTTATTAAATCCAATATCCTCCTATAACCTGTTCCTGCCATCTTCAGTGTCCTATGCCACCCTTTCAGCTACCTGTTCACTTGAGGATAATGAGAAACTGCAGTGCTGCTTGAAGAAGGGTCACCCCAAATTCCTGAAACCTAAATAAGATTAACAGAGACAGTTCTCAAAATAGTCATTTATGGAAATACATATTTCCCAAGTACCTGGCATAAGTCTGTAATTGCTGAAACAATAAAATCCTAACCACGTTCTAATCAAATATCTATCACTACTACATAATTACTAGTCACAGACTATGTATAAAATCCAGATTTGCAGCTTCTCCCCCCCCAAAAAATGGGCAAAATGTTTAGAAGGAGCATCCTGTTATCTATTAGGTTTTTAATTGACTATGAGTGGAGCAATGGTTTTTTTATAGGATAAAAATTACCCTAGGCTCAAATCAAAGTGCTACAGCCATAAAGTTAATATAAATATATGAACAAGGATAAGATCCACCATTTAATGACTCTCAAATACCTCCAAAAGCAAAACATTTTTACTACGCTTGACTCAACTTCAGAACCTAATCATCTATATAATATGATAGGGAGCCAGTAGCAAGGATGACTGAGATTTACAAAAGTCAGAAGAATTGACCTTGACTGTAAGTCAATGAAAACCTGTAACTAGTTTTAAGACACCATGTTTGCTCAGATCTTCATGTTCTCTTAGCCCTCTGGAATCATTTTTTAGCTCTCAAGCCATTAGTTCAGAGGATTCCCTCAACCTTTTATTGGGAACCGAAAAACTTTGAGCTAACTCTAAATCCATGTAGCATTCTGTTGGAATTCAGGAGAATTAAAACACAAATGCTGAACCCCAAATGTCCTCTTTCCCTCTCTTTTTCTTCCCAGATCCCAATGTCAGCACATAACAGTAGCCTTTGAGCACCTCATAGTAGAGTGCAGGTTAAGCTCTTTCCAGGAAACTTTTCAGTAATTTCCTAAAATACAGGTAGAGGAAGATACTAGAAGTTTTTGTTTTAAACTGGGAAAACTTTTGGTTTAAACCTTGGTACTCCCAATGATCTTGCATTTAAGAGCTTCTTAGATAGGTATGGGGGCTTTAGCCACTAATAAAAACAGCTGATTGATGTCTCCTTGTAATCTGAAAACAATTGAAAGTGATTGATTTCAAAAGCAAATATTTTCTTATAATTTGAAAAATACTCTGGGTAGGAAAGTAGAAGGTTACTATAGTCTGAGCTCTGGATATGATTAACTTCTTTTCTTTTCCCAAAAAGTGACAGACAAAAATTAGCCCATGCTTATTCTATGTTTGGTTTTTTTGTTGTTTTATTTTTCCCAAATCCTTTGTATTTGGATGGTGGCCACAATAAGGTCTGAGGTTGTGATCATGGCTGGAAGTAGCTGACTCACCTCACATTCCCAGCACCTTGATAACACGGCTAATATCTCTAGAGATCCATAGCATAGTTATTGAGTGTAGTATGTACATTTTAGTGCCATGAAACTATCAAAAATAGTCATTGTCCAAAAAGAATTAACAGCAGATTCCCTTATACACCATTATTCATCCAAAAGACAATTTTGTTTCAATGTGGCTAATTAGACTACTCTTTTTTTTTTTTTTTTAAGATTTTATTTATTTATTTGGCAGAGAGAGAGCAGGAGAGCACAAGCAGTGGGAGGGGCAGAGGGAGAGGGAGAAGCAGGCCCCCTGTTGAGCAGGGAGCCCGATGCCGGGCTCAATCCCAGGACCCTGGGATCATGACCCGAGCCGAAGGCAGTCGCTCAACCAACTGAGCCACCCAGGCGCCCCTAGACTACTCTTGATGAGGCAAATTTCTGCATGTTTTGGGACTAACTACCCAAAAACAGTGATTTTAGAACAGAGGTTTACAGTCTGTAGTCAGACTGAGCTAATGAGTTGGATTTCCTTTGGCATAGAAAAAGACTGCAAAATGGAGGAAAAAAGAACAGAGAGACTAATTTACTTCCTAAGGTTCCAGATTAATCCTGGTGTCATAACATTCTAGAGATTGTATGAAAAGCAAAATGGGAGAGTACTTTAAAGTGAAAAAAAGCCGTGTTCTAACACAAAATACTCCCAGAGCTATTTGCCCATATTTCTTTCTAAAACTCTTCAGTTCACTCTTCAAATCTTATGATTATAGCAGCAAAATCATCTTTATTGAGTGCTAATCACATTTGAATACCTTGTGGCTTTGGATTCTCTCCAAAGATGAGGACTGCTATGTTCCATTTAAAAAGAAAAATGTGCCTCAGCTAAGGCACTACAGAGGAGGAAAAACTTTTTCCTCTACCCACTCATGTTCAGTGTTTGTGGCCTGCAAATTAAACTGACAAAAGACAGGTTAACAGGAGAAAAAGGTTTATCTGTATGCACCCAGGAGCTGGCTCCTTAAAGAGTTAAAGTTTAAGGCTTATACACCTAACTTAGCAGGGAAAAGGAATGAGTGGGGGAAGAAACAGCTTCTATGAAAGGACAAAAGTTTTCTTTAGGAAAGACAAATGGGTTTTTAGAACAAACTGGAGATAAGAGAGTTTGTGAAAATGTGTGATTATACAAGTATAAGTGGTCTTTCTTCTTCAGAGCCATAAAACTCTCCTGGAGAGGAATTTATGGTAGGTTTACTGTTGGCTCTCTCCCGGGAGTAGAAGCTACGCTGAGGAGGGAATTTATGGCATTTTTCATTTCTCAGAAGGTCCTGCTTTTAGTCAGATAAGGGAAGCTCCAAGAAGGCTTCTTTCTGCATCTGTTGAATCTCAGATGCCCTCAGCTTTCAATCATCTCCATAGCAACTCAAGGGTTCCAGGCGGGTCCCCACAGCAACTATTAGACAGACTTGAAATGGGCAGCAGCGCGGAGCAGGAGACAGCTTCACTGGCAGAGGGTCTGAAAACATTCAAACCCATGAATCCTAACTTTTGAATCAAGTGTTTTTTGGTCAAGGTTCCAGACATGATAGATCCAGGCGGAAAAATTGAATTTGGGGATTTGAGAGAATGTCTTAAGGGATTATTTGTCAAGGTGTGGGCAGGGTATAGAGAAGCACAAGGGGTTCTGAGAACAGGCTAGTAAGAACTACGTTTGTACATGCCAGGGAAGGGAGCATTTTCTAAACTCAGCCAGAAAATGCTGCATAGAGAGGGTCGCTGAGGGGAGCTATGACCTTCACGAGAGGGGCATAGTCACAGAGAGGGAGCTGAGAAAATGTATTCCCTGATTTTGCACTCCTCCTTCCCTCACATTTCTCCTGCAGTGCACCCCACCGGCTGAACCCAACAGAAAGCATCAGGCAAGAGAACTGGAAGATGTAATTCACACAGGTTCTGGGAAAGCTCAGGTTGGAGAAGGCTTGGAGAGTGGATATGGTGTGGATCTGGAAGAGCAGATGGAAGGTTTCTAGATATTTAGTTGGAGGGAAATCTTTTCCCAGTGTGGGAGAGGTAGAATTAACAGCTGTAGACCAGCTGTGTCCTCTCCTTGCTTGAATGAATCTTCTGGAGCTTCCCCTTGGAAGGCATAAATATGCCCAGGTTTTTCACCCTATTTTCAAAGAACTTCTCAAACCTCAGCCATAAAATTCATTAGGGTTATTGTATCTGCTGCTTTCAGAGAAGGCAGGTAATGTGTAACATTGCACCATTGGGAAAAGCCATTGTTCTCCCTGCTTAATGTGTTGGCCCTCACCAAGGCATATGAGAGGCTTCAACCATGTGCTGAATCCTGGAGGGACTTATGCCTGGAGTGAGTCCTTTCATTAGTGGTTCTCACAAGAACTACTCATCAAAGCCCACCATTGTTCCCCAGCAGATCCCAACACCATGAGAATGAGGCTACTTGGAACTGTTCTTAGGTATGATTTGCTGTTTTCTTAATCCTGGAAGAGAACTACCCCAATGAATAGTTCTTGGTACATTCACAGAGCTGAAAGCACTTGAAATTCCTCTCCCAACTAGCAGCGCTTAACAACCGACTTTGTTAACAAAAGAGAGACAATTTCCATTGAATCCAAAGAGGCTTTCTATTGTGCTGGTTGAGTTTAACTAATAAGGGAAATTCAAATAAGAATAGTCAGAGCAGAAAGCCAAGAATCTGACATTCAGGGGAAAGAAATTTCAGGGAAGTAGGGAATGAAATAAATTGGGGGAGTGGGGCGTAGAGAAAAGAGCTAAAGGCAGAGAGAGAATAGGAGTAATAGATCTGATCTTATCGTGGGCTAGGCTTCAAAAGGTGAATTGTCATGCCATTAACAACATGAAGCAAATCAGTCAGGTTGTTTGTTTTTTTTTTAATTTATTTGACAGAGAGAGACACAGCGAGAGAGGGAACACGAGCAGGGGGAGTGGGAGAGGGAGAAGCAGGCTTCCCGCCGAGCAGGGAGCTCGACTCGGGGCTCGATCCCAGGACCCTGGGACCGTGACCTGAGCCGAAGGCAGATGCTTAACAACTGAGCCACCCAGGCGCCCCTCATTCAGATATTATTAAGTCCTGCAACATGACAAATGCCACAGGCCTTCAAGGGAGCCGTACTCAAGAGTAGATTCAGAATTTGTGAACCAAAAGTTTACTGTATGTATGGGGCCTTCTTTTTTTATATAAAAAATAAAAATTAGGTCCAGGGCTTTGTAAGGATCCCGTTCAAGTGAAGAGCTCTAAAGCTTAAGCTTCTTAGCTTTGTAGTACATCCACCTCTGGCTATATTCAGGTGTCTGTTACCCCAAAGAATATGCAAAAAGATTGGGGGGGAATCAATGTAAATACAAGAAAACTCTGCATGCACAGAGAAAGAGGAAATAAAAGGACAGATATCATAATGATGGGGTTTGGGAATATAGGTGAGGTTCAGTAGGGTGAGGTCCGGAGCCAACAACCAAGAAGGAATTCTTGGGTGCAAAATGGTGGTTTATTAAAGCACTGGGACAGGACCTGTGGGCAGAAAGAGCTGCTGTACCACGGTTGTGAAGGGTGGCTAATTATATACTATGGGGTTGGGGGAGGTAAGGCAAAGGGAGGTTTTCAAAAGAACTTTGATATGCTAAAGAGGACCTACAAGATACTAGAGGGCTTGCCATTGTCAAATTAAGGTTTTTTTCCTTCTAGCAAGGCATTAACATGAATAAGGTTAGGAGCTTCCTGGAGGAACTTTACACTCTGCCCGCTTCAAGTATCTGTTAATGAGCTGCAAGTTATAAGGACATTTAATTGTATCTACGTTTCCTTCTGGAAGCTAGGCCTTTGATAGAAATGCTTTGTTCTTGGAGATTGCTAAAACATTTGTAAACTGAGGGAGACTTTAGTCTTGCAGGATTGTAATCTCTATAAGTTAACTATTTGTTTTTTCTTTCCTTAGCTTTAGGGCAGCCAGGAGTGCATGAGGAATGTCACATATATGGGGGGGGGGGGGGGGGGGTGTTAGCTTCTGCTTTGTCCTCACCTTGCCTTCTGTTCCCTCATCAATAATATGATTGAGCAAAGAAAAATAAATATAGCCAAAATAATTTTTCACACTGCACCACTCTCAAATAGCTCCAAAAGCAAAGCGTTTTTCCTATGCTTGATTCAATATGATAGGAACCGGTGGGATCATAGTCTGAGATTTACAAGTCAGAAGAATTGACCTTGTCTATAGGTCAGTGAAAACCTGTAACTGGTTTTAAAACACTATGTTTGCAGGGGGCCTGGTCGGCTCACTCGGTGGAGCATATGACTCTTGATCTCGGTGTTGTGAGTTAGAGCCCCATGTTGGGTGTAGAGATTACCTAAAAATGAAATCTTAAAAAAACAAAAAAGACACCATGTTTGCTCAGGTATTTATGCTCCCTTAGCCTGTTAGAACCATTTTTAACACAGGCAGTGGTGGAAACTTTCAGAAGGGCTGGCAAACGCCTGAGGGAAAGAACAGAGCACTGCCTTCATGGGTCCCTCTTGTTTAGAGTTGTGAAATGAGACCCAATGAGATTAGTGAGTGGTGAGTGGTACAATCAGATGAGGAACTCCAGGAGGAATGATGAAGAGGTGTGGAAACATGGCTGTTGTACAGTCTTGCCTAAGATAAGCCTGTGGGATCCTCTAAATATAAAGTAATCCTTCAATGACACGTTATAGAAGAGGGAGAATGTACTAATTTCTCCCAAGCTGGAGAGAGAGAGAAATCTTTGAGAATGTCCCTGAAAAACAATTCCTTTTGAAATCTTGCATGTTCCTCATTCATGACGGGGCACAGTGGCACAGAACTCAGGAGGCTCACTGGATGGATACTCTATGAAGTGGAGGTGAGGCGACAGGTAGGAATACACGGATGGTTCATAGGTGAAGTGCTTAGCATAGTACTTGGCATATAGTAAAATCTCAAAAAATATAAGCCGTTATATTACCTATTATATATAACAGTTAATGATAAAAACCTACTTTTTCAATAAAACTATAATTGGGTGAACATAAGTCAAAATTCCAAGGCTTCTTATGAGCTAAACTCTAGAGCCCTAGAATATCACTTCTACCTCAATCATTTGGTCAAGTAACTAAAGCCAGTCCAGATTTGAGTGGCAGAGAAGTAGACCTCTCAATAGGAGGAGCAACAAAGAATTTACAGTTATCTTTACTGTCCTGTAATGTTTATGTGTGTTAAATAAGAAATGTTAGAAATTGTCTCAAGACAGCTACTCGTGCAAGTTAGAATAGAGTTGACATTCGTAGATGTTTGTTTCTTAAAGGGGAGACCTGTTTCTGTCATGCCAAATGTTTCATCTGGATGTTTGTTTTGATGCAACATGGGCTGGCCAGTAGAAGAACTTCAGGCATTTAAAATTTCAAATCCTAGGTTTCCCCCAAAAGGCCATTCCTATAAAATGCAGTCTAGTTGTCATCTTTTAACATTCCAGATGAGGTTCTCCTGAAAGTTTGGTAACGAGACACTCTGTTTCTAACAAAAGGAAAAGGCTCTCCTCAAAGTTCCCTGCCATCTCTCACCTCTAACCTCTCTAGACCCATGAAAAGAAAGAGTGGTACAAAGGAAAGAAAGAACTTAAGAACGCAAAAGGGATGAATTAAAGTCTCTGTGAAGTATTAATTATTGGACTTATTAAGCCATTTTTGCTTTATGAATGTTTCAAGGAAATGATATCTTTCATTTCATTTTTACAGGTGTAATCACCAAATGACTATATGATCACATTTGAGTCTCAGAACAACCCTAGAAGATAAATAGGAGAGGTACTATAATTTTTTCTGTTTTGTAGATGAAGAAACCAGTGACTTGACAAAAAGTCTCTTGGCTGGCAAAGGCAGCTCAGTTCTGGAACTCAGATCTTTCAACTCGGTACCAAGTGTTCTTTCAGCCATGCCAATGCCTCTGAATAGATTCATACATTTGGGCGAAAAAACATGATCTAATTTCACATCAACTCTCCATATTTAAGTCCTCAAGACTAATAACTTTGTATTCAAAAATTTGTCTCATTTCTGGATTTTTCACAAGAGTTTTATTTGTTCTTTTTACAAAAAGAACAATCTGCATTTTGTAGAAGACACACACCAAATTTAAATGTCTCAAAATATATGACTTTTTACTTATCCAAGATTAAATGGTATTCATCATGCTTAGTAAGGACATCATGGGTTTCATTTTCAAAGTACTTTGCAAGCATCAGCTAATTAAGCCTCCCTGTCATCTTCAGTATGACAGTTGTTTTCAAAATATCTCTCATTTCCCAGGAAAGTTCTCCACTCTGTCTTATTTATGCAAATCAGCACATTTGTTCAGTTCTTAAAATAAGCTAAAGGCTGTGAAATTATTTTGATCAGTGTATGGCAAATACGATTAGCTCAGTGAGGCAAAAATGCCCAGTGACTGGTCTAAAGGACAAAGTGGAACACAGCACGAGAACTCAAGGCCTTCTACATTCTGAATACTAGATTGTTCCACAAGGTCTAGTCTTTAAAAGTATAACACAGTCATCTGCTTTATAAGTGAAAATTCAAGGTGTTTTCCCACTTGGGTCATTCTAAATGACAGTCATATTCTGTCTTTAAATTTTGTCTTTTATTTCAGGATGAAAATAAACATGAGACCCATAAAAAATAGTTCCATTCTGGACACAGTAAATAATCAGGGACCATACAGGAAATATTGGGTTGACTCTCAAAAAGCCTGCACAACAGGTCACCAGAGGTCATGTGACAAACCCTATACTTATTTCATGTCTTAGTATGTCTTCCCACGGGGCTATGCCAAGAATCTCAGCATTGTATTAGCTCCTTTGGGCTAAGGCCAATGTGAAAATACATCTTACCCGAGACTAGAAAGACAGTTATTCAGGAATATCCTTATCTCCTAAGTATGGATTAGATGCATGTAGAAAACTAGAATTTAAATGGGGGGAATAGAGGACAAGTCTGTTTGAGTTTGTTTGTTTGTTTTTTCAAAGATTTTATTTATTTATTCATGAGAGACAGAGAGAAAGAGAGAGGCAGAGGGAGAAGCAGGCTCCCAAGGAGCAGGGAGCCCGATATGGGACTCGATCCCAGGACCCTGGGATCATGACCTGAGCTGAAGGCAGATGCTGAACCATCTGAGCCACCCAGGCGCCCTGTTTGAGTTTGTTTTTAATGAGTGAACTAAATGTAAAAATGTTCCAGAACTAGGACTCCTGGGCAGCTTAAGATCACCAAGGAGAGGAAGACATGGAAGGATGGAAGGGAAAAAGTAAAGGAACACTAAAGATTCATTTTCTTTCTTTTTTTTTTTTTTTCAAGATTTTATTTTATTTATTTGAGAGAGAGAGAGAGAGAGCACAAGAGGGGGTAGGGTCAGAGGGAAAAGCACACTCCCCACTGAGCAGGGAGCGCGATGCGGGACTCGATCCCGGGACTCCGGGATCACGACCCTAGCCCAAGGCAGTCGCCCAACCAACTGAGCCACCCAGGCGCCCAAGATTTGTTTTCTTTATAACACATCTAATACAAGACATAAATGACCGCAGTGATAATGTTGATGAGATGCACCAGGCAGAGTGATGGAAACAATAATCAATTACATGTGTGTGTTACTTCAGAGTTTGCAAAGAGCTTCTCCACCTCACTGGCTCCCTTTGACATTGCAAGGAATTGTTATTTGCATTCTATACATGAAGTTTGGAGAGATGACGTAATTTGCTCAAAGTAATATTTAGTACTTGGCAGAGCCAGGGCCCGAAGCCAGAATCTCTCATTTTTAGTCTGTAGCCTGTTCTGAAGCCATGAGAGAATTTTGGATTCTGAGTCCAAAGCACTGCATTCTAATCCTTGCTCACCTCTTAAGCCTGCACATTTAGCCAAGTAATTTAGATTCTTCAGGCTTCCATTTCTTTACAGTCAAATGTTGTCTACCTACTTTCCTTATTGGATCAAATGAGACCGTATACAAGAGAGTATTTTATAACTGTGAAATGTTATATAAATGTAAAAAGGGGAATAGCTAAGTGCAACTTAATGAATTCCTGGGGTCTTGCCTCCCTTCTGTCTAAAAGAACAAAGAATTCCTCTTCTCTTCAAAGTTAAACCTTCCACCTGTGCTTTAATATTAGACCAGCAAATATTTATCAAGATTCTATCACCTTACTTCAATTTCATCATCATTGTACAGATAAACAACTGAGAGTCAAAAAAGCTAAATAATTTATCCAATATTATGCAAATTAAGTAGTAGAGCCCAGAAGTCCTGAATTAGAGCTTTTGCAATATTGCCTTCACAGTGACTCAGGCAACTTCTCTGTTTTACTCCTATTTCACTTATCTATTAAATGCATAACAATCTACCCCAAAATTAAATCGCTTAAAACCAATCCCCTTATTTGCACATGATTCTGCAATCTGAACGGGACTCACCTGGGTGGTTCTTCTGGTGATTTTTGTCTGGAGTCACTCATGTGGCTCCAGCAAGCTGAGAGCTCAGCTGGGGCTGAACCATCCCAGATAGTCTTTCATCTTCCAGAGTTCTATGTGGCCACTTATCATTTAGCGGTCCAAACTAGTCTCTAGTCCAGATTTTCTTACAATACGGTGAATGGCTTTCATAGGAAGACAAATCCCAATATGCAAGTGCTTACTGAGCTTCTGCTGGCATCATGCTTGATAATGTCCCATTAGCCAAAACAAGTCATAAGACCGAGGCCAAAGTCACAAAGCATAAAGCCCAAAAGTTGTAGTTCACTATCATTATTTACCGCATCTCCTCTCTCTCTCCCTTTATCTTCTCACTCATTATTTATGCTTTCCCTTCAGCATAGAAAATCAAGCCCCACGTCGGGCTCCCTGCTCAGCAGGAAGCCTGCTTCTCCCTCTCCCACTCCCCCTGCTTGTGTTCCCTCTCTCGCTGTGCTTCTCTGTCAAATAAAGAAATAAAATCTTTAAAAAAAAAAAAAAAAGAAAGAAAATACTTTAATGACCACATTTAAATACAATTAAAAATTCCCTGTGATCACACATTCCCCTTTAGCTACCATCTTACCTTTTGTTCATAGTCAGCCATCTTAAGTGAGTGGTCTACATTCATTGTCTTCATTCCTTCTTCTACTCCCCAGTCACTGCAGACTGGCCTACACCAACACTATTGCACCAAACCTAGTCTCCCTCAACTCCAATAACCTCTGTATTTCCAAAGGCAATGGATAATTCACTGACCTTGTTTACTTTGACCTCTCTGTGACATTTAACACTTTTTTTTTCTTATGTGACTCCTTTCTCTCATCCTTTGTATCTTTAGCTTTTCTCATCCTCTAATGGCACCAAATGGTCTTCACTCACAAGGGTTGTGGCTCCTGCTCTCTGCCCTACTCACTGTATGGCTTCTCATGCTAATAGCATCCAAATCTAAATCTTTAGCCCCAAACTCTACACTTACCCCCAGACCTATTTATCCAAGTATGTCTCTACTCAAATGCAATGAATTTAAAACTAATTCATCATCTTTCTTCTAAAACCATATCTTCCTGTTATAATCCCTTATCTTGGTGATGAATGCCACCATTTACCCAGTTGCCCAAATTAGAAATGAGATAACCCAAGACTCTTCCTTTTCTTCTTCCCACAGTATCCAATTGGTCTTATCTGTTCTAACTTTAAATAGTTCTCAGAACATTTATCCAGTGGTAAATGTTTAACAACCAGCTTTAGGCAGGATGGGGTGGGCTAGTGGGGTTGTTGGGTAGCATTATCTAATTTCAAATGCCTTTATCCCTATTTCTGTTGCATAATGTACACATCACATTATATTAAATCATTGATGTACTTGACTTTCTCCTTTTTAACTCTTCAGACAGGAGCTATGTAGCCCTGTGCTTAGGTAGTATCTAGTAAGCATTTAATAAATGCATAAAAGAGTGAAGGAGTGACGCACACCCTGGCCAACGTGACACATGTTTCTTCTTGATCCATTCAGCTGCATTCAATTTACGAAAACAAAGGGAATTATGTGAGATCCTATGATCAAGTTAAAGGGAAATTTCTTTTCTCAAATTTAATTAGCTATGCATATTGCTATAAAAACTAAAATCAAAGGAAATTAGTCTTGAAACCCATAATACTTTAATGATTCTTGCTTCCTCTTTATGTTGCTACCATTTATAAGAAAATGTGGTAACAGTCTCTTAGCCTAATTTCATTGTTATTTGTGATGAATGTAGGAAAGACTCCTGAAGTTAAAGAGAACTTTGGTAAATGGGTAGGCAAAGAGACTGTAAATGTTCCACTGGAAAATTATTTTGATCTCACAGCAAAACTTATATTATTTTCTGAGGCTTTGAGTTGTTTATTCAAGAATTACCATTTGACTTTTATGGAAGAAGAAATTAAAAAAGGATAAAAATGTATTGAGTACCTCCTAGATATCAGGCATTTTTACAACTATTATTTCTTCTAATCTCCACAAAACTGATTTAGATATTGTATTAGTCAAGGTTTTCCAGACAAAGATAGATGGAGGGTTGGGGGGAAGAGATGGAAAGAGAGATTGATCTATTATAAGGAATTGGCTTATGAAGTTATGCATGCTGATAACTTCCATGATCTGCCTTCGGCAAGCTAGAGACCCAGGAAATATGTTGGTCTTACATAACTCTCCAGCCCCTAGTCCAAAGGTCTGAGCACCACAAAGACTGATGGAATATGTCCCAGTCTGAGGGCAGGAGAAGACTAATGTCCCAGCTCAAACAGTGAGACTGAGAGAACAAATTCTCCCTTACTCCACCTTCTTGTTCTAGTCACACCCTCAACAGATTAGATGAAGCCCACCCACACTGGGAAGACCAATCTGCTTTACACAGTCTACCAATTCAGATTCTAATCTCTCCTGGAAACATCCTCACGGGTGTACCCAGTAATAATGTTTAACCAGATATCTGGGCATCCTGCAGCCCAGTCAAGTTGTCACATAAAATTAACCATCACAGATGTTATCCTCATTCTAGATGGGGTATCTGAGGCTCACAGGGTTAAATAATTTGCCAAAGATTACATAGACGGCAACTGCTGGACCAAATTCAAATACATTTCTTTCTAACCCCAAAGCACCAATCTCCTCCTAAACTAGTAGTTCTCAGTCAGGGCAATGTTCTCCCGCAGGGGATACTTGGCAATATCTGGAAACATTTTTGGTTGTCATAACTGGTTGGGGATGAGGGACTTGCTATAAAATCCAATGGGTAGAAGTCAGAGATGTTGCTAAACATCCTACATGCATAAGAATGCTAAACATCCTACATACTACAAAGAATTACCCACCCCAAAATGTTCATAATGCCAAGATAAAGAAACCCTGCACTAAATTATACTATTTTGTATTTTTACAGTTTCCTACTGCTAGTAGAATAGTAATAATATGCTGATCTAAAATATAAATGACTATAGTTCTTAACTCTAATAAATACTGGTTAAATGAGTGAATGCATGTTAAATTCTGAGTATAGAGGAAGGAAACTGCATTTTTCAATGACTTTTTACATTAGTATTCAGTAAGAGAATAAAATATTTTAAATTATCATCAATAATAGAGATAGGAAATAGGTACCACTTATGTGCTTAAAGCATTAAATACCATAATATAAAATGTTTCATTTTGATACAATAAAATCATACAATATATTTAGTTTAAGGAAAAAAGATAGCAGCAGTTTGTGGTTCATGAGATTTATAGAATTATCTCCAGTTTTACAACTATAACATATTAGAGCTAAAGGATCATCAAGGTCATCTGCTTCATTGTTCATCACTTGAGAAAACTGTATCTAGGAAAGGGTAAGTGACATACCCAAGGTGAAGGACAGTATTGGAGCCAGAATTCAGCTCTCCTGAGAGTTATATGTTTGTTTTTTTTTTCATTCCAAGGTATTTTTCAATATCCCTGAAGTGTTAGAATTTGGGGTGTGGGGTATTGGTACTATTTTTATTTAAACACGTACTTCATTCAGAGGAAATTGAATTTCTCTGTTCTTGCCTTGTTTAGACTATAAAAAGCATCATTGAAAGGGATTTTTGATATCAAATAACCCAACGAACATTCTATGATAAGATTTCTTTTCCTCAACATAGAAAAATGTATTTGTGGGGCGCCTGGGTGGCTCAGTCGTTAAGCGTCTGCCTTTGGCTCAGGTCATGGTCCCAGGGTCCTGGATTCGAGCCCCGCATCAGGCTCCCTGCTATGCAGGAAACCTGCTTCTCCCTGTCCCACTGCCCCTGCTTGTGTTCCTTCTCTCACTGTGTCTCTCTCTCTCAAATAAATGAAAAAATCTAAAAGAAAAGAAAAATGTAATTGCCATGTATGCAAAACCTTAAATCTTAACATATTGGAAACTCTTTATTTAAAAGTTCAAAGCAAATTCTGAGTTTTTCCCAATACTGGCTTAGAGTTTTTTCCTCCTTCCCTACATCTTTGTGTAAGAGATAAATGGAGATCTTTATTTGCAAAGGAGTTGGGAGAGCACCAGCGAAGGAGCCAGGAAAGCTGGGTTCAAGGCCAATTCCCTTTCTTAACAGCTCTCCGACCTCCAGCATGTCCTGTCATAGCCTTTCTAGCCCCTTTCTTCATCTGCCACATCATGGGGTTGTTGCAAAGGTCAAATAAGATAGTATCCCATTTGTAAATCTGTTTGGTAAACTCAAGGCACTTGGATAATATAAACTGCCAGTATTTGTTATACACCATTATTAGTTCTAAATAATGTTTATTTAAAGATATAAATGGAACACACATTCCACTGTTAGTTCTTTGAATTTCTGAAGTTATGGATAGTCATTTTCAGAGGGATCCCTTAGAGGAATTAAATTGAAGTCTCCAAGCTAAGTACATGTTATTTTCATTAAAAATGGAATAGATTTGTTTATTTAAGGTGATATAAGCTTACAAGTGATTTCAGTTTTCCCCCACACTCAGTCTTTATTCTTTTTCTTTTATTATGTTATGTTAATCACCATACATTACATCATTAGTTTTTGATGTAGTGTTCCATGATTCATTGTTTGCCTATAACATCCAGTGCTCCATTCAGTACATGCCCTCTTTAATACCCATCACCAGGCTAACCCATCCACCCACCCTCCTCCCCTCTAGACCCCTCAGTTTGTTTCTCAGAGTCCATAATCTCTCATGGTTCGTCTCCCCCTCCGATTTCCCTCCCTTCATTTTTCCCTTCCTACTATCTTCTTTTTTTGTTTTAACATCTAATGTATTATTTGTTTCAGAGCTACAGGTCTGTGATTCAACAGTCTTATGCAATTCACAGCACTCACCATAGCACATACCCTCCCCACTGTTTATCACCCAGCCACCCCATCCCTCCCACCCCCACCACTCCAGCAACCCTCAGCTTGTTTCCTAAGATTAAGAATTCCTCATATCAGTGAGATCATATGATACATGTCTTTCTCTGATTGACTTATTTCGCTCAGCATAATACCCTCCAGTTCCATCCATGTCGTTGCAAATGGCAAGATTTCCTTCCTTTTGATGGCTGCATAATATTCCATTGTATATATATACCACATCTTCTTTATCCATTCATCTGTCGATGGACATCTTGGCTCATTCCATAATTTGGCTATTGTGGACTTTGCTGCTATAAACATTGGGGTGCACATACCCCTTCAGATCACTACATTTGTATCTTTGAGGTAAATATCCAGTAATGCAATTGCTGGGTCGTAGGATAGCTCTATTTTCAACTTTTTGAGGAACCTCCATACTGTTTTCCAGAGTGGCTGCACCAGCTTGCATTCCCACCAACAGTGTAGCAGGGTTCCCCTTTCTCCGCATCCCCGCCAACATCTGTCGTTTCCTGACTTGTTAATTTTAGCCATTCTGACTGGTGTGAGGTGGTATCTCATTGAGGTTTTGATTTGGATTTCCCTGATGCCGAGCGATGTTGAGCACTTTTTCATGTGTCTGTTGGCCATTTGGATGTCTTCTTTGGAAAAATGTCTGTTCATGTCTTCTGCCCATTCCTTGATTGGATCATTTGTTCTTTGGGTATTGAGTTTGATAAGTTCTTTATAGATTTTGGATACTAGCCCTTTATCTGATATGTCATTTGCAAATATCTTCTCCAATTCTGTCAGTTGTCTTTTGGTTTTGTTGACTGTTTCTTTTGCTGTGCAAAAGCTTTTTATCTTGATGAAATCCCAATAGTTCATTTTTGCCCTTGCTTCCCTTGCCTTTGGTGATGTTTCTAGGAAGAAGTTGCTGCGGCTAAGGTCAAAGAGGTTGCTGCCTGTGTTCTCCTTTAGGATTTTGATGGACTCCTGTCTCACATTTCGGTCTTTCAACCACTTTCAGTCTGTTTTTGTGTATGGTGTAAGGAAATGGTCCAGTTTCATTCTTCTGCATGTGGCTGTCCAATTTTCCCAACACCATTTGTTGAAGAGACTGTCTTTTTTCCATGGGACATTCTTTCCTGCTTTGTTGAAGATTAGTTGACCATAGAGTTGAGGGTCCATTTCTGGGCTCTCTATTCTGTTCCATTGATCTATGTGTCTGTTTTTGTGCCAGTACCATACTGTCTTGATGATGACAGCTTTGTAATAGAGCTTGAGGTCTGGAATTGTGATGCCACCAGCTTTGGTTTTCTTTTCAACATTCCTCTGGCTATTCGGGGTCTTTTCTGGTTCCATACAAATTTTAGGATTATTTGTTCCATTTCTTTGAAAAGAGTTGATGGTATTTTGATAGGGATTGCATTAAATATGTAGATTGCTCTAGGTAGCATTGACATCTTCACAATATTTTTTCTTCCAATCCATGAGCAGGGAACATTTTTCCATTTCTTTGTATCTTCCTCAATTTCTTTCATGAGTATTTTATGGTTTTCTGAGTACAGATTCTTTGCCTCTTTGGTTAGATTTATTCCTAGGTATCTTATGGTTTTGGGTGCAATTGTAAATGGGATCAACTCCTTAATTTCTCTTTCTTCTGTCTTGTTGTTGTATAGGAATATGTTGTTGGTGTATAGGAATGCCACTGATTTCTGTGCATTGATTTTATATCCTGCCACTTTACTGAATTCCTGTATGAGTTCTAGCAGTTTTGGGGTGGAGTCTTTTGGGTTTTCCACATAAAGTATCATATCATCTGCAAACAGTGAGAGTTTGACTTCTTCTTTGCCGATTTGGATGCCTTTTATTTCTTTTTGTTGTCTGATTGCTGTGGCTAGGACTTCTAATACTATGTTGAATAGCAGTGGTGATAGTGGACATCCCTGCCATGTACCTGACCTTAGGGGGAAAGCTCTCAGTTTTTCCCCATTGAGAATGATATTCGCTGTGGGGTTTTCATAGATGGCTTTTATGATATTGAGGTATGTACCCTCCATCCCAATACTCTGAAGAGTTTTGATCAAGAAAGGATGCTGTACTTTGTCAAATGCTTTTTCTGCATATATTGAGAGGATCATATGGTTTTTGTTCTTTCTTTTATTAATGTATTGTATCACACTGATTGATTTGCAGATGTTGAACCAACCTTGCAGCCCAGGGTAAATCCCACCTGGTCATGGTGAATAATCCTTTTAATGTACTGTTGGATCCTATTGGCTAGTATTTTGGTGAGAATTTTTGCATCCATGTTCATCAAGGATTTTGGTCTGTAATTCTCCTTTTTGATGGGGTCTTTGTCTGATTTTGGGATCAAGGTAATGGTGGCCTCATAAAATGAGTTTGGAAGTTTTCCTTCCATTTCTGTTTTTTGGAACAGTTTCAGAAGAATAGGTATTAATTCTTCTTGAAATGTTTGGTAGAATTCCCCTGGGAAGCCATCTGGCCCTGGGCTTTTGTTTTTGGGAGATTTTTGATTACTGCTTCAATTTCTTTAGTGGTTATAGGTCTGTTCAGGTTTTCTATTTCTTCCTGGTTCAGTTTTGGTAGTTGATACATCTCTAGGAATACATCCATTTCTTCCAGATTATCTAATTTGCTGGCATAGAGTTGCTCATAATATGTTCTTATAATTGTTTGTATTTCTTTGGTGTTGGTTGTGATCTCTCCTCTTTCATTCATGATTTTATTTATTTGGGTCCTTTCTCTTTTCTTTTTGATAAGTCTGGCCAGGGTTTATCAATCTTATTAATTCTTTCAAAGAACCAGCTCCTAGTTTCATTGATCTGTTCTATTGTTCTTTTGGTTTCTATTTTATTGATTTCTGCTCTGATCTTTATTATTTCTCTTCTCCTGCTGGGTTTAGGCTTTATTTGCTGTTCTTTCTCCAGCTCCTCTAGGTGTGGGGTTAGGTTGTGTATTTGAGACCTTTCTTGTTTCTTGAGAAAGGCTTGTATTGCTATACACTTGCCTCTTAGGACTGCCTTTGCTGCATCCCAAAGATTTTGAACAGTTGTGTTTCCATTTTCATTTGTTTCCATGAATTTTTTTAATTCTTCTTTAATTTCCTGGTTGACCCATTCATTCTTTAGTAGGATGCTCTTTAGCCTCCATGTATTTGAGTTCTTTCTGACTTTCCTCTTGTGATTGAGTTCTAGTTTCAAAGCATTGTGGTCTGAAAATATGCAGGGAATGATCCCAATCTTTTGGTACCGGTGAGACCTGATTTGTGACCTAGGATGTGATCGATTCTGGAGAATGTTCCATGGGCACTAGAGAAGAATGTGTATTCTATTGCTTTGGGATGGAATGTTCCGAATATATCTGTGAAGTCCATTTGGTCCAGTGTGTCATTTAAAGTCTTTATTTCCTTGTTGATCTTTTGCTTAGATGATCTGTCCATTTCAGTGAGGGGGATGTTAAAGTCCCCCACTATTACTGTATTGTTGTTGATGTGTTTCTTTGCTTTTGTTATTAATTGGCTTATATAATTGGCTGCTCCCATGTTAGAGGCATAGATATTTACAATTGTTAAATCTTCTTGTTGGATAGACCATTTAAGTATGATATAATGTTCTTCCTCATCTCTTATTATAGTCTTTGGTTTTAAATCTAATTTGTCTGATATAAGGATTGCCACCCCAGCTTTCTTTTGGTGTCCATTAGCATGGTAAATAGTTTTCCACCCCCTCACTTTCAATCTGGAGGTGTCTTTGCATCTAAAATGAGTCTCTTGCAGACAGCATATCAATGGGTCTTGTTTTTTTATCCAATGTGATACCCTGTGTCTTTTGGTTGGGGCATTTAGCCCATTTACATTCAGGGTAACTATTGAAAGATATGAATTTAGTGCCATTGTATTACCTGTAAGGTGACTGTTAACTGTATATTGTCTGTGTTCCTTTCTGGTCTATGTTACTTTTAGGCTCTCTCTTTGATTAGAGGACCCCTTTCAATATTTCTTGTAGGGCTGGTTTCGTGTTTGCAAATTCCTTTAGTTTTTGTTTGTCCTGGAAGCCTTTTTTATCTCTCCTTCTATTTTCAATGACAGCGTAGCTGGATATAGTATTCTTGGCTGCATATTTTTCTCATTTAGTGCTCTGAATATATCATGCCAGTCCTTTCTGGCCTGCCAGGTCTCTGTGGATAGGTCTGTTGCCAATCTAATGTTTCTACCATTGTAGGTTACAGATCTCTTGTCCCAAGCTGCTTTCAGGATTTTCTCTTTGTCTCTGAGACTCGTAAGTTTTACTATAAGATGTTGGGGTGTTGACCTATTTTTATTGATTTTGAGGCGGGTTCTCTGTGCCTCCTGGATTTTGATGCCTGTTTCCTTCCCCAAATTAGGGAAGTTCTCTGCTAATTTGCTCCAATATACCTTCTGCCCCTCTCTCTCTTTCTTCTTCTTCCACACTCAGTCTTTAATACCCATTCTTCCAACACACTGTTCCCTAGTCTAGGTGGCCCACCCTGTGGAGTTTGACTAAAGGGATAGGCAAAGTGTGTTCTTATTTTTTCTAACACAATAAGGAAGTCTGTCCTACCACCTACAGGCTCCTTTTCTTTAATAAAAACTTTATTTGCTAATGAAGTTAGAACCACAGACCCATAGTAATTCCTATTTTGCTAGAAGTAGCAGCCGCAGCAGCAGTAGTAATGGGGATATAAGTCAGATGAAGAGATGGAAATCGTCTGTTCATTAAATGGAGTAGATGAAACATACGCATATATTGCCACTCCCTGCTAAAATTCCAGTATAATGCTAGGAAAGGAAAAATAATAATATAAACTCACAGTGACAAAGAAAAAAGAGAAGGTGACAAGATAAAAGGTATTGGCAAATTTTTAGAATGTAACAAGCAATTGGAAGAACAGGGAAAGCTTAAATCTACGGATTTTCAGAGAAGGGTGCCATAAACAAAGAAGCCAGTTCCCATTGCAGAACTCAGAAAAGTTTCAGAATTGGAGGTACCAGGTCATTTGGAAGTTGAGGCAAGGGTAGAGTGAAATCAGGAAGGATTGGTTGAAAGCCTCTCAGACAAACTGAAATGCCAGATTCTTCCTAATGCTGGCATTGCCAGAGGACTCCCCATTTCACCCTAAACAGGAAAGGGAAGGTTATTCTCTGGTCCTGGGCTTTAGCTAGGAGAGTGGGGTGTGATGCCATACAGAAATCTGGGGACTAAGTGAGAGTCAGTATATGCGCTGAGAGATTTCCAGTCCCTTCACTCTTTCATCTCACAGAATGTAGCAACCAGGCTTTTATCCCACCCAATGGGGTAGGAAGTATGAAGATCTTCCCTAGAAAAAAAATCTCCCCAAGAATAAAAATCTGACAGTGACATTTAGGGCACTGCATCAAAAGTATTAGGGGATTGTCTCAGCCCCTCCATGGTAGCTCTCCAGGGTGACCAGCCCTGCCCATGAAATGTCTAACTGGCTTTTTAGTGACTTGTTACTAAATATTACTGTACAACCAAAGACACTGCACATTCGAGAAAAGCTTTCAACAGAAAAATCAAATTGAGGGCGCCTGGGTGGCTCAGTCATTAAGCGTCTGCCTTCGGCTCAGGTCATGGTCCCAGGGTCCTGGGATCGAGCCGCACATCGGGCTCCCTGCTCCACGGGAAGCCTGCTTCTCCCTCTCCCACTCCCCCTGCTTGTGTTCCCTCTCTTGCTGTGTCTCTCTCTGTCAAATAAGTAAATAAAATCTTTAAAAAAAAATCAAATTGAGACCAAAGTAAACAAACCAGAAAAACAGGGTTAATATGGAAACAGAAAATACAAGGTTCAGAGGAAATTTTTTAAATATTTAATTAATATCCTCAAAAACATAAGAGTATATATCACACTAAAGAAAAAAGAAGAGGATAAAATTTAAAAGGGGAACATCAAGAAATAAGAAATTAAAAGTGTGTGAGCAAAATGTTTAAAAAATCAATAGTAGAGAAAAAAGATAAAATTGAGGAAGTTTCCCAGAATAATATAAACAAGATGGAAAAAAAGGAGCAAAAACTATAAGTAAATTAGAGAACCAACCCCAGAATTTTGGGGCCTCACTTGCCTCACTTGAGCCTCACTTGCCTCATCTCTCAACTGAAAAAGTTCATTTGGAACAAACCAAACTCAAATTCAAATAGTCTCTCTCTGTCAAATAAATAAATAAAGACTAAAAACTCTGTTCCTAATCCCAGATGGAGTTGGATTGCCAGGCTTAGAGATACTCCACAGGGAAAGCAGGGCAGCTGCCTGGGGTGTGTCAGTCATGTGGGGCAAGACAACCAACATCTGGGAGGGACATCTCCGAGGGGAAAATAGGACCTGGGGATTCTTTTATGGGTTTGTTGTTGTTGCTCTATTGTTGTCGTTGTTACTATATTAAGAGGAATTTTTAAATTTTGTTGGAAAATTTGCGAAGAATAAGTATACATGGAAAAGTACATTAAAAGAGGAGGGAATTGGGGCGCCTGGGTGGCTCAGTCGTTAAGCGTCTGCCTTCGGCTCAGGTCATGATCCCGGGGTCCTGGGATCGAGCCCCGCATCGGGCTCCCTGCTCGGCGGGAGGCCTGCTTCTCCCTCTCCCACTCCCCCTGCTTGTGTTCCCTCTCTCGCTGTGTCTCTCTGTCAAATAAATAAATAAAATCTTTAAAAAAAAAAAAAAAAGAGGAGGGAATTTCTAGGGCCAGACAAAACAAAATATTGTTCAAGAAATAAATGCAAGTATGATTCAACACAGGAAATTACTACTTGGCTCAACTGTGAAGAATATACACATTGTTCATAAATGTTACATAGTGATTTAAATAAGAATTGTGATGTCATTATTTTAGGAAGAGAAGGGAGGAAGGAGAAGAGTATGTTTGAACATGTGTGTGCATGCATGTGGTATGTGTGTGAAGCGATAGCTGTTACAGTATTAATAGAATAATTTTTAACATTAATATATTTTTTTAAATATATATTTATTTTAAATATCCATTTAAGCATTTGTTTCAAAATATTGAGGTAACCAGCAGAAGAAACTGTTTACTTTCTTTATAAACCTCAAAATATTTAAAGCTCTGTGGATACACTTATGTATAAAAGATTGCAAAAATAATTTAAAAGAGTCATCTACTATTTATAGGAGACCCAGAGAATCTCTTTTAAAGACTAAAAACTCAGGGTGCTTGGGTGGCTCAGTCGTTAAGCGTCTGCCTTCGGCTCAGGTCATGGTCCCAGGGTCCTGGGATCGAGCCCCACATCGGGCTCCCTGCTCAGCGGGGAGTCTGCTTCTCCCTCTCCCACTCCCCCTGCTTGTGTTCCCTCTCTTGCTGTGTCTCTCTCTGTCAAATAAATAAATAAAGACTAAAAACTCTGTTCCTAATCCCAGATGGAGTTGGATTGCCAGGCTTAGAGATACTCCACAGGGAAATGTACACCTCCCACTCCTTTTAAGAGAATTCCCCAGGAGGCCAATTTACTTCACCTCTTTGAGCCTCACTTGCCTCATCTCTCAACTGAAAAAGTTCATTTGGAACAAACCAAACTCAAATTCAAAGCAAATAACAGAAATGAAACAGACCAGGGGCAAATGCAGCAATTCTTACAGAACAGAGTCTCTACTCAGATCCAGCCAGCTATTGCCAGGAAGACCAGTTGTTGCTAAGAAGCCCAATGGTTCAAGAGAAACTACAAATCTGGGTTTTTACATGAAACCTTTGGACTTTAAAATGCTAGTTTAAAATACACAGTGCCCACCAAACCAAACCCATCTTCAGGCCACCACCCACCCACCCACAGATTGCCAGTGTGAGACCTCTAAATCAGATGAACGCTGATGACTGCTTTAGGCAGTACAGTGTCTCATTCCTAAAACTCTGCATTGAATGTATGGGTTTCTCCACCACCAAAGAGGCAGGTTGTTTTATCCCAACCTGACATACTATACTATTTCACTTTGTCACTTTTATATTCACTGTGAACACTCACAAATCTTAAGACCCAAATCTGCATAGCGCCTTTATTCAAGGAAACACAGGCATAAAGAAAGGTAGGTTCTGCCGAACACAGCTGGGCCAGAAAATCAAGGAGTCATTCTCACAGAGACACATAGGGTAAAAACTGTCATTAATCCATCTTTCCAGACATGTTAGTCCACAAAGACAATAATCACCTTTAAATACAAAGATCAATATTTGCTAAGAAGATTATCTTTTAATGTTTCACAAGGAAACTTTTACCCACCACTGCTAATTATCTTCTTGGTTCACAGGCCTAGAAAACATGAAGACTGTGCTTTTTTTCCTATACATTTTGGGAACTGCAGCTGCAATCCCGGTAAATATCCTTTTTTAATCTGTTGTTACATCTCTCATTCCTGACATTTAATTTAGACATCCTCCATTTAAAAAGAAAATGTGTGCATATAGTGGTTTGAAATTCTCTTTTTTTATTTTAATATTATTTTTTCCCAAGCAGGGAATGAATGACTAGAAAAATTGAGATAAAATACTTTCTAAAAGAATACTTCTTTTGGAACTACCAGATTCTATAAGATAGAATAAATTAAAAACTGAAAATGTTGATTATCAGTTATTAGAAAGGGGATATGCCAGGGCACAAAAGCCAAAGAGAACGGGGAGAAATAAATTTTCCTATGGAAGTTCATCACTTAGTATGAGAAACCCAAGAAATTAGTATGAGAAGTTTTGGGAGTGCATATCCATACTCTTCAGCAGCATTTTCTTCCAAGTTCGAATATATACTAGCTCATCAATTCTGAGTCTGTAATAAAACAGGAACCGGTGGGTTAGGGTCAGGAAACGGTATCATAATCAGAAATCGGCTCCTAACTCATCCTTGGGGGGGGGGGGGGATACTGTCCAAGCAAACATGTTGAAAATAGACAGAACTAGAACTTTTTTTTCTTCACAATCAGATATACTGGCCCCACCATTCATATGGCAATAAATCATCCACACACAAATCAGAATCATTTGAGACCATGTCAGCAGCCTTAAAATAACGTGAAAGTTTTTATTGTTGTTGTTAATGGAACCACGGCTTGGATGATCATTTCCCAAATGATCCATATCATCTACAATCAAACCAAAGGATTTGGCCATTTTTTTCTCTTTCGCCAAATGGAGGAATCAATCTCCTTTAAATAGACAAAGTAATTTCTCTCATCCCTCTCTTCCTCATTCTCCGCTGTCTAGGATTCTGTCCTTGCTTTTTGGATAGCTGGTGGCTCACATTTGGTTGACAGATGTGTCAGCAAAGACCAACATGCCACCCAGACCAAGCAGTTCTTCAAAAACAGAATGTATGACAACACTGCTAGGGATTATGCTTAAGTAGCTGGAGCTACTCCAGCTGAAATTATACATTGTCCTCTGAAATTACAAAAGTGGGATAAATTATGTTCAGCACAGAAAGAAGCTTCCACAGACCCATTGTTCTCTCCTAAAAAATGTGTTTTGCCCTTGCAGCTGTTGCCACTATGTAAACAGACATCAAAAGTGTCTTTCAACCAAATGTTTGAATAACACATCTACATATAGACACATTTTAGATGTTTTCTCTTTAGGACAGTTTGTCATGCAGATCCAGTCAGATGCTAAAAAGCTAAATATCTTCTCATAGGGTTTACCTATTAAAAATCTTGTATCATTTTCCCCATCTGCCTGAATTCTACAGAAGTAAGTGGATTCTGTGTGGTTAGGAGATTCCACACAAATTTCCAGAGGCTATTTTGTTATAGCTGTGGGAATAATAATAAAACAATTTGTTTTCAGAAAATTTCTAAAAGAAGAAAAGCTGCCATGCTTTTTGTGCATTTCTTCCAGCTTAGGGAGGCAGAGCAGAGGAAGAAGGGTGCAGAGAGGGGGAGCAGTTCCCCACTAATAAGCCTAAAATCTCTTCCTTCCATTGCCTTCCATGATGCCCCTGCGGGCAACCTGCCAGACTGGCCACCGTTCTTTCTCCTTTCCCTCTTATAAATGGCTTATTTGGAAATGTTTTCAAATACCATTACTCCTTTTAGTTGAGAAGGTGATAAGAAGCAAGAAGCAGACAGCATCTAAAATGAATCCTGTACTCCCATGTCTTTCCTCATGTTACATAATCGGTACAACAGAATGTGCTAATAAAAACAAGTCAGTGCAAATAGAATCTGAGTTTTGTACTTACACCTAGATCTGCCTGACATCTGAGCATCCATAGCATCTCTCTAATAAAGATTTGTGGTGAATACCTGCTTAGGGTATCAGACAGTTCACAGTGTTACCACTGTATGATCTCACTGCTAGCAATAGTCATTTTTCACCTGGGTAACTTTTTACAATTCACAAACTATTATATATGCATAAACTTACCTTGATATTTCTGCTCACTTCACCTTGATAGATGACAGGGTAAGGATTCACAATTTGTCAAATGACAGATAGTTAATAACAAAGTCAAAACTTGAAGGGAGATCTCTTATCTCTAAGTCCAGTTGTTAAACGTCTCCATCATATATCACTGCTCAACCTACTCAAGCTCTTCATCGATGCCTTCAGTCTTGCTAGAAATAGAGCCATCCCCCTAGTTGAAATAATACTCCATAGCTGTTCTTCTCTACTCAAATTAAGTGTACTGTTTCACACAACTTTTGAATTAGTTCTACATTAAATTATTTTTATTATAAGATTTCTTGATGGATATAAGGCTGATTGTGTTAAGAAAATAAACAAATATTGAATAAAAAGTTTATATCTTTTCTGCTAATTATCAGTGAGTACTTAAAAGTTAACTTAAGAAAATGTAGTGTTATATCCTTTGGTTAATTTAATTTGACTTTAACTTTCTGCTAAACAACAGTTCTCAAAATTATGAAGTATGAATATTTTTTAAAAGTTTGAAAAGCACAGAAAATAATTCCAAAACTCAAAGATGACTATTATTGAAATAATTATTGCTCTATTTCCACCCAGTCTCTGCATATATAACTTTTTCTTTTTCTTAAATATGTTTGAGACTCTGTTTTCATTTAACATTATAATCTGGACATTTGCTTGTATTCTTAAACATTCTGAGAGTGTCTTTTTTTTTTTTAAGATTTTTATTTATTTATTTATTTGACAGAGAGATAGAGATAGAGCACAGATAGGCAGAGCAGCAGGCAGAGGGAGAGGGAGAAGCAGGCTCTCCACTGAGCAGGGAGCCTGACGCGGGGCTCGTTCCCAGGACCTTGGGATCATGACCCGAGCCGAAGGCAGCTGCTTAGCCAAATGAGCCACCTAGGCGCCCCTAGAGGGTATCTTTTAAGTGATATTATGTGTGAAGCATATTGTTACTAATAATGATGACAATAAGAGAGTAACTAGAAATTTTAAACGTTAACATCTAGACATGAATAACATGAGCCAATTTCTAATTTTTTCAGACAAATGCAAGGTTCCTGTCTGATCATTCCAAACCAACTGCTGATCCCTTGAGTTCCATCCAACAGGCTGAAATATTGGTAACACTTAACAACACTGCAACCCCCATGTTAGGGGTTGAAGATGCAGAAAATGAAAAGGAAATTGCAGTGTCTGTAGACCGTCCCAACCATAAGGTAAAAGTAACATGGTTATACTATTACAATTTTTTAATTTTCCCAAGGTCTTGATTTCAAAGCATAGTCAAGGACATTAGCTTGTTCTCACTCATGTCAGCTTAATTTTTAAAAGATGATGATGATATCAACTGTCTCCAATCACCAGAACTGTGAGAATGAGTTTTACACCTTCAGCCAAGTTTCTATATTATCATGTCATTTCATAAAATTTGAATTCAAGTTAAACTTGTAGCTATAGAATGTGAAGAACATCATATATGAGTTTACCTGATATTATGTGATGAGAAAGAATAATGACTATTAAGTGTTGGCTTATGAATTATAAATATAATGTAGATATTCCATTATCATTTGTTTCAAGAGTAAACTTCCTTTCTTTTAAGGCTGAAAAATCTTCAGTACTAAAGTCAAAGGAGGAAAACCATGACCAGTCAGCAGATCAGGACCAGAGTTATAGCCCAGAGCTTGGATTGCAGGATGAAGAGGAAAGTGAAAGTGACTTAAGTGAGAATTTGGAGTATATACCATCTGAAGATACACTGGACCTAAAAGAAGATATGGGTGAGCCTCAAAAGAAAAAACTCCCAGAGAACACTGATTTCCTTGCTCCTAATATTAGTTCCATCATAGATCCTAACCAACAAGAAAGCATCACAAAAACAGAAAAAGAACAGGAACAACCAATCAATGATTTACATCCTCAGCTGAACAGGAGCAACGAACATAGCCCAGATGTAAGTGATCAAGGAAACCAAGAGCAGGATCCAAATATTCCCAATGGAGAAGAGGAAGGGGAAGAAGAGCCAGGTGAAGTTGGTACCCACAATGATAACCAAGAAAGGGAGAGAGAATTTCCCAAGGAGCATTCTAACAGCAAGGAGGAAGAAGACAGTACCCAATCTGATGATGTTTTGGAAGAGTCCTATCAACCAACTCAAGTAAGCAAGATGCAGAAAGATGAATCTGAGCTGGGTAACCAAGAACAAGAGGATAGTTCCAATGCAGAAATGGAAGACAAAACTGCATCAAAAATTAATAAGCACAATCAAGATGCTGAATGGCAGAGCAAAGAAGAAAAACCAGAAGTTATCAGCAACCATGAGGAGATAGATAAGAAGTCTGTTTCTGAGGCTCTGTTTGTGGAGCCTACTGAAGCTGGTAACATCACGCCCAGAAATCATGGAGCTAATGATGATGGCGATGATGACCCCCGACACGATGCAAGTGATGACTATGAATTCATCCCAAGTGAGGACTTCATAGAGGCTGAAAGATCTCAGTCCATTTCCTATCACCTCAGATATGAAGAGGAAAGAGAAAGAGAAAGAGCACGTGAGAATGGGAATGTAGATACCAGTGAACCTGGAGAATACCAAGGGGTGAGACTCTTTACAATAATGCTTTTCTGATAGAGCAGTTAGCTTTATCAAGACATAGCCATGACCTTTCTCTGTGCTCTCAGTCTCCTATGCCTATCTCTATCAGTATATTATTAAAATATATCAAAATTATTTATTTTCCTCTGCATCTCCATCACTAGGCTGAAAGTGCCTGTTTTATTTGGGTTCCCCTAGAAGTAGATCCTGGGTTTTAGTACAGTTTATTTGAGAAGTTCAGGGAACAAAGAGGTGTGGAACGTGATACAGGGAAGGAAAGGAAGCTAATCAAAAGTACATCATTAAAGCCATGTAAAGCACAGTCCTCTGAATTACCCCATTTGGAGATCGAGGGAGCTGGGGCATTTATACAGACTGAGAATTGCTAGGAGAGGTGTTAATTCCCCAGCACTTTTGGTCTGTCCTTTGAGCAGGCCAAATAGATTGCCATGGTTTTTCAGGCACAGAGATACAGATACAGGCAGTTGAAAGTGGCTAGAGCTCACTAGAATGATAAAATCTGACAGATCTGAGGGATGGGAGACACTGACAGCTACCGCTGTAATGTCTTGAGAGTAGATGCCATGTAATATTCAAGTTAAATCACCAATGTCTAGCAAAATGCCTCCAACATAGTAAGAGATCCAGGAATGCTGTTGATTTAACTATAAAGATTAAGAATAAAGACTTCAGCTACAACTTTATTAAGCAAACACACACCAAAATGATCATCAGAAAACTGCAGCAGAGTAGGAGTAGGAAGAAGCATATTGTTATTGGTTGTTTAATCATTTGGAGCTCTCATGCAAAACCCCAGCAGCCATGCACGAGGACTTGACATAGCTTTTGGTGGCCGAAGTCAATAGTAACCTTGCTTTCTGAGAACTCTGCTGCCATTTTAAGGTAAGAGTTTTATTACACTTTAGAAACCTGTGGCATCTGGGTGACTCCATTGGCTGAGCATCCGACTCTTGGTTTCAGTTCAGGTCCTGATCTCAGGATTGTGAGATCAAGCCCTATGTGGGGCTCCACACTCAGCGTGGTGTAGGCTTGAGTTTCTCTCTCCTTCTCCTTCAGCTCCTCCTCCCCACACTTGTTCTCTCTCTCTTTAAAATAAATAAATAAATCTTAAAAAAAAAAAAAACCTGGTAAGAAACCTTTATCAACAGCTTCATAGAGATTACTGATGTAATTGTGTCTTAACTATGGAATCACATGATAATACTACATTTCTACTGTTTTCCAAAATCCAAAGGGAAGGTTCCAACTTTACTCCTGATGTTAGTTCCAACTTTGATTGAGTAATCTCCAGAGATATAGCACTGAATCCAGTTGAAGATACAAATGGCTCCCGTTCTCAAAGGGTTACTGTCTATTTCCATAATTACGGCTGGTGTCTTTTTGAGATCTGAAATGATTTGGGTATGAAAAGCTTTGTGAAGGTATGCAGTGGAAATACAAATTATGTAATGGATTTCCCCTAAATAGACTTCAGCTTCTTCCCTTGTTATTATAAAGGCCAAGAAAACAGAGAGCTCACCGAAAGAAGATGAAAGTTCGTATGAAGACAACAGAATGGTGCACGGTATTGGTGAGTACAGGCTAAGCAAGTGGCTTGTGATGGTATCAAGGAAGAAATGGAATGGTTACGTGAGGCTCTCCCCATTCCATCATTTGTCACTGCTTCACAGAAATTTCCTCTCCCAAATCCTCCCCAAGGAAATGTTCTCATAAGTTGTTGACATTCTTTTGCACGCATTTGATATACAACTATGGGCAAATATGTTTACAAACTGGAAGTCTTGTTGTAATACTAGTATGAAAGCTAGGTTTTTCTTTTGTCCTAAATCCTTTTGCTTCTGAGAAGAAGAATTGAATTAATTCTACCTTATTTAATCTCAAATCCATAACTTACTAGTGAATTTAGACCCCATATTTAATTCAGACCTAATTCCCAATTGCATACCCCTATCACAAACATTTTTAATTTCAACACAATAAAAATGTCATGGCTTATTTAACTTCTAACCAACTTGGACATCCTTGAATTATAGACTCCAGACTATGGCCATTGTAGGCAGGCCAAGAAGAGCTGTTTGTTCTTTTTAATTTTTGTTTGTTTTTTTGTTGTTGTTGTTTTTGTTGTTCTTTTTTAATTCCCAATTCAAGCTGCACAGAAAATCTAAACTATTGCGTAAAACAGTCTGATGCTGGAGGGTCCCATCTGAACATTAACATGTCCATTAAAATGGTTTCTAATATTTTCCCAAATTTTCTCTCATTAATGCAAATGGAGCTAATTATCTGGATGAATTTGAGGTTGCATACTCAGTTCAGCTTTGCTTATGTTCCTGTCCAAACTTTCCTGTTAGATTCTTGCATGAACTTCCAGTGTAAAAGAGGACACATCTGTAAGGCTGACCAACAGGGAAAACCCCACTGTGTTTGCCAAGATTCAGTGACTTGTCCTCCTACAAAACTCCTTGACCAAGTAAGTGTTCTACAAAAGGGTCTCCAAGGGGCCCCAAATAGTGATTCAAATGAAAGTGGTTTGCAATTGAAATATTTGGTTAAAAAAAAAAAGACAAATATCCAGGTTATCATCTAACACTTGAAATAATATTGAATAGGAAAAAATCCAGCAAAAACAAGGAATTTCCCCTGTGCCCTAAGATGGTAATAATGGCATTGATCTTCAGAACTCATTTTAAAATTCACTGTATCCTTGGAACATCTGTAGTTTGCGTTCTACTGAGCTTATCTAGAGCTAAATTGTCGTCACCACCAAATTTAATTGATTTTTCTTTTTTTTACCAAATGGGACAGTTATCACTTTAATAACTTCACTTACCTGACCACATCATTGGCACAGTTGATCAGTCTACAAGCTTTAAGGAGCAGGGCCTTTCCCCAATGTACATTCAGAAACATGAGCTTTTTCTCACGCTTGTCTGTCCTAGGTTTGTGGCACTGACAATCAGACCTATGCTAGCTCCTGTCATCTGTTTGCTACGAAGTGTAAACTGGAGGGAACCAAAAAAGGGCACCAACTACAGCTGGATTATTTTGGAGCCTGCAAATGTAAGATTCCTCCACTATTCCACCGTTGCTGAGAGGATTTGGGGTGAATCTCTGCATATCTGAGTAATATATATATATATATATATATACACCCCTACATGCAAACAGAAAAAGGCTAATGTAGTTCTGAACCTAGGATGCTCACTAAAGGAGAGACTTTATTTTTTTATTTTTTATTTTTTTAAAGATTTTATTTATTTGACAGAGAGAGAGACAGTGAGAGACAAGCAGGGGGAGTGGGAGAGGGAGAAGCAGGCTTCCCACTGAGCAGAGAGCCCGATGGGGAGCTTGATCCCAGGACCCTGGGATCATGACCTGAGCCGAAGGCAGACGCTTAACGACTGAGCCACCCAGGCGCCCCTAAAGGAGAGACTTTAAAAAAAGAAAAAGAAAAATGCCCAGGCTTTAACTCCAAGAGACTGATTTAATTGGACTGGGTTGGGGCTTTGGTATTGTTGTTTCATTTGTTTTTAAAGTAACCAAGACAACTCCAATGTGCAGCCAGGTTGCAAAACCACTATGATAATGTTACCACTTAATAACTGAGACAAATCATTGGAATTTTGCTAAATTACTTGTCCTCTTTCCGAGTACGTTAAGTCTCTGCCAAGAAATTTTATGATAATCTATCCTTCCAGAAGTTTTCTTAATTGTCTTCCTTTTACCAAGATACTCTCAGTTGTGTTTGGATCTCCTTATCACTAAGTAATTCTCCACTTTAGCCGTGCTCACTAATATTTCCAGTTCTCCTCTCCTTCCTGACACACAAGAGTATTAAACTTCTCAGCCCTCTGGATGTTAAATGTGGCCATATGAGTTGCTTTGTTCAATGGAATTTCAGCCAAAACCATCTTATATTTAAGAGTTAGTGTTTGGTCATCTATGCCTATGCTCCCTCCACCTTGTGTGGAGATGGTGGTGTCTTCATCATCCTGAGCCCCAGAGAGACTGCCATGAGCAGAGCCCTCTTGCCAACTTGTATTGGACTCGAATGTCCAACACAGTGACTATAGTTAACACTGCCATATCTGAAAGTTGCTCAAAGAGTAGATCCTAAAAGTTCTCATCGCAAGGAAAAATAAAACTTTTTGTGACTGGATGAGGTGATAACAGTTAACTAAACTTACAGTGGCAGTCCCAGCACAAAATACGGATGTCAGTCATTGTGCTGTGCACCCTGAACTCACACAGTGCTGTGTCGGTTAGAGCTCAATAAAACTACGAAAAACAAAACACTTTTGTTCTTTTAAGCCACTGAGATTGAACATGATTTGTTACCACAGCATAATCTAACTTCCACTTTTGTCTTTTTTCTCCTAATAAAGAGTTCTTGCGTCTTCCACCTCCACATGCCAACTTTCTGATTCTAGGAGCAGTGGTTCTCAGCCCTGCCTGTGTATCAAAATTATCTTTGGAACTTTTAAAACATCCTGATGCCCAAGATCCATTCCAAACCAATCAAATCAGAATTTCTTTGAATGGAAGCCAGTATCTGGTATGTTTTCCGAACAGCCTGGCGGTCCTGTTGTGCCACCAGGGGTTAAGGAGACTGTTGTGAGGGTAGGACGGTAAGGGAGCCGTCAGTCACCAGATGTTGTTAGGCTCCTATTACAACTACTTGCCATAGGACAGGAGTAGGACCCAAAGATTAAAATCTCTTTTCTTTCCCCTTGGAATAGCTATTCCTATTTGTACAGACTTTGAAGTGACTCAGTTTCCCCTAAGGATGAGAGACTGGCTCAAGAATATCCTCATGCAGCTTTATGAGCCGAACGCTGAACATGCTGGATATCTAAATGAGAAGCAGAGAAATAAAGTAAGTTACCCACAGGTCAGCTACCTAAGTGTCTGTCTACAGGGCCTGAGGAAAAAGGATGTGTGTGTTGGGGGAAGGGGGGGCCTACCTCCCTCTGCATATCAGTAAGAGCCCACTTTGCCTTCCCCCACCTGGTAAGTTCATATATACTAACAGAATAGTAGTGGTCACCATTCATGCCACAAGGTTTGAGACATGGCCAAACCACCCCATTCCTACTCAAAGGGCAGCGGCCTGAGCAAGGACTCTTTAACTCATACCCTAGAGCAAGCCCTGGTTGAGCAAAGTGAACCTCAATTCAGCATTTCTATGTTCAGGCCCAGACATATTATTTAAATTTAAACATTTTTTTGCCCTCATAGGCCAGACAGATTTATTATATAAGAGAAATCCCCTACTTGCAAAGTCAGTAATATATTAAGATTTAAAAGTTTAGAATATTTATTCCAGAAGTTCTCAGGGATAATTCATTCATCAAATAGCTATTGATTGCATCTCGGGTATCTGGAATTGATTTACATACTGGAGATACAGCAATGAACCAAACAAAAATCTCTGCCTTCACGAGCTTACATTCTAGGCAAAGAGACTGTGAACAAATATGTGTGTGTGTGTAGATGTGTGTATATGTGTGTGTGTATGTGTGTGAGTGTGTGTATAAATATTGCAAATATGGTCATACATGCAAATATATAAACATGTAAATAAATATGCAAATATATGTATAAGATACTTCAGATGGAATGCTATAAAGAAAAAAATTAGACAAGAAGGAGGCTATGAATTAACTGTGTCAAATGCTGTTTAAAGGTTGTAAGATGAGGACTGACTTGGCCACTGACATGGCATGTGGTGGTCACAGAGGTGATCTTGACAGAAGCTGTTTCTGCAGAATGGAGAGGAGAAAAGCCTGAGTGGACAGGGTTCAGAAGAATAGGAGGACGGATGTGGAAGCATCAAGTATAGGCAATATTTTCACAGCATTTTGCTATAAAGATGAAAAGTGAGATGGGTGGCAACCGGAGGGGAATGTGAGTTCAAGAGTCCCATCTACCAGTGGGAGATGGTAGCGGATGTTTGTATGCCTCTGGTGGTAACCCAGTAAAGAAGGAAAAACTAATGAGGGGTAGAAAAGGTGCCCAACTGCCATAGGGTGTTCTTGAAGAGATGAAAAGGAGTAGGCTCCTGAGCACCAGTGAAGGGTTGGGCTTATATTCAGAGCATAGGAAGTTCATCCATGCTAACAAGGAGGGGGGTTGGTGAATATGGCCATGGGAATGAATAGAAGTTCCGTTCTAATTGCTTCCTTTTTTTTTTTAAGATTTTATTTATTTATTTATTTGACACAGAGAGAGAGAGAGAGAGCACAGCAGGGGGAGTGGCAGGCAGAGGGAGAAGCAGGCTCCCCGCAGAGCAGGGGGAGCCTGATGTGGGACTTGATCCCAGGACCCCGGGATCATGACCTGAGCCGAAGGCAGTTGCTTAACCAACTGAGCCACCCAAGCGCCCTGTTCTAATTGCTTCCAGTTAGTTCATGAGTAACATCACAAGCTGAGAGTTTTATGTAAAGTGCCCAGAAATAATTTCTGTCCTCTCTCTTTAATACATCATCATGAAAACCTTGAGAGCATTACATACAAAACAGGGAAATTTTAATGGGGGTGGCCAAGTGGTGTCACACCACGGCTAGACTGTGAGCAGACACTGGACTGAAGTACACAGAGAACTAAGAATGGAGTATGTCAGTGGGGGGAAAGCAAGACTTTTTACTAACTTACCAGTAATTTTGCTTAGGTCAATTTAGCCCCTTTCATTAAAACCTTCTTCTACTGTGATGAATAGTACCCGGTTAAAAGAAAAATCAAAAGACTTAAATCTCTTCTGAAAACCACAGGTTTTTGTTGTTGTTGTTGTTGTTTTTTAATGTTAGTTGTTATTCTCTGTAGAAATAAGAAAGTCTATAGTGTTGATTAGAAAGTATTTCATTTGGTCTCATATGATGGTCTGGGCTTATTTTCCTCTGTCATGTCACTATCACTCTTTAAGTAGTTTAGCAAGTGATAATTCCATTTCACTTGTCTGGTTCCCCCATGATTTTCTCCCTTCCTAACCCCAGGTCAAGAAAATTTACCTGGATGAAAAGAGGCTCTTGGCTGGGGACCATTCCATTGACCTTCTCTTAAGGGACTTTAAGAAAAACTACCACATGTATGTATATCCTGTGCACTGGCAGTTTGGTGAACTTGACCAACATCCTATGGACAGGTAAAAACTCTTTATCTTCCCATTACTAGGTCATCTCCCTGATATAATATCTTACTTATCTATACAAAGATAATTCTAAACAAATTTAGAAGTTTCCCAGCTCTGATTTAGAACACTGAGATGCCAAACAAATGTGGTTAGGTGTCTAAACACAAAACTGCTTTGAAAAGAACAGAATATGGCCACACCATGGTTCCCAAGTTTAAATGTTAGGACCCAGCCTGCAACAGAGACTCCTTCAATTCTTTCTCATTCGTGATCCTAAATTCCCAAGATAATCTGATTGGCCCAACTTGGGTAAAGTGCCTACACCTGGAACAATCAGGTACGGTCAGTGGGTAAGAGCCAGGTTGTACAAACACGATTGCTGGTGGGGGCATCCCTCTAAATTTAAGATCGTGGGAGAATACATGCCTGCGAGGAAGGAAAGCTTGTGACATCCCAAGCGCTGTCTATCTTACCCATAAATAGTTTCTTTCATTTGCAGTTTTTCATGAGTGTACTATTTATTTGGCATAAGTAGCAACCTTGTGGAAGGAAAATGCCTTGGTTATCCTAAAAGTTAACTTTGATATACACGCTACTCTTTAACATACTGCCATTTACTTTCTTGCAGAGTCTTGACTCATTCTGAGCTTGCTCCTTTGCGAGCATCTCTGGTGCCCATGGAACACTGCATAACTCGCTTCTTTGAGGAGTGTGACCCCAACAAGGATAAGCACATCACCCTGAAGGAGTGGGGCCATTGCTTTGGGATTAAAGAAGGTAAATTCATCATCAGCCCAGGGAGAGGGGTGTCCTTTTCTCCAGCAGAGCCCTAAACCCTCCTAGAGAGGTCCTGCTGTGTCCTCAGATTGAAACCTCAAGACAGCAAGGTGGCAGCACTGCAGGTAGAAGGCCCTCAGTGCACATGCTGTCATGGCAAGGTTATTTCCTACTTCCCTTACGATACTCTGTTTTCAAAGGGTACCAGGTGGGAGTATGTAGGGGATAACTACACTGAGGTCTTAGCAGTTGCCTAAGCCAAAGAAAATGATGTCAATCCACAGAGCTGTGCCAGATGTCAGAAGGCTACCCTTCTGAGGAAGAAGGGATTTTATATCTTTTCTTAACCTGGGTATTGGTTCAAACTTCTAAAAATTGTATGTAAAGAGTAAAACAGCAAGTCTGATTCTGCCAGTGAGAGATGTCAGAAAAATCTTAGAATTCATTACGGATGCACTGGAGATTGGGCCTCATATCACAAGTTGTGTCCAGATATTATGCCTTTAATCCATGACTGCATCTTCAATGACAAAAATAATAATAATAATAATAATAATAATAATAGTAATAATAATCGAGGGTTCTTTCTTTACTCCTGTGATGGAGGAATTTAGACATTTGTTTTGCTAGGTTATGTCTTAATGTACTTCCTTTTATTTTCCTAAGTTAAAGCTGATTTTTATGAGCAAGCATGTTTTTAAAAATCAAGATTGGAAAGATGTTCAAAAAATGAAGAATCAGAGCTGCTTGCACAATGTAAATCAACAGTAAACATCAAATCTCTAAAGCAGAGGTTTTATATGTATGTTCACAACATACAAGTAGGATGAATGTACACCCAATCAGTAAAGAAAAGTGAGTTCATCAAAGGTCAGAATTTCCCAAAAAGAGGTAACTTGTGTTACCTTCATTTTAAAAATATTCTTCATGGTACGTACAATGCCTTGAAATTAAAGAGAAAGAGTGGAGAGTCGGAAGATTTACTTACTTATTATAAATAGGTAAGCAGAAAAGATTAGCTCTTTTCCTCTGCAATATTATTCTGTGAAATAAGCACAACTGTAATGAGCAAAGAATGTGTATTTCTGTAAGCACCGAGTGCTGTGTATTGGTTGCCTAATGCTGTGTAACCAATAACTCTAAAGCTTAGAAGCTTAAAATCTCACAGTTTCCAAGATCAGGAATCTAAGAGTAGTTTACCTGGATGGTTCTGGCTTGGGTTCTGCTCTAAGCTGCTCTAAGCTCACCCACATGGCTACTGTTGGGAGGCTTCATTTCCTCACCATGTGGTCCTCTCCATGGGATTGCTCACAGCACAGCATCTGGTTTCCTCCAGAGTGAGTGATCGGAGAGAAAATAGAGAGTGAGGGAATCTAAGACTGAAGCTATAATGTCTTTTATAACCTAATCGCAGAAGTGACATACATTACTTCTGCCATATTCTGTTGGTCAGGCAGACAGCCCTACTGTAATGTGGGAGGAGCTCTTGGAGCCTGGTTGTAACATACTGTTTATACCCTGTTAGCACTGATAGGAAATTAACAAGCTATTAAGACAGAGACCTGCATAAATAATACCAATTTCCTTTCTAACATCTATTCTATAAGCACATTACTTATAAATTCAAATATACTCCTAAAAATGGCTAAAACTGTCTTTTCTAATTTCCATGTTAAAAAGGAAAAATTTGAGATCTAGCAAATTTTGGGTGGAGTCTTTGGGTTTTCCACATAAAGTATCATGTCATCTGTGAAGAGCGAGAGTTTGACTTCTACTTTGCCAATTTGGATGCTTTTTATTTCTTTTTGTTGTCTGATTGCTGAGGCTAGGACTTCTAGTACTATGTTGAACAACAGTAGTGAGAGTGGGCATCCCTGTCGTGTTCCTAATCCTAGGGGAAAAGCTCTCAGTTTTCCCCCACTGAGAATGGTATTGGCTGTGGGCTTTTCATACAGCCACTCTGGAAAACAGTATGGAGATTCCTCAAGAAGCTAAAAATAGAGCTACCCTATGACCCAGCATTTGCACCACTAGGTATTTACCACAAAGATACAAATGTAGTGATTTGAAGGGACACCTGCACCCCAATGTTTATAGCAGCAATGTCCAGCACCAATGTTTATAACAACTGTGGAAAGAGCCTGGATGTCCATCGACAGATGAATGGATAAAGAGCCTGGATGTCCATCGACAGATGAATGGATAAAGAAGAATATTCCACAATGGAATATTACTCAGCCATCAGAAAGGATGAAATCTAACCATTTACATAGACATGATGGAACTGGAGGGTATTATGCTGAGAGAAATAAGTCAATCAGAGAAAGACAATTATCATATGGTTCCACTCATATGTCGAATGTAAGAAACTGTAGAGGATCATAGGGAAAGGGAGGGAAAACTGAATGGGAAGAAATCACGGAGGGAGATGAATCATGAGAGACTCTAAACTGTAAGAAACAAACTGAGGGTTGCTGGAGGGGAGATGGGTGGGGAGATAGGGTAACTGGGTGACGGGCATTAAGGAGGGCACGTGATGTGGTGAACACTGGGTGTTATATGCAACTGATGAATTACTGAACTCTACATCTGAAACTAATGATGTACTATATGTTGGCTAATTGAGTTTAAATTTTTAAAAAAGGACAAAATATACCCAAGTACAGCCACCCCACTCTCCCCACCCCACCATTATCAAGAGGGGGGAAACTTAGCTGGGATAGGACATATTTATGTATGCCCTTTTACATGGCATTTAATTTTAACAGAGTGATCAAATTGGAACAGAGTCCATTTATTTAAGGAAACCAGTTGTGCTTCACTGTTCTAAAACTTCTGGCAACTCTTCAGCATGTAGTCTCACTCAGGCTCTGTGCTGGGCGGTTGTCTGGGAGGAGCAGGAAGGGCTTAGAGCTCAGTGACTCGAAAAGCTCCTAATGATCTTGTTTGTTCACTGTGGTTTGGCCATGATTACGTTATTTTGAAGAAGGGAAAGAATTATCACATAGTAAACCAATAAAGCAGATATTTAATATTCAGTCAGAATAAGTAAACAAGTTACTGCTTTGGGATGTGGCTAGGGAAAACAAAACAAAACAAAATATTTTTAAGTATGCTCTTCCTTCCCTCATGGCTGAGAAATCCACAGAAGGACAAGATAAATCTTAGCCAGTGTTTTCCTGAATTTTAACTGACTTTTATCTGAGCTAGATGTGCTCAAATATTCCAGCTCTGTCATTAACTAGCTACGTGAGTTAGGGCATACCGCTTAACCTCAGCAAGTCTCATTTTCCTTATGTGTAAAAATGAGGTTTAATTAAAAGGTGGAGGAGTCTTATTTATTTAGTGCCCATGACATACCATGTATCCACGTTAATCTTCAGAAGAACCTTCTAAGTGAGACCAACAGAGCAAACGAGTCAGATCATGCAGGTCCTACTAAACCAGTTAAAGACATTATCCTAAGAGTACTGGAGGATCATGAAAAGGTTTTAAACAAGGGAGTGATTTCACTAGATTTGTATTTAAGAAAGATTCTTTTGGTTACATTGTGGAGAAGCCCGAGAAGAGTTGAGAGGATGTGTGTGGTAAGCTCAGGCGTAGTTGATGAGAATTTGAACTAGGGCAGTTACAGTAGGGAAAAAGAAAAGGAAAACTGTTCAAGATATATTTAAAAATATAAACATATTCAAGACATATTCAAGAATATAGACATATTCAAGATGTATAGAAATAATAAGACAATGTTTGCTAGGAAATATGTGGGGGCAGGGAGCAGACAGAGAGATTGAGAGAAAGAGAAGTATGAAACCCAGGTTCCCTGCTCAGGCCAGGCAGGTAAACAGAGGCACGGAGATAGAAAACACAAGAACAGAAGCAGATTTTGGGAAGATTTTAACTTCCATTTATGACATGTTGAACTTTTAGGTACATGGGAGACAATGTACAGTTGATAGATGAATATATGGGTCAGCTTTTCAAGAAGGCATTTTGGAATTTAAGTACTGAGGATTATGAGCATACAAAAAGTAATTAGCACCATAAAAGGGAAAATGTGTTCAGTTACATGGAAAAGGCTCGAGGGTTGAACACCAAGGAACAACAATATCTGGATGATAGAGGAGGAAGAAGGAGTTCACGAAGAAGAATGAAAAGTCTCTTGAAAGGAAGGAAGAAAACAGGATAGTGCCTTGTCAAAGGAGGTGTTCAAAGAGGAGGAAGAGATCACAGTGCCAAATGCTGCTGAGATGTCAAGATAAAAGACCAAGAATATTCCTTTTACATAGAACTAAGGATACCCTGAGTGGCCTTAGTAAGAGCAATTTTGGTGGAATGGTAGAGATGGAAGCCAGATTGTATAGACTGAGAAAGAATAGATGAGATATGGTAAAGAGTGGCTGTTTCAAGGCAGGACAGAGCTAAAGAGGGCTATAAAGTTGAGGGAAGGATTTCTGGGAATAAAATAAGCTTGAGCACTGACTCATTCATTCATTCAACAGATGTTTACTGATGGTCCACATAGTGCCAAGCACTGTTCTCAAGGCTGGATATGCAGTCTATTTAAATGCTAATAGGAAGGGCCCAGTGAGGAAAGAAAGTGGAGGATATAAGAAAGAAAAGCAAAAGGGCAAAATTAGGGGAGAATTTCTGAGGTCAGAAGAGATCCTGGGCACAGGCAAAGGATTAGCCTAAAGTCAACAGGAAGGACATCTCTCATCTAAACAACAGAAAGAAGACAAAAAGTATAAACACAACGATAAGTAAATTTACAAGTCATGAGACTAAAATGTCCGTTTTACAAATGAAGCCATTATTCAAAAGAAATATGCCAAAGTTCATAATCTTTCCTACTCTTGGGCAGAGACTTACATTGGGCAGGAAAATTACCTGGTGTCCCAGATGGGGTAGTAGTTTAGTATGCTTCAGGTTTATCTGCTTAAGTATTTGTTCAACAATTAGTGAGTGAGGGTGAGCCATACTGGTAGGAGTGGTCTTATATCCCCTAAAGGATGCTGTCTTCTTTCATAGGTGTGGCAGCAAGTTCTTTTATAATTACTTGTTTGGAGGGGCACCTATAATTACTTGGTTGGAGGGGCACCTGGGCGGCTCAGCCTGTTAAGCATCTGACTCTCAATTTCAGCTCAGTTCATGCCCTTGGGATTGTGAAATAGAGCCCTGCATTGGGCTCTGCGCTGGCCATGGAGGCTGCTTAAGATTCTCTCTGCCTTTCCCTCTGCCCCCTGACTCTGGTGTGTGCATTCTCTAACTCTCTTAACTTTTTGCATACACAAAAAATAATAATTACTTGGTTGGAAATTTGATTTAATTGGCACTGTACTTCTTATTTCTATTATATTTTAACAATCCTTAGAGGTTAGCATACTTGACACTTCCTTGGCTGGGCCTCTGCTAGTCCTTCTCAACCCTACATTAGAACTACCAATGGAGCTTTTTAAATGTATACATGCCATTGTCCCATCCCTGGAAGTTCTGATTCAGGAGGCCAGGGGTATGGCCTGAGGGTGTATCTGTTTTTTTTTTTTTTAAATTGCGATACAGTTGACTCATAATGTTACGTTAGTTTCAGGTGTGCAATATAGGGATTCAACAAGTCTATATGTTACCATTATGCTCACCACAGTGTAGCTACCATCTGTCACCATACAGAGCTATTACAATACCACTGACTATATTCCTTACACTGTACCTTTTATCCCTGTGACTTATTCGTTCCATAACTGGAGGCCTGTATCTCCCACCCTCCTTCACCCATTTTGCCCATCTCCCCACCCCCTCCACTCTGGCAACCATCAGTTTGTTCTCTATCCTGCTTTTTGTTTGTTCATTTGTTTTGTTTTTTAGATTCCGCATATAAGTGAAACCATACGGTATCTTTTTAAAGCTTCACAGGTGATGCTGATGCCCTACCAGGGTTGAGAACCATCCTACAGTCTTATTAGATGGTTTCTCTAATCCCCCAGCTCTGACATTATTTGTTTATATTACTACTCCGGCTATTTTCTAAAAGTGTGTTTTGCTTTGTTTTTTTACAGAAGACATAGATGAAAATCTCCTGTTTTGAATTATGATTTGAAAGAACTCATACATTCCAGCATCCTCCTGTGTTTCTGACCACTCCTGAAATTATATGCAGCCACAATACTTGTAGATTTATATTTAGTAAAATGTTTGCATGTCTGAGAAGACAATGAGAGTAATTGCTTGCTAACAGTGTATGCACCAAGCATTTAACATTAACTTCGGTAATAAAACTTTAAATAAAGTCAACATATGCAAAATACTGTGTACTATTTGTGAACAGTTTAACTCATCACTCTCTGCATCCATTTATGAGATACTTACTAATTATAAAACTTGAAGAAAATACTACATTTTGTTCATATTATCATGTACACTTCAAGAAAATGGAATAATGCTCTTTTGTTGTTAATGTGTATTATTTTCAGTATCTTAACGTCCTAATAAAAATCTAAATGCTTACTCAAGCTTATTTCCAGTCATTTATTTAAATAACTCTATGTGAAAGACCAACTCAGGACTCACACTTCAAATCAAATTATAATTGTGCTTCCTAGATCCTACTACTTTTAAAAAGAAAAAAAAAAGTGTGAGTGTGGTTGGGGGAGATGTTTCCTATGGGAAACAAATATTCAGTTGCTAAATAGTAGATGCTTATTAATGTCCTTTGTCGTAATGTAAATTTAAACAGAAAAAATAAATAAATTCAAGTGCTTTCTACTAAATTCAATTTAATATATGGATGACTATGCACTCCTCAATACAACTAATTCTAATTGTCGTGCAGCTGTCCATGTGTGTTGGGAGAAGGGGGGCCTTGCAAAATTTCTACACATTTCACGTCCTCAAAAGTAATATAAAGATAACATAGACAGTAGAAAGCTCTGAAGTGTCTTTTTTTTTTTTTTTGATTTTAAATTTTTTTATTGTTATGTTAATCCCCATACATTACATCATTAGTTTTAGATATAGTGTTCCATGATTCATTGTTTGTGCATAACACCCAGTGCTCCATGCAGAACGTGCCCTCCTCAATACCCATCACCAGGCTAACCCATCCTCCCAACCCCCTCCCCTCTAGAACCCTCAGTTTGTTTTTCAGAGTCCATCGTCTCTCATGGTTCTTCTCCCCCTCCGATTTCCCCTTCATTCTTCCCCTCCTGCCACATTCTTCTTCTTCTTTTTTTCTTTCTTAACATATATTGCATTATTTGTTTCAGAGGTACAGATCTGAGATTCAACAGTCCTGTACAATTCACAGCGCTTACCAGAACACATACCCTCCCCAGTGTCCATCACCCAGTCACCCCATCCCTCCCACCCCACCCCCCACTCCAGCAACCCTCAGTTTGTTTCCTGAGATTAAGAATTCCTCATATCAGTGAGGTCATATGATACATGTCTTTCTCTGTTTGACTTATTTCGCTCAGCATAATACCCTCCAGTTCCATCCACGTCGTTGCAAATGGCAAGATCTTATTCCTTTTGATGGCTGCATGATATTCCATTGTATATATATATACCACATCTTCTTTATCCATTCATCTGTTGATGGACATCTTGGCTCTTTCCACAGTTTGGCTATTGTGGACATTGCTGCTATAAACATCGGGGTGCACGTAGCCTTTCGGGTCCCTACTTTTGTATCTTTGGGGTAAATACCCAGTAGTGCAATTGCTGGATCATATGGTAGCTCTATTTTCAACTTTTTGAGGAACCTCCATACTGTTTTCCAGAGTGGCTGCACCAGCTTGCATTCCCACCAACAGTGTAGGAGGGTTCCCCTTTCTCCGCATCCCCGCCAACATCTGTCATTTCCTGACTTGTTAATTTTAGCCATTCTGACTGGTGTGAGGTGGTATCTCATTGAGAAAGCTCTGAAGTGTCTTAATGTCCAAGGTGGTCAGAGATAAATATTACTACTGTAAATTGATAGCAAGAAATCAGTCATAAGAGAAAATTTGTGTTTTCATTTGAACTTTCTTCTTTGATAACAATACAGTAAAGGCTAGATTGCAAAAATAATAAGAAACCATAATAGAGCTTTTTCCAAGGTCTGAACTAAGGCATAAAAGAACCTGTCACCTTCTATATTCTATTTAACAATATTTAAAAGAAAATAAAATGTTTTTGTTACATATTTTCCTATCTGAAAGATATCAATGCAATTATCTTTATTTTTTCAAATAATCAAAAATGTGTTGTTGTGGTTAAGAGCTTTGTCTGTTGTAGTCACTGAGAGAATGTGCCCCAAGGAATTTCATCTGAAGGAACTTATGGAAAAGTTTGCTTTTTATCAGAATAATTTTCTCTGATTAACTTCAAAATTGTATTACCTATTTTCTTAGCTCTGTGAGTCACTTCTTAACCAGATCATATCACACCAGTCATTTCTAAATAATTAAGTTCAATTTGAATAATCAAAATCTAAGTATTATATATAATTTTTTCCAACTAGGGAAATAATTTTAGAAATTAATCCAAAATTCAGAATGTTTTTATTTGTAGCTGCAAAGAAATGTCATGAGAAGTCTTAACTAATTAGTTATAAATTTATGAATTTGTTAGGAACAGTGAAATTATATTTGGAGGTATTAATTAGAACTAAATTACCATTTTAAATGTTTTAGAATAGTGAAAAGTGATTTTAATTATAAAGACACTACCTGTTTATTAAAATGTTTTATTTGAAAATAAGTTCATTTTGGAATGATAAATATTATTTAATAATAGAAAATTTTAGAACCTTAAATTTTCTGTCCACTAAGTCTCCCTTGTATATTGCTGCCCTAGATGATATATTGTGGATGTACTTTAATATTCTTGGTAGTCACAATTTTTAATTGTGGTTTGTTTATAATAAAGACATTGCTCTAATCCCAACCAAGGAGATGAAGTTATTTTCTCAGTCATCAGTCTTTAAGCCCTATCTCTGTGTGAGATACTTTAGAAAAAGTTCGACTTCTAGTCTGAAACCATTTATTCAGTTTAGCTTTAAATCTTGTGACTCATATTGCCCATGACCATAAAGGCATTAGTAATATGGCTTAAATACTAGATGGGTGTACAGATTCTAGAAGATCACACTGCTCCTTGACTTCTTTGCTCCGAGGGCCATTTGAAGCAAAGGTAATTAAAAAGACATACGGTATATTCTGGGCTGATTCTATTGCACTAGGTAAAAGAAGGTAAAATTTTCTCGTGTTGGGTAATTTATGATTTCTAGCAAGCCCACTTATCAAAGAAGAAAATTCAAGGGTTTCGATCCTGAAGGAAGAAAATCCAAAGGAGAAACCTGAAAAAGAAGAGAAAGGTAGATAAGTTGCCTAATTCAGGCAAAGTAAAATAGCATGAAGATAAGTGATAGTTGAGTTTAAAATATATATAAAATAGTTGAAGAGTGCCTTTTATAAAGAGATTATACCTTGCTTCAGATGCTGGTGACAAGTCTTATTAAGAATGTGATGATGGGCGCCTGGGTGGCTCAGTCGGTTAAGCGACTGCCTTCGGCTCAGGTCATGATCCTGGAGTCCCGGGATCGAGTCCCACATCAGGCTCCCTGCTCGGCAGGGAGTCTGCTTCTCACTCTAACCCTACCCCCTCTTGCGCTCTCTCTCTCACTCTCTCTCTCTCTCTCTCAAATAAATAAATAAAATCTTTAAAAAAAAAAAAAAAAAGAATGTGATGAATTTGATTTTCTTTCAAAATTCAATTCCAGAGTACAGTGGTTTGGTTTGAAACCCACATGGTAAGTTAATTTGAATTAAATGTGATTTAAGACCATAAAAATGCTTGCTTTCAGAATCTGCTGGCCAGTAAAGACCACACTGATTTCCTTTTTTGAATTTACTCATATTTACTAGTATTGTGCTATTCTCTACCAATCCACTGTGCCTTACAAGACTTTTCCCCTATCGTTTTCTTCTTGAGAAATTATAATTGTCGGTAACAGCATCCAGACTATGTGAAAGTCTAGTAAGTCTCATGTGGGTAGAAGCTTGAGGTGGATTTATTTGTATATTATATAAGAAATCTCATTTGAGGGGTACCTGGGTTAAGCATCTGCCTTCGGCCCAGGACATGATCCCGGGGTCCTGGGTTCGAGCCCTGCATCGGGCTTTCTGCTCAGTGGGGAATCTGCTTCTCTCTCTCTCTCTCTCTCTTTCTCTCCCTCTCTCCCTCCCTCCCTCCCCACTGCTCATTTTCTCTCAAATAAATAAAATATTAAAAAAAAAAAAGAAATCTCATTTGAGCCAGTGGTGATATGTCCCCAATACTAAGCATGATGCAACACTGGTGTTTAAAGATTGGTGGGTAGAGGTCACAAATTCAAATAACTTCAGGGACCAAACAGCTATAGGTTAAACTGTGAGATTATAAGGAAGAGTAGGAATTGTATGCAATGTTATGAGCCCAAGAATGTATGTCTTGCCTGAAGGCATTCAAAGTTTTTTAAAGCACTGTTCTAGGCTTACAAAACCTAAATCTGGAGGCAGAATTTAGCTTGACCACTATTTCAACAGCTCTAAGTAAGCAGCCTATTTACAACAGAAATAGGACTTAGAAAAAATTAAAAATGATCTTCTAACCCTTCAATTCCAGACTCTTCCTTCAGAATGCAATTTCTCCTCTTGGCTGGCCTTGTGAGCATTGCCACTGCTCTGCCCATCCCTGTGAGTACACCTCCTCCATTGTCCACTCCATTTCCATTCTGGAGACAGTATTTCTGGGCTAGGAAGCCTTTCCTGTATCTTTTCATTTCACAAAAGAGAAAGGTAGAGTCCAGGAAAGTTGTAGAATCAGGAATTTATCACTTGTCCTCACCCAGTAGTCTTCCCAGGACAAATCTCAGTCCCACGTGCCATCTGCTAACTGGGTGACCTTGAGCAAGGAGCTGACCCATGGCTTCTCAGTCTGTAAAATGAGTCATAAGAATGACCTCAGAGTAGTGCAAAGATAACAAAAATACATCTGAAGCACATAAGAATCCTGACTGGAAAATAGGAAGCTCTCAAATAAATTTAGCCAGATGGAACTCCTCTTCCACAGTGACCTAAGTCCTAAGTATGCAGTTTGAATTGAGTTTCATTTATGGTATCTTTACCCCAGTCCATCTCACGTTGACTACAGCCATGCCTTCCGCATCTATACCAATGGGATCTAGGAGTGTCATCTGTATCAGCTACAATCCGAATAAGTAGGACACCCAGTAGACAAGAAATCCTCTTTCCTGCACGTTTTGTAACCAAGGAGCTTTCAAAGTGAGGGAGCTTTCAAAATTTGTGTTTGGGGATACAAAATTTAAATTTACAGTACTATACTCCCTTCACTTTGAACTTCTAAACACTGAGAACTAAATTGAGAACACTGTTGATTCGAAGATAAAGAGGCATGCAACATGTAATTACTCTTAAGAAACGTAAATGAAAACATTATTCCGAAGTAAGTTTAAAGGCAAAAAGTACACCTTCTAAATCACTGAACAAAATTAATTCGACATTTCCCCATTCGATAGGCAACGCTTTTCATTTCAGAAGTGAAGGTACAGGGGCGCCTGGGTGGCTCAGTCGTTAAGCGTCTGCCTTCGGCTCGGGTCATGAGACCGGGGTCCTGGGATTGAGCCCCGCATCGGGCTCCCCGCTCCACGGAAAGCCTGCTTCTCCCTCTCCCACTCCCCCTGCTTGTGTTCCCTCTCTTGCTGTCTCTCTCTGTCAAATAAATAAATAAAATCTTAAAAAAAAAAGAAGAAGAAGTGAAGGTGCACCACTGGTGGGCGTACTGCCGAATAGTGGCCTGTTACCTATTCTCATAAAATCTCTGTAACAAATACTGTATTGGCATATGTTGCTTCACCTTGTTGCTGTTGTTGTTTTACAAGCTTGAACAATTTGGAGGAAGTACCAGTGAACAGGTAAACTTCTCGTTGTATTTTCAAATACGGTGCTCATCATTTTTAAAGTTTACAGTTGTCTGAAATAACTGACGTCATGTTTCTTTTTACAGAGATTTGGCTTTTACCCACCACCAGGACCACCATTTTTTCCTCAGATCCTGTTTCCCGCACCTCCGCCTCCCCAACTGCCCTTGGTAAACATGGGTTTGAGGAATCTCAAATTACAAAACATATGTATTACTTAGATGATGGCTATTAAATTTCCCAGATTTTCATACCCAAATATGAGGCTTTAAGAGGTTGCCAGGCATCAGCTCTTCACACCCCCGCCCCGCATAGCCTGTGGTGGAATGTGACAAGGGGCCAGAGGACTTCCCCCTCTGAATAATCAGTGACTTCTTCCAGTTGCCATCAAAAAGGTGTTCATACTGAATTCCTTTGACTGTGGTGAGCCTAGGTGCTCTTCATGAAGAAAATACCTCTTTCAATACCTTTTTCTAAATCATCTTGCTGCTTTTTTTTTTTTTCCAGCTCTCTGTAACTTTTTTTCACAGGTGAAACAATATAATTAGTTTACTCTTCCTGTTAGTTGCTCTCCAATGTCTTCTAAAATCTAGATTCTTGTAACATTTGTAAATAAAGGCCAGAAGAGTGCTAAATACATAATAGAATTTCCTTCACTCTCTATGTAATACTTACACTCATACAGACAGATAACATTCATTCGATTAATATTTACTGAGTGTCTACTGCATGGTAGGGTCTCTAGTGAGGGCTGGAAATACAAAAACTATGAGATAAGTTCACAATCGGATGAGAGAGAAATCTGTAAATGTAAAAATATAAGTTGATCAGTGTTTCTAGATGTAAATACAAAGTTGACTTGGGCCGTGATCAAAGACTTCATTGACAGAGGAGACGTGATTGGAGCCCGGTCCCAAGGGCTGAGGAGTGGGCGGGGCGCTGTAGGCGGAGGGCACTGCAAGTGTGTGGGACGCACCTGAGAACGACAGGACAATCTGGGCGAAGGATCAGGACAATCTGGGCGAAGGATCAGGACAATCTGGGCGAAGGATCAGGACAATGAGGCGGTAACACAGACTGGAGATGTGTTACATTTGGACGGTATTTAAGCAATGATATTTTGAAAAGTTCACACACATTTTAAAATAGAATCTTGCTTAACTTCCTGTCTACCACCTACTTTGAAAACAAACATGGTTTTGTATGATTTTTGTTTTATATCTAAATGTAATAAACACCTTTTTGCTTGTATTTAATTTCAAACTGTTTATTTCACAACTTTAAGTAGGCTTTTGGAAATTTGTCACTGAAGTTACAGTACTCAATGGAACAGTCTTTAATGTTTTCACATATCCCGGATTTCTAAGTACTTGCATTTATCATTAATTGCTAATTAATTGCTAATTTTGGTTCTAGTCAAGGCTAGACATTGTTTCCCTTTTCGTTTTCTGGCTGAAATTCAGTAAGATTTAAGTTTCTCTGTTAACATCTTATGTAAATCCGTGTGGCAACAAAGAATCACTAGTATTTGAAATGGAAACTTCCTTCCACCAGATGGCAGAGTAGTATTAAAATCAAAGAATAAACCACTATAGAGAAACTGGCAGATTCACAAGAACTATCAAGCACATAAGACAGATTCCTTGGCTTTCGATTTGACTAATTAAGCCAAAAAAAAAAAAAAAAACAAAACAGGAATACCTCTTGAGGGAAAAAAATAATTTAAAATCCCTTAGAATCGAAGCTCCACCAAGTAGAAAGTGGGCTCCTTTGAGAGCATATAATTGCTCAATAAGTACTGGATGGAGGATGGATGGATGGATGGATAAATGAGTTAATGAGAAAAAAAGCTAAAACAAAATTTTGTTTTATTCACAATTCACTTTTCCCCCCTCTTTTTTTGTAGATTCCAATTCCTCTTCCTTTTCCTTTTCCTTTTGATCCAAATCAGGTAAGTATACTTAAAATGTCCTTTAAGAAAGTATTTAAATGAATACAAAACAAAAATTTGAAAATTCTTTAGATTTAATTGGAGAGAAACCTGATACCAAGGATTAATAGTCATCATTCTCTTTTGGACCTTCAGTTATTGGTATTTTATCTGGTTTGAGTGATTTAATGTACAAATCTCACATACCCTTGCAAACTGAACTACCTAAGACCTGAAACTTTCCTTGATCGTGTGGAAGGAACCCAGGAAACTAGTAGAAAAAGCATTTGAAGTCAAATAATCTAGGGATGCAAACTCTGCCATTTCATACTTTGGAGTGATCTTGAATTCCTTTGAGTCTTACTTTCTTCTAGATTATAAAATAATGAAAATGAATGATTTATAAAGTCCATTTCACCTCTAAAATCTTATGCTTATATCTGCCATTAATGAGAGAAAAATGCATTCTTACTGAAATGGAATCCTTTGAACTGGATTTAAGATTATGGTCATGTTATAAAAGGATTATTTAAATTTTACTTTTGACAGGATTTTGCTGAATGGGAGGACAATTACATGTGATGAGATTGATTGAGTCACAAACCAAAAAATAAGTTGTGTATTTTATAGCATATTAAAACTAAATTTTTTAATGATACTCCTATTACAATGATAGGAAATGACATTATTAAGGTTTTCTTTCATAAAGAATTGATCCTAAAATATAGTCTTTTTTCCAACCTAGTAGGCATAAGTTTAATGACCTTTTCAAAAAGTCCCTGCTGTGTTTGGATACCACAAAAGAAAATGTGGACTATATGCTTCCAGAGATAGTAGGTTTGGGGGGGGAGGGGAGGAAAGGGGGAGTTACTTAAAATATTAGTGAATATGATTCTTAATGACATAATTTTAGAAATGTAAGAATTCTAAAAAGCATGTTTTCATTAATCAAGCTAATATAAAATGTATAACATAGACAAGATAAACAAAATGCTGAATTACAACTCCTTATTTTATTACGTTTTATTCTAGGTCCTGACACTTAATGATCTTATAATGGTAAATATATCTGCCCTGTTAATGTATAAAGTTCATAAAAATGTTACATGGAACTCCTTATATAAGATAGGCCAGTTCATCATGAAAATTACTATCTTTATGCTTTTTTTTTTAAGATTTTATTTATTTATTTGACAGAGAGACACAGCAAGAGAGGGAACACAAGCATGGGGAGTGGGAGAGGGAGAAGCAGGCTTCCCACGGAGCAGGGAGCCTGATGCAGGGCTCGATCCCAGTACCCTGAGATCATGACCTGAGCCGAAGGCAGACGCTTAATGACTGAGCACCCAAGCGCCCCGAAAATTACTATCTTTATTAGTCTAATTCATTTGGAAACAAAATAAAGCACAGCCGTTAAATTCAAAGCCAAAAAACAATCTCAATGCACGTGGACAGTTCTACATTCATTATTGAATTCATCCAAACTATAAATTGACAAAACAACCTCTAGCATCACTGATGAGGGTGAAAGTGAAGAGTTGAAAGACTTACAGAATAAACTGCTTTAGGAGAAATGAAATAGACTTGATTATTTCTTCACTAACAAGGCATTAGTATAAACACATAATACATTAAAAATTATCAAATCTAAATTCCAACAGATAATACTTTTTTAACTGAAATGCATGAATTCAACTTTTTAATGAGGCCCTTTATTGATAGAGTAAGTTAGTCAGGATCTTAGTTTATGAAAACTCAGGAGAAATACTTGAGTGGACTTACAAAAGAAAACACTAAAAAATTCCATTTCCTCTAAAAACATACTTTTAGTACTTAAACATTTTCTGAAATCAAGACAAACCTCACAACAGATACATATATTTATTCTAAGGGGATCTTTTTCTTTAAAATGCAATCATTAACTAAGTGGTACATTTTACAGTTGGTGGTATCTTAGAATCAAGGACATGCATATTTTGTACAAATGTCAGAAACTTAGACCTAAATCATTTGTGTGCCTGAGGTAAAAATTTTCAGATTCGAGACTATTTAAAGCCAACCATCTTGAGCAATATTTATGCGTCCCAGAACCTTGAGATCAAATAGCTTCTGAGTCTAATCAATAAGAACTTAAGTCTCTTGAGTTGAAGTGCTAGTGCTCTCCCCACAATCCACTCTGTTTAAGCAACCTTATAGTCCATTTCCAAATGGCAAACAATAAAAATTCTTGCATATTTCTAACTAAAAATGTTTTAGGAAACTATCTTCCATGATTAATTACTGATGATTACAAAAATAGCAAGTTCACCTCTACATCAAAACATGGCTGAAAGACCACCGGCCTGCAGTTAGAAAGCTTAGATTCTCATCTTACTTTTACAATTAAATTAGCTGTGTGACCATGGGAAAAAGTATAGTTTACCTCCAAAGTCTCTTCCAGTGAAAATACTGACTCCTCAGACACAGGACTCATTCAGATTACCAGATCTGAACACTTAATACCTATTTATACTTTCTTTTATTGAACTTTTTAAAAGTATTATTGGCTGGGGCATCTGGCTGGCTCAGTCAGTAGAGCGTGTGACTCTTGATCTCGGGGTCGTGAGTTCGAACTCCACGTTGGGTGGCGAGATCACTTAATAAAATCTTAAAAAAAAAAAAAAAGTGCTGTTGGCCGCAACCCATCGTGGGAAGAATTCTGACTGAATAACTTATAGAATTGCCTCATCTTCATAGTCATAAGAATTTTTTTCTCCCAGTGATCCTAGTTAAGTCAGGAAGCAGGAAGAGGCCCCCTAAGAGAACAAACACTACGTCAGGTATCGCTCTTGCCTAAGAGAAAATTGGGACAGTGTTTAGCTTACATGTTCTTGCATATGTGCCGGGGTGGACAGCTCTGCAAATAGAGGGATTCGCCTTCTTTCAGTGGTCAATTCCTTGAGCAAGCTGCCAGTCTGTTAAAACAGAAGGACCTGTGGAAGCTACAAAGCAGGACTTTTCCAGTGAAACGGGTTGTCTAAGCAGACCCTCAAAGCAAAGTAGTCATAGTTGTCCTAAAATTTTGGTTCAAGTATCATTCACATAGGGAGCTTGCATAATTTAAGAAACATAGCACTTGCCTGGATGTGTACACAGCGAGTTTCTTAACCATTCACATCAAGTTCCTATCTTTCAGATATAGTGAATATAGTTACAAGAAAATAGTTACAAGGAAATAGTTTTTTGAATTAAGGAAATTTAAATCTAGATAGTGTATATTCATTTTAAAATCTTACATCATGTAAATAAAGCACTAAAAATGGAATTTTTCAACAAAAAGAAAGATTTTCATATAGAAAATATTTTAGCTTATATGTGGACTAAGTTAAAAAAAATAAACCCACTGAGAGCTCTAGCACTGATCATTGACTTTTCTTCTTTCATAGTTAATCACTTCTATTTTGAACCAACTTGGGGTAAGTTCATATTAATTTTTAAGCTATTATAAACTACAAACCTATTTAATGGACTAATGAGTTTTTTTTGTTTTTTTTTTTTTTTAGGGTTTCATTGGGGTAAGACTTTATTTCTATGATTTTATTGATAAAAGCAAGTGACATTTAATCTCAGGAAAGGTAAGGATAATTCTCCTGAACCATAAAAACATATGGCAGAGTCAAACCCAACTGACTTACCCAAATTAGAGCTCCTTAGTATCAGGCCATCAAAGGCCAGATGGGAGAAGTTAAGCGCTTTGTTGCAGAAAACCCAGTTGAAGATATAATTTATCAGCACTTCCGGTGTAACAGAACCACATTATTTTCTACCTCCCAGTACACATGATTATACCAATACTAATCCACCAGCAGTAAAATAACCATAGGATGGGAGACATGAGTGGAAGCAAAGAAGAAATTATGGCAAAAAATACCTTCATATAGTAACTATAATCTGTATTGTTTATTTTGGCAGAAATAATTCTCTTACTACTATGTCAGAAGTTATATACAGTGAGTAAAATCTCCAAATCTTTCAAGCACTATTATACATTTTAAAAATATTTTTATCTTAGGAGTTTAATAGTCTCAGGTCATGTCCATATTGATAAATTAATAGTTCGATGAAAGTGTACTGATGAAAGCAGGTAATTAATTAACCTATTTAAATGCTTTCTTCAAAGGATGTATTTTTAAATCAGTTTATTAAAACTTCACAAATATGTTAGAGTGTAATACCAACCACCATTTCTTATACTGTAAGAAAATACAGCATTTAACCTCTAAAAGTGGTTAGAATTTTCAAGTGCCCTCTTTAGCTACCAAATATTTAGGTTTTAGATAATTACGGTCTTATTATGTAAGTTCAGCATATGCTTCCGTTTGAGTTTGAAATGCTTTCAAAAGCTTAAGAACACCTGCTAGCAAGACAAATATTGGTTGCTGCCACTTAGCCTTAAGATATTACCAAATAAACTGTCTCTGAGCCAAAATTTCAATTTCAACAATGCTAGCTACATCACACGTGGCCCTAAAGTCAAGTCGTAAACTCTAACTGTATCACTATGGATAATGTGGGTACTCCTTAAGTAATATATAATCTTCCAAACAGCATGCTTAAAGTAACAAATCATAAAAGCTTCATCACCTTAGTAAGGAACACAATACAGAACAGGTTTAGGAACAAGGCAGACCAGGATTCAAATCCCAGCTCTGTCCCTTTCTGAATTAACCTTGGGACAATCTTTCTAAATATCATTTTCATCTGTGAAATGGAAATAATACCACCTAACTTCATAGGATTGTTGTTGAGGATTGAGTGATATCATGTAGATACTCAGTAAATGGATGTTATTACTATTTTGCTAAATATCTCCTTTAGACAAAAGTATTCCAAGAGTATTCCTGATACCTAAAATATAAGAAAAGCAAATATGGAGGTAATATCACCTAGTAATATAGGAGCAGATATTCCTCCAGAAATGTCTTAAACTAAAATTTTAATCTGGTTTTTCTTATTATAGATGATGCTGGATACTTAAAACACTTATCAGAAGATTATCTACTTCTATCCTTCTATAGTTTATAGTAGTTTTATAATTCTGCATACTTTGTATATGTTCCAGAGAAAACTCCAAAATGCCATGAAGAATTTATTATCTATAGATCATGTGCTTTAGTCATTCTTTAAATAAAATGTATTATCTAATATCTTTTCTCATGTCAATGTAAATATTTCAACACTATTAGACATAAGTAAATGTTGACCTTCAGGGAATTGCTCAAACTTTCTCAAGAGCTTTAGTAAGCAGCTTCAATTTAAAGAATTCTATTCAGTGCGAGGAAAAAGCAATCTCTTCCTGCCAAAGAGTAAAAGTAGAATCCAAATCGTTCATTCTAGGAGAAGGTCATCCTACCTATCACCTAATGAGCAGGTCATCCTGGTCAGCACAAGTCCCTTATTACATATCCAGGGACCAGGATTTTATGGATTTTAGAAAATTAATACCATATTTAAACCTTGTAACTCTTCCAGAAGGGTCTGAAACGTCCTGAAATCAAACATTCTGTTTCTCAGCAAAATATACAGTCACAAGAATGGAGAGAAAACTTCCTGTCAGTTCAGCTCAGGTTTACCACCAAAGTAGTTTTGACACTAACCTGGGGGGGGTGGGGAGCCGTTTGATTTACCTTAGCCCAAGTTCTGTCCTCAAGCTACAGAGTAAACCTAATACCTTTCTCAAATATGTGAAGAAAGGGAAACAACCATGTCTCTATCCCCTAAACTCCCTTTTCTTCAGATGCCCCATCTGTAGTCCGGCTGGAATGAAGGCATTATGATCGTCCCTATGTTAGGCTGACAGGACTAAATCCCATGGGACTTTCCCAATAGGTATCTTACAGCCAGACTGTGATACACATGCCCACTCAGACAAGTATTCTTTTCCTTCCTCTTCCCTGCTTCCAGAAGCACCTAGAACATCAACAACTCTTTCCTTTCCTCTGGGAATTATAATGTTAACAGTGGGCCTCTCAAAAACCTATTCCAATCCTTAACGTTCCCCTCCAAAAAAAAAAAACTTTAACTCTCAAAGACCTCCCTCTGTCTCTCTCAATTCCTTTCTGAACATCTATTATGACACATGCAGTTACAGTAGTGAAATAAACAATCAATTTACTAATTTCCTGAACATATTTTAAATTCAGAATTTTTGAAAAGTGAGAACATGAGCTCTTGTTCATTGATCTTGATCTTTATTGACTAAAAGAGTGACTGAGGGGTGCCTGGGTGGCTCAGTCATTAAGTGTCTGCCTTCAGCTCAGGTCATGATCCCAGGGTCCTGGGATTGAGCCCCGCATCGGGCTCCCTGCTCCACGGGGAGCCTGCTTCTCCCTCTCCCACTCCCCCTGCTTGTGTTCCCTCTCTCGCTGTGTCTCTCTGTCAAATAAATAAATAAAATCTTTAAAAAAAAAGTGACTGAAATTTCCTCAAAACACTGATGACTCTAAAGTCAAGAATACATAAGGTTTCCATTTTGAAATCAGCTTCAGGAGGATCACATAAAACAAAATATGAAGCAAATAATTTAAAGATAAATTAGACAATGGTGGTGCTCCTCCTAAAGGAGCCTGATGTGGCAGGAACATCCTTCAGACACCAGTAGATCAACAGAAAAAAAAAGAACAGAACTGAAAAATAAGAACTAGATGGAAAACAGAAGTTATTGGTGACCATAAATTTATCTTTATTCAGATCATGATTCTTCAAAGATCATCAGTTGTTTAGACTTGGTTTAAGCTCTGCTTAAATAGAATACATACAAAATGATTGTTTATATTTCTTTTGATCAGAAAGCAGAAAATTCTGTGTTGAATTTCACCATATTTACTAATTTTATTCTGATGCGAATAGAATAAATGCAAATAGCTTTGAAAGTGAATAAAATAATTTCCAAGTGACCGACCCTGCCCTCCTGTAGGATGAGCTCTGTGATACGGCCTTCTTTCCAGCACGTGCCCCTTTGCTGGCCTGGGGCTCCCACAGCAATGCGGGCTACAACCCGCGGCACTCCATTTCAGAGTCCTCACTCCAGTGTGCATCTCGCTTCTCGGCTACGAGTTTGATAAATTGAGAGTGACTGGCATAAAGCTGGAGTTGATCACTGATGTCCACCCATTTCACTCTTCCAGCATCGTCTCCAGCTTCTAGGGTAAAGTTATCCATTATCTCACCTGTTACCAAAGAAAAAACATCACCAAGAAAAAGTAATTCATTTATTTATTTATTTTTCAACAGAATTCTATAGATTCAAGTATTCCTATTAAAAATAATCTTAAATCATCATTGTATTAGGTGGCCCAGTCAGTTAAAAACTAGAATGTTCCAAATTTTTCCAGATGCCCAAATTTTAACCAAGTCCCTAATTTTTTTTAAAAAAAAGATTTTATTTATTATTTATTTGAGAGAGAGAGAGAGCACAAGCAGGAGGGAGGGCAGAGGGACAAGCACACTCCGCGCTGAGTGCTGAGCCCAACGTCGGGCTTGATCCTAAGACCCTGAAATCATGACCTGAGGTGAAGTCAGACACTTAACTTAGCTACCCAGGCACCCAGAAGTTCCTAAATTTTAAGTAGAGGTACCAATAAGGGAACTTTTCCCTTTAAGAAGAATATTAGCCTTAAAAAAAAAAAAAAAAGAGTTCATATTAAATAAGTATGAAAGCTTATGTCAAAATAAATTCTAAGGGCTCCTGGGTGGCCCAGTCATTAAGCGTCTGCCTTCGGCTCAGGTCATGATCCCAGGGTCCTGGGATCGAGCCCCTCATCGGGCTCCCTGCTCCACAGAAAGCCTGCTTCTCCCTCTCCCATGCCCCCTGCTTGTGTTCCCCCTCTCACTGTCTCTCTCGCTGTCAAAAAATAAATTAAAAAAATCTTTAAAAATAAATAAATAAATTCTAGAGGGATTAGAGATTTAAATGTAAAAAAAAAAAAAAACAATTATTGGCAACTCATTTTACACTCTTAAGGTAAGTGGATCTAAGCATGACCCCAAACCAGAAACCATAAATGAAAATATTTATAATTATATTTACAGATAAATATAAATGTATTTATTAAAATAATTATAACTATCAAAAAATAAAAAGTAACGCTCTCAATCACTATTGGGAATGAAAATGGCGTATTTCTGTAAGACAATTTGGCCAAGCTATCAAGAGCTTTGAAAAAGCAAATTCTCTTTGATGAGCAGTCATTCCACAAATATCAGAGTGCCTCTTATCCAGTCGGTTTAATAAACATAAGTCAGCTTACCTGTTTCATCATGGTAGTTCACAGCTTCTGTCTCCATCCATGCATTATCAGTGTTTCGAGGATCATCAACATATCCCTTATATATCTATTTTTAAAAGGAGGCAGAAAAAAAGTGTAGAATGAACACAAATGGGTAGAGCAGATGCATGTTACCTTCATTAGAATCAGAAATGTAAATATCCTATTGCAAAACAGTGTGCATATAATTAACATTACTTAACTGTACATTAAAAAGAGTTAAAATGGTAAATTATATGTTACTTATTTTTTACCACAGTAAGAAAAAAGTGCCAAGCTCAAATTGTCAGGAGGCAATAATTAAGCATTTACTTAGGATCAAAGAACTGCAATTCAGAGTACACAGATTTGGGTAGCAACCCAGTGTCCCACTAGGGAACAAAGTCAGGAGTTTTTGTTTTTTTATTTTTAAAGATTTTATTTATTTATTTGACAGAGAGACAGTGAGAGAGAGAACGCAAGCAGGGGGAGTGGGAGAGGGAGAGGGAGAAGCAGGCTTCCCGCCCAGCAGGGAGCCTGATGCAGGGCTTGATCCCAGGACCCTGGGATCATGACCTGAGCCGAAGGCAGATGCTTAACGACTGAGCCACCCAGGTGCTCCAAGTCAGGGTTTTTTAAAGATAGAAAGAGAATGCTTGTAGAAGTTGTCTACAAGGAATTTTGACTGGCATTGGTACAGAAAACCAATCGTGGCTGAATATAATTGGTTGCTAAGGCTATCACTAAGCAAGTCTGTTCTTTAGCAAGTTGCAGGTGTTTGTGTAGAGTCTTTGGAGTATTTGTGGTTTGGCCCAGTTTAAAAGTTCAGGGCTCCACCTGGTGAGGAAGTATATAAGGCCCACCTCCCTAAAGGCCTCTTAGCTCCATTTTAAAACCCCTTGACATAACTGACTCCATTATTTCACCTTTCATAGAAGAAATGTAAACATCATAGAACCTTTTTCATGTAGCATTCCATATGCTTGTTTTAAATTTCCCAGGAAACAATACTGTCCAGACCACTTGAGTCAGCTTTAAAATTCACAAAACCCTCAGAGTGCCTGGGTGGCTCAGTTGGTTAAGCGTCTGACTTTTTTTTTTTTTAAAGGTTTTATTTATTTATTTGACAGAGACAGAGAGAGAGACAGCACAGCAGGGGGAGCAGCAGACAGAGGGAGAAGCAGGCTTCCTGCGGAGCAGGGAGCCCGATGCAGGGCTCAATCCCGGGACCACGACCCGAGCCAAAGGCAGACGCTCAACGACTGAGCCACCCAGGTGCCCCATGCATCTGACTCTTGATTTCAGCTCAGGTCATGATCTCAGGGTTGTGGGATTGAGCCGTGTTGGGCTCCACGCAAAGCGTGGAACCTGCTTAAGATTCTCTCTCTCCCTCTGCTCCTTCTCCCACCTCCCACCCCCTCGTGTGAAAATAAAAAATTCACAAAACCCTCAACTCCACAGACTTTAATTTCATAATTTGGGAACAGTCATATTTGGGCCATATGACTTTTTTAAAGGCTCTATAAGTACATTTCTGTTTTAGTAATTTCTGTAATTATGGTTTCAGACATACAAATATTCTTTTAGTTATAAAGAGATCTATAAATAAATTTAGTAAAGACTAATATTTAAGCTATTAATACATGAAAAGATTTGGATCTAGCCATCTAACACAAATGTGACCAAAAACCTAAACATAAATAAGAAATCCTAATTCTAGAAAGAAAACAAAGCAAGTGGAACATAAGCCAGCATAAAAGACAAGAAACTCAGTCCTTTTTCTTATCATCAGTACACATATACCTTATAAGGTGATTTTTTAAATCACAAAGGGTATGTAGACAAAACAGACATAAGACTTAAATGGTTATCAACCAGAAAAACTCTGAATAACATAACTTAAAATGTAAGTGTCCTTGCAAAGAGCTAAATTCATGTAATTTTTTTTTTTCAAAGGTTTTCTGATGGATGGGTAAACTCAGGGTCACATTAGCTCACATCTAGTCTAAAGAAAAACTCAGAGGATAAAAATGTATTCTAATGTAACTGACCTAAAGTTGGGCTATAAAACTTTAAATAGAACTCTATTTACAGTGAAGATCTACTAGAATTTAAGTTGTTTGTTTTTTTTTTAAGATTTTATTTATTTATTTGACAGAGAAAAACACAGCGAAGAGAGGGAACACAAGCAGGGGGAGTGGGAGAGGGAGAAGCAGGCTTCCCACTGAGCAGGGAGCCCAATGCAGGGCTCAATTCCAGGACCCTGAGGTCATGACCTGAGCCGAAGGCAGACACTTAACAAGTGAGCCACCCAGACGCCCCTAGAATTTAAATTGTTTTCATGAATATGTATTTCAAATACACAGGTAGTTCACTTTATTCAGAGAATAATCTACCAGATATCCAGGTGAACTTTTAAATAATTTTCACTAATCCATGGGGCTAAATCCTTCAGAGGAACCACCATTTCTTACCACTAGATGTTCCTGGCTGAAGAGTTTGTGCAACTGTTCCTCTAATTCTCTCTTTTCCGCACCGGATTTCTGTAAGGAGTTGAGAGCTTCTTCACCAAACTCTCTTTTAAGTGTAGCACTAATCTTCTCTCCTGGATCCACCATCCCCTAACAGTCACATTTTTGTTTAAGAAAAAGAAAAAGTAATATGCTTTAACTCATGCAACAAATATTTACTGGGTGATACAGTACACATTTATTGTTCTATCTGCCCATAATCATGATCCCCATTCTCCTGTGGTATGTTCTTCTGTAAACCATTTGATTCTAGTAGAAGCAGCCAGTCAGGGTATTTCATGTATTTGATCACAGTAATTGGTCCAAGGTTAGCCTATGGTAAACTGAGCCAATCAGACTCCTTTCCTGATACCTTCCAAACTCCAGCTAAGGAAGGAAGGCCTGGAGGCAAGAAAGAATACAGCAAGCTAATACTTCCTCATTGCTCATTCCAATCCATTTTTATCCTACAAAGAAAAAAACCATTCTTGCAGATAGCAGTATATGTATAAAAGTCATCTTCTTATCAAACTATCTCCATTTCATATGGCATAAAATAGGAAACCCTCTGTTGCTAAAAAATTTAAAAAATTAAAAAAAAAAAAACCCTCTGTTGGGGGCACCTGGGTGGCTCAGTTGGTTTAAGCATCTGCCTTCAGCCCAGGTCATGATCCCGGGGTCCTGGAATAGAGCCCCATGTCGGGCTCCTTGCTCAGCGGGGAGTCTGCTTCTCCCTCTGCCCCTGTCTCTCTTGCTCTCTCTCTCTGTCAAATAAATAAATAAGGGGCGCCTGGGTGGCTCAGTCATTAAGCATCTGCCTTCAGCTCAGGTCATTATCCCAGGGTCCTGGGATCAAGCCCTGCATCAGGCTCCCTGCTCCGCGGGAAGCCTCCTTCTCCCTCTCCCACTCCCCCTGCTTGTGTTCCCTCTCTCGCTGTGTCTCTCTCAAATAAATAAATAAAAATCTTAAAAAGCAAAACAAAATTAAAAAAACCTCTGTTGCACAAACACCCATTTTAAAATGCCACTTCAAATATACACTGACATGAATGCAAAAACAGTCCACTATTCCTGATATTATGGAAACTTTTAAAACTACAAGGAACAGTAAGTAATAAAAGTTATCTTTTTTTATGTCTAAAGTTATCAGAATTCAACAAAACAATGCTAACAGTTTTACTCTGGACTTGGAGTAGAGGTTGAATTCTGAAATGGGATCCAGCATTTATGAATACCTACTTTATGTGAGGTGCTTTATATGCTATTGTTAGTAATCCTATGAAGCAGATACCATTATCTTTATTTTAAAGAGAAGACTCTGAACTCAAATATTCAGCTCAAAGTGGAAAGGCCAGGATACAAACCTACGTGTAACTCCAAAGTCCATGTTCTTTTCCAAGGGTTTTATAATTAGACTCAAAGTCTAACAACTTTGATGCATTATCTTACACTTGCTATCGACAATGAGACTTCATTGCAGTGATGAATGACAAAAGAATTACTAATTGAAGTGGAGAGGAATGGAAAATAAATGAAGGATAAAGATCCACACACAATAAATAATCTTGCAGCAAATGAAGCAACTAAGAAGGACTTAAAACATTAATTTGATTTTATTTTAGTTCTTTTCTTACCCCTGGGATTGCCCATTCTCCACAGTCTTTCCTTTTTATTGCCACAAACTGTAAGATGTTTTTCCCAGAAACGGGGTGGGTGATTTTATTTCCACTTCCATCCCTTTTCCACCTGTAAATAGTAATATAAAATCATAACTGATTTAGAACAAAGAAAAGGACCTGTCTCAAGTTTAAGACAAAGTTACAAAGATGTATTTTTCTTTATAACAAGACTATTTACCTCAAATCAGCTAGTTTTACCAGAAAAATATTTTGTAATAGAAACATTTGGTATTTAGCACTATTACAAACCAAGTCAGGTATCTACTTTCTATAAAAGATACTGTATTCTCTGTAATAAAAATTCAGAATATAAATAGTTTTTACTACTTAAAGTACTGTCAAAAAAAGAAGTTTAAAAGCCAAACAGAATTTAGAGACAGGGGTGTAAACTTAAAAAACAGTCCAAGGACCTTTTTTAAGAATCACAACTAGTGTAGGGGCACCTGGGTGGCTCAGCCAGTTAAGTGTCCGACTCTTGATTTCAGCTCAGGTCATGATCTCAGGGTCCTGGGATCGAGCCCTGCATTGGGCCCGCACTCAGCACAGAGTCTGCTTGTCCCTCTCCCTCTGTCCCTTCTCCCCCACTCTTGCTCACTCTCTCAAATGAATAAAATCTTCAAAAAAAATTTTTTTAAATAAATAAATATCAAGGTGATGGTTCCTTTCAGAATGCACTTCTTCTAACCATATCCTCTTTCCCAGATGCTGATACATCTCCCCTTTCCCTTCTCTACCCCCACCATAGCCACCCCAACACCCAATTTTAAGAATTGTTCTAATACTATCTTAGGCAAAGATAAAGACTTTGAACTTCCAATACTAAACCAAAAAAGAAAGCCTAGTACCTAATCACTGCTTTGCATCAGATTCAATAAAATAAATGAGGTTTTTTTTAAGATTTTATTTATTTATTTGAGAGAGAGAGACAGATAGTGACAGAGATAGTGAGAGAGAACACAATCAGGGAGGAGAGGGAGAAGCAGGCTCCTGCTGAGCAGGGAGCCTGATGTGGGGCTCAATGCCAGGACCCCCGAGCCAAAGGCAGATGCTTAACCGACTGAGCCACCCAGATGCCCCTAAATAAATGAGTTTAAATAGGAGTTTCCAAATTTCTTTATATAGTGGCTGACTACCAGTTCTATCCCATAATTCCTGCCCTGAATGCGCTCAGAGTCTAGTAGTGGAGCTAGACATGTAAGTGAATGAATTATAAGAGAGAATGACAGTTTGAGGAGTGCAGTAACTAGAAATGAAAGAATAATTAGTACAAGAAGACAGCATCGGTTTTTAAGGATGCCAGACATAGGTATAACATGAGGAAAAAACAAAGGTGTAAAATAATATGTTCAAGAAACTGAATGTATAGGTGGGGTCTGGCCCCATGGGCATCAGTGGGGGCAAGAGGTGTGATGAAGCTGGAGGAGTAGGCGAAGAATTCATCCAAGTCAGCTGCTTAGAGAGCCAGAGAATGTGTTTAAGCAGGGCAAAGCCATAAGCAACTGATATTTTAGAACGCTCACTCACTTTGACAAAAGTATGGAGGATGGTTTGGAGGGAAGCAAGACTGGAGGCTAGAAAACTGTTACCATGATCCATGTACAAGATGATGAGGACAGGAGTGAAGGCAGACATGGTAAGAATAGAGACAGCATGCATTTTACTTTTATTTCTTAAAAGCCATTTATATAGCACTTATTACATACCCAATAACTGCTTTAAGTCTTTAATGTATTTATCCATTTAAACCTCAAAACAACCCTATAAAGTAGTTGCATTATTACCTTTACTTTACAGACAGATATGGAAAATGAGGCACAGAGAAGTAGATTAAACTTGCCCAAAACTGCAGAGCTCGTAAGTGGTATACACCAGGATTTGAACCCAGGCAATCTGCTTCCAGAATCTGTTCTCTTAATCACTATACTATTTACTTAAGTCAAACAAACACAATGTTTACACTAATTAGATAAGAGGAGGTAGTAAGAAGGTGAGTGATGATGCTGTTCACTCACAAACATTTACTAGCACCTACTACACATCACATTCAAGGAGCTGGGAAAACAAAGACCAACACAGTCCCCTGCTGCTCAGCCAGCCAGCCAGTCCTGGCTCCAGCACAGGGAAGAGAAGCAGAACGGAGGGAGAGATGCTGCCTGCCGGGCAAGGCAGGACCAGCCAGAGACTGAACAGCGTGCACATCATGTTTACATTCTCAGATTTTATCCTGAAGGCACTCACTTAAGGATTTTAAGCAAGTAGTTTCTTGCTTTGTTCTTTATTACTACCCAATACATTATTACCAAATTTAAAACAAAATTTGATATAATGGGAATAATGTATCATTTTAATTAATGAATCTCATTAACATTTCTTCAATACCAATGATATTTCTATGTACTATTGACATTCCCTCCCCACTTCTGATGGCCCACACCTTCCTGTCTCACCAAAACTAGAAAGAAAATGTTAACACCATTAACTTTTGATCTGATTTTATTCATAATAATATTTAACACTTCCCATTACATTTTCATTTTAAAGGATCTAAAGGAATATCAGATAGTTGTACACATGGAATCTCTAAGAGAGGCATCTGGGAAGAGAAAAATTTAACATTTGCCTGGAGAGTATGGACAAGAACATTTGTGAAATTCTATACTATACAATGCTGTTCCTAAATCATGAAGTACTTGAAAGAAGAGGGAATGGCATCTTTTCTTCAAAAGTGACTAGATGAAAAACTGGTATAAAAGAGAAAAAGCACAATATCTGAAGCCAAATATCCCCAATTCAAATTTCAGATCTACAAGATTTAGGCGAGTCACTTAACCTCAGTGAGTCTTCATTTTCAGATCTATAAAATAGAAAGGTTAATACCTACTTTGAGGAGTTTTGTGAGAAACAAATGGACAAACTAACATCTTACATTCTTCTCTTCCCTCCATTTCTACTGCCACTCATCTATTTAAAGGGACTCATTGGTTAATAGATCCATTACTGAGGTAGCAAAGAGCATCAACCTAACAGCACAGCTGAAAGCTAGACTCTGCCACCTGTGGGCTCTTTCATAGCCTTGGACCATCTCAAAGCCTTCAGATGTCTCATTTGTATAATGACAGAATTAAGCTCAAAATGTCTATTATTTTGAAACGATGCAACACAATCACCATATACACTCCCATATATTTGGTCCACCAGAGAAAAAAATAAGCTAACAAGAAGCTAACTTTCAAGACTCTAGCTTCCCTTTTCTTCTTGGCCCCTTATCAGCATTCCTGCTTCAAATGTTTCACACCTTCCTGATTTTAGCCAGCCTCAGCAAAACTGGAAAGAAACTGATACTGTCATTAGTATTTTTTACTTACATTCATTAATAAAAATATATTAACTCTTCCCATTTCATTTAAACCATAAAGCTTCTAAAGGAATTTGAAACTGATAGGTAGGTTGGTAGGTAGATATGTAGGTAGGTAGACAGGGAGGGAGGTGGACTGGTAGGTGGGTAGATGGATGAAAGATAAATCTGGGATGGGGTGTGGGGTAAAGATCTCTTTTGGCAGGAGAACTGAAAGGGCAAGTAGGAGAATAAGATGGGACAAATATCGGTGCCTCTTCCAGGAACTTGAAAATAAGGGAAATAAGCTGCTTTCCTAGAATTAAACTATGAGATCATATTTATATCTCAGATCAGAGAAAAACAAAGTCTCCTGAAAGAACGAAAGGCCCTCAAAATATCAAAACACAAGAAGTAAAAATACTGGGGCAACTGGGTGGCTCAGTTGTTAAGCGTCTGCCTTCGGCTCAGGTCATGGTCCCAGGGTCCTGGGATCGAGCCCCGCACTGGGCTCCCTGCTCAGTGGGAAGCCTGCTTCTCCCTCTCCCAGCCCCCGTGCTTGTGTTCCCTCTCTCGCTGTGTCTCTCTCTCTGTCAAATAAATAAATAAAATCTTTAAAAAAAAAAAAAAAAGAAGTAAAAATATTGAAGGTATTTGCATTATTTAAAGGAAAGTGACAATTACATGTGAGAAGGGAGTTGAGAAGTGAAGAAATCCTAAAAATAAAAAAATTAAAAGGATGACAGAGATGACAGAATATTCCAGAAGTATTGGAAAGATAATCCCTATGGAGATGGTCAAGTACATCTAAACACTGGATTCACCTACCTTCTTTATTCTGATTCATGCTCACCAAGGGGCCTTCTGAATACAATTTGGCTTACCAGATAGACCTGCCTCAGAAGAGAATGCCTGTCCCCTGTTCTGAAACCTTCACTGGCTCCAGTTCACACTCCTTAACTTTGGCATTTAATATTCTCCACAATAAAATTGCACAAAAATTAACTAAGTTTGATTACCCACTATTCTCCTAGAAAAATCTTCTGCTTCAACCAAGCTGGTCTTTTCACTGGCCCTCAGTACTCAGATATTACTACAAGCCTTTTTCTTAGGCCTCCTACTGTCCCCCTATCCAAGCTTCAAGTTCGGCTCAAGTCTGCCTCCTTAATAATGCCTTTCTTGGGGCGCCTGGGTGGCTCAGTCGTTAAGCGTCTGCCTTCGGCTCAGGTCATGATCCCAGGGTCCTGGGATCGAGCCCCGCATCGGGCTCCCTGCTCAGTGGAAAGCCTGCTTCTCCCTCTCCCACTCCCCCTACTTGTGTTCTCTCTCTCGCTGTGTCTCTCTCTGTCAGATAAATAAATAAAATCTTTAAAAAAAATAAAATAAAATAATGCCTTCCTTGGGTGCTCCAGCTTACCATCATCATGACCAACATCTAATCTAATTTGGGGGGGGGGGGCGTAGGAGGAGAGGGAGAGAGAAAAATTTAAGCAGGCTCCATGCCCAGCATGGAGCCCAATGCAGGGCTCGATCTCACGACCTGAAATCATGACCGAGCCAAAATCAAGTCAGACGCTTAACCTAATGAGCCACCCAGGGGCCCCTCATCTAATTTTCTAAAGCATCCTGTACACCCATGTTACCTGACATGTTTTTTTTTTTTAACCTTGACATGTTTTCTTATTTCATATTTTTCATCTTGCAAATGAAGCCATAGCTCTTCTGTGACAGGGAGCTGAAACTTAGGATTCTTTTATTTTTTTTTTTTTTTTTTAATTTTTTATTGTTATGTTAATCCCCATACATTACATCATTAGTTTTAGATATAGTGTTCCATGATTCATTGTTTGTGCATAACACCCAGTGCTCCATGCAGAACGTGCCCTCCTCAATACCCATCACCAGGCTAACCCATCCTCCCAACCCCCTCCCCTCTAGAACCCAAGGATTCTTTTATTTTTTATATCCTCCAAAGCACCTACTCAATTCTGTGAACAAACAGATGTTCAGTAAATACCAGGTGAGTTAACTTTGTTCAGATAATGCCTAGTCTACTCATATAACATAAAACTACAGCTTTAATATGAAAAAACACTTCTCTGAAGAAGACATACAAATGGCTAACAGACACATGAAAAAATGTTCATTATCATTAGCCATCAGGGAAATCCAAATCAAAACCACACTGAGATACCACCTTACACCAGTTGGAATGGCAAAAATGGACAGGGAAAGAAACAACAAATGTTGGAGAGGTTGTGGAGAAAGGGGAACCCTCTTACACTGTTGGTGGGAATGCAAGTTGGTACAGCCACTCTGGAAAACAGTGTGGAGGTTCCTCAATAATTTAAAAATAGAGCTACCCTATGACCCAGCAATTGCACTCCTGGGTATTTACCCCAAAGACACAGATGTAGTGAAAAGAAGGGCCATATGCACCCCAAGGTTCATAGCAGCAATGTCCGCAATAGCCAAACTGTGGAAAGAGCCGAGATGCCCTTCAACAGATGAATGGATAAAGAAGATGTGGTCCATATATACAATGGAATATTACTCAGCCATCAGAAAGGATGAATACCCAACTTTTACATCAACATGGATGGAACTGGGGGAGATTACGCTAAGTGAAATAAGTCAAGAAGAGAAAGTCAATTATCATATGGTTTCACTTATTTGTGGAACATAAGGAATAGCATGGGGGACATTAGGAGAAGGAAGGGAAAAATGGGGGCGGGGGAATTGGAGGGAGAGATGAACCATGAGAGACTATGGACTCTGAGAAACAAACAGGGTTTTAGAGGGGAGGGGGGAGGGGGGATTGGTTAGCCCGGTGATGGGTATTAAGGAGGGCACGTACTGCATGGAGCACTGGGTGTTATACGAAAACAATGGATCGTGGATTACTACATCAAAAACTAATGATGTATTGTATGGTGACTAACATAACATAATAAAATTAAAAAAAAAAAAACTACAGCTTTACACTTATATCAGTATGATTTCACATAAAGTCCCTTTAAAATATAGATTTCACAAGGATACCTATATACATACACATGTATATATACAACCACATATACATTATATATGCATATGTTATATATACACAAACATACATACGTGTGTATATAAACACAGGTTACAGTCCGTATTTCTCAATCACTTGGCTCTCTGCTGCTGAAATGTTTTTTTCATTCTTACCTGGTTATGATGGGATCTGCAGCATGATTTGGGCCCCATCGCCCCAAAAGCCCCCGGCCAACCAGTCCTGTCCGTCCTACAGGATTTCTGGGACAAAAAAATGTAAAATCAATTGAATGTGTTCATCTTTTTTAACCCAACTTGATATGGCCCAAAAGAAGGCAGTAAGTACAATAAGAGGGAAATAATATCTCGTCCCAAATCCACTAGCATTGTCACATATCTGGCACTAAAATCTCATATTTCCTTACACTGTTATTTAACATTTCTTTTGTGCATGTCTTAAGCTTTGGGCCTGAACCAGGAAGATCTCATTCTCAAAGCTGTTCTCAATATGAGAATTTTTTCTGTTTTCATCTATACTCTTAAATTCAAACCGGAACTTTACTGAACTCTTACAACAGGGCAGATGAATGGTCTGCACCTAATCATCATCTATCTCTACAAAAGTGATGATTTATCATTCAAGATAACCACACTTGTCTTCACTTTCTCACCATTTCCTTTTCTTACTCCCATTTCATACAACCCTTCTCATGAAAATATTTTTGTTACTTTTTTAAAGTTTATTTAAGTAATCTCTATACCCAATGTGAGGCTCAAACCCATAACCCCAAGATCAAGAGTCACACACTCTTCCAACTGAGCCAGCCAGGTACCCCTATTTTTGTTACTTTTAAAAGTCCATTTATTCTCAGTGGGTTCTGGATGTTTATTACCAATAATATATATTTTGTAGCATATAATGAGCTAGTAGTATTATTCAGGATTTCAAGATTTTTTTTTTTTAAAGATTTTATTTATTTATTTGACAGAGGGAGACACAGCGAGAGAGGGAACACAAGCAGAGGGGGTGGGAGAGGGAGAAGCAGGCTTCCCGTGGAGCAGGGAGCCCGATGCGGGGCTCGATCCCAGGACCCTGGGACCATGACCTGAGCCGAAGGCAGACGCTTACCAACTGAGCCACTCAGGCGCCCCATGATTTCAAGATTTTTAAAGAAAGCAATATTATAAAAATGCCAACTTACTGTGTAACCAAATAGCATAACCCAACAAAAAGTCTGTCAGGTAAACATAGCAACATTCATGCGTAATTCTCTTCCAGTCAATATTCCTTAAATGTTCAACTTTCATTATGTACCAGTAAAATACTGTAACCTATAGTCCTACCTTATTAAGATTTTATCTTTTGTCCTCTCAATACATGAAAGTAAATAAACAAATAGCCAAAATTTTCTCTGTCAGCCATCTCTTTTTATTCTGGTCTTTCCTGTGACTGTTATTCAGGCTCAATGAATTTTGCTATTGTTTTTGTATTAGGCTCAGAAATATTTCAGCAAGACTTACAAATAAAGACAAGACACATGGCCAGGTGACAATAATTTTACTTTTCAAGTTCACAGGAAGAGGGGCAAGGCGGCCAACAACTATGTTTATTCCATGTAACCACCCACTCCTGAATACAAATGATCAAAACCAATATTAAGGGTTGCCTGGGTGGCTCAGTCGTTAAGTGTCTGCCTTCAGCTCAGGTCATGATCCCAGGGTCCTGGGATCGAGCCCCACATCTGGCTCCCTGCTCTGGAGGAAGCCTGCTTCTCCCTCTCTCACTACCCCTGCTTGTGTTCCCTCTCTCGCTGTGTCTCTCTCTGTCAAATAAATAAATAAAATCTTAAAAAAAAAAATATTAAGAGAGAATGTTAGTTTTTAATAGACGACCAAGCCTCCAACTTGTACATTAGAAACTATGGAAAAGACATAGACTATCTTGTAGCTTGAGAAGCAGAGAAAGTTGTTTGCAGTGAAAGAGAAATAAAAGCACCATGTAAAAAAAGCAGAGATGGATTTTCAATTCTACCCTTCCTCAAGTTAGTTGCACTTATGCTTTGGGCTCCTTGAGATGATCCTATAACCCTAAAGTTCACTTTTTACTCAGGCAAGCTAGAGTTGTTTCTATTAGTCAGACTCTTGGCTAAAACAACATGCTATCTTGCCTTTGCTGCCTATCCTTTTACGTGGGTACATATCTTTTAATATATTTTACGCAGAAATGAACCAAAGGAATAAGTTAAATGCAAGGAGGGTCTGACTTAAAAAGATCCAACAACACAGAAAGGTGAAGTTATGACCAAAGGCTGAATTTAGCAAAACTGAAGGACCAGGTTATGGTGAGAGGAGTACAACCACCGCCTTGTCCTTGAGCAACTAAGAATACAAATCACAACATTTTTTCAAGGTAAGAACTATGACTACAGATCCCTGATCTTTCTTTGTTTTATTTGAGGCATGCTAATTTTTACATTTCTTCCTAACTTTTATAATGTCTTGTTAAGGAAAATGGAAATTTTTGTAGTTGTGTATAAAAATCATTTTTAGAAGTATAGAAAGAACCTTCATGTTAAGTTACTGGATTATTTTTATTTTTACTCTTACATTTGGGTAAATTCTTACCTTTAGACATCAATTTAATAAATTTAATAAACTACTGAATGTACAATTTTCAATCCTGTTTTTTTTTACGTAATACCTACACCCAATGTGGGTCTCCAATTCACAACCCCCAAATCAAGAGTCAGATTCTCTACTGACTGAGCCAGCCAGGCGCCCCTCCTTTCTCTGTTCATTTACTCAATTCATTATTTCTACCTACAAGGTGGAGTTACAAAAAAGTGCATTCAAATCCTACCCCTCCCACTTACTGTATGCGAATTGCTTACCTTCTCTCTCCTCATCTGTAAATGGAACTAAAAATATCCACTTGTGGGGTTATTGTAATGTTTTAATTAGATCACACGTATAAATTCTTTTGTATATTGTCTGGCACATACAAACACTCAATAAATGTTAATTGGGTTTTCTACATTGTTACATTCTCCCATCCCCAGCACCTACCTGGGTCTTCCATTTTCAATCTCATACAAACCATTCTGGCTCTTTCTCTCAACATGCCCATCCTTTTCATTAAACTTGGGAGAGAAGTTACTTTCACTGTAATTAGAATACCAAAGCAAAATAAGAATAATGGCCTACTACTACCAAGAGCTCACTAATGCCAGTCAATCTGTTATTATAATAAAGTATCCGTGAAACTTAATTAAGAGTCAGTTTTCATTTACAAATCCATCTTACTCCTTCAAAACAGTTTCTTAAAAAAGTGTTAACCAAAACACCTTATAATACAAGGATGTGTATTATAACCCCTCTGGGAAGGACTATGCAGAAAATCTGCAGCTCCTCCCACATGCTACAAAAAAGTCTACATTACTATTAGCAAGGAGGAATTGTCTGTGGGCACAATATGGAAATTAGTGGTTCCTTTGTGGTCCCCAAAATAAGATCCTTTCTGATATCTTGATGTTTTTACTGTCTCAAAGTAACTTTAATTTCCTCAAATGTACACTAGCTAATATTTTCATCAAAGTAAACCCACAAAACAATGAATTTACCCCAAAACTTCATACTAACTATAATGTAGACTAAAATAAATATTATATGTTAGAAGTGTTCTAAATCTTGATCTCAACGGTAGTTAGAGCCGTATAAACATAAAATCGTTCTGAGCTATAGAAACACACATAAGAAATGTGCATTCTACTGTATTTGTCATTCCTCAATAAAAATATTTTCAAAGTAAATATAAATAAACTACTTTCCTCACCATTATGAAACCACTGACATAACTGCATTGATAGTGAATTGTTCATAGGCAGTTCTGACGTAAGTTTTGTTTTTTTTCTTGCTTTAATTTCAGTAAGTGAGCATCGAAGTATTTGTGCTCTATTTTGGAAATAAGTTCCAATTTGAATGATTCAGACATTCTTTCAAGACTTCTAACCAATCTTCTATCTAACACACAAATAAAAAGAATTAAATGGTAAAAATCATGAAATTATAAAACCAGTGTTACAATGCTTTTGGGACTCTAGAAATTCACCAATGGGGAAAAAAAGCATGAACCTAACCATAATTGAAATATTAATGTTAGTAATAAAGCTTGACTTAGATGGTGATATAAATTCAACTCTTAAAAAATAAACTGAATGAAAAATAAGAAAACGTTCCTCTGTTTACACTATATAGCACCCTTGCCAACACCATTAATTTTAATTGTCTGATGTATATGTAAAATACTCTAAAATGAGGGGAAGTAGAATTCACTGAAGCTACTAATTTCTCCACAGGTTAGCTTCATGATTAATTAATAATCCAAGTACTATCACAAAAAAATAAGAAATAAAAGTTCAAGTACTATCAGATCAAATAAGAAAACCGTAGGTCAAAATCAAGTCACAGCATAAGACCATGGTAAAGTTTAACCTAATGAACTAATACTGGATCTAACTAGCAACATTTTTTACTTACCTGACTAAATAATCCCTTGGGAAGCATTTATAATAAATTGGCCCATTAAATCTAACTTATAAAACTGTTCTAAAACCACGGAGCAGTTTAGCAGAGTGGTTAAGAGCATGAATTATAGGAGTCAGATTGAGTTCAAGTCCAAGCTTCACCATCTATTGGCTCTGTGACCAGAGGTAAAGGGCAACCTTTCTGTGCTTCCATTTTTTGTGTGTTTTTGCTATAAAGTAGAAATAACAAACCCTATCTGTCTTCCAGAATAGTTATAAGAATAAAATAATGCTTATAAAACACTTAGTACAACACCTAGTTTGTAGTTAGTACATTAAAAAACCCTATCATTATATTCATTAAAAGGAACATAAATATAAAATGTGAACTGATGTATTTCTATGAATTTAGTCAAAGGATTTTTGCTTGAGTGTTTATTTTCTTTTCTCTCCTTTATCTATCCCTTTTCTATTTTTTTCCCACTGCTCTAATTTTATCATCCTCCTGTTCTTAGTAATCTGAAAAAATTCTGAAAAATATTTTCACTACTTCAAATACAAGTCTAGCAATGGTGGAAAATAACCACAAAAGATGTTCTACTGATAAGCTAAACAGAACAAATGAAAATAGATATCACCACTTGCCATTCTATAAAACTCCACGGTAAAACAGATTTACTTTTTTGGAAGGATCATCATAAAACCCCCAAAAGAACAAGCAAACATGGATTGTCTAGCTTTAGCAAGAATTCAAGCCAATGTGGAAACTGAGTTCTGACAAAATCAAACACTAGATAAAAATGATTTTTCAGCTGTCAAAATGGTAATTTACAAATACAACCATTCTCGTCACCATCCTACACCCAGCTACCAGCTAATGCCAGCTGATTTGCTCACCTGATCTGAGGATCTGCCCACCTCGGTCCTGCCAAGACAGAGACTGCAGTGTATTCCACAGGATTATAGTCTTGCCACTCAACAAACCAGCCTACTTTCTCATTAGGAACCTGGCTGCGTTGGACTTTTGAACCCGGGTAAGGAGATGTCCGAGCCTTGTTGTGGGAATTCTCTTTGGCACCATTAGAACTAGACATGATGTTTGAGCTAAGATGAAACCCACAGGATGAAAATGTGTTTCTGGAGAGAAAAAAAAGAAAAAGGAAAAATGTTTTACATAAATGCCAAAAAAATTAAAAATAAAGAACCTAACTCAAAGACCCAAAAACATACTTTTCAATTTCAAAGTATAAAAGTCTAACATCTATGAGAAAATTATTTTCAAATATGAAAAATTTTAAAATATTGCCAAATCTTATTACTTGGAACCTACTCACTGAATTTCTTTTAGTTGAGAAAAAGGGACAGAAGTTTACTTTTGTTAGCACAAAAGTTGAGGAAGTTTGTTATGAAAATTCAACCATAAAAACAAATATAAAAGAAGAGACTTTTTTAAAAAAATGGTCTATGGTCTAACACACGTGTAAAATGTATGCCAAGAATGGCACAAAAGAAGAACAAGAAAATGGAAATATCTGTTGTAAGTTCTTACATTGTACAAGAATTAATGTAATACTACTGAAAGTCAGACTATGATAAATATATGAATTCTAAACTGATGACAGCATCCCTGCTCTGCTCTCACAGTATCAGTGATCAAATGCCAACTTGTTAGGGTGGTGAAATAAGTCAACATCCTGTGCCTCCTGATATCATACACTGAGAAGTACAGTGATCATTTCTGAGGTATTCCTTACAAGAACGTATGACCAGAATCGAAAACCTAAGGACATACAGAATAGAACCAGGTCAAGGGACAGCTTGCAAAATAAATGTGTGTACTCTTTCAACTGGTAACATCATGAAAGAGTAACTCTTTCAGATAGATGCAGACTAAAGAGACATGAAAACTAAATGCAATCAACAATCTTGAATTGGTTCCTGAACCAAAAAAGAAAAAAAAAATTTTTTTTTTGCAGGACAAGTGGTGAAATTTGAATGGGGTTATATAAATAATTTTATTTTTTAGAAGATTTTATTTATTGGGGTGCCTGGGTGGCTCAGCTGGTTAAGCGTCTGCCTTCGGCTCAGGTCATGATCCCAGGGTCCTGGGATCGAGCCCCGCATCGGGCTCCCTGCTCGGTGGGAAGCCTGCTTCTCCCTCTCCCGCTCCCCCGCTTGTGTTCCTGCTCTCACTGTCTCTCTCTCTCTCTATCAAATAAATAAAATCTTAAAAAAAAAAAAAAAAAATCTTAAAAAAAATAAAAAATAAAAGATTTTATTTATTTATTTTTGACAGAGAGAGAGAGAGAGAGAGAGAGACAGTGAGAGCAGGAACACAAGCAGGGGGCGTGGGAGAGGGAGAAGCAGGCTCCCCACCGAGCAGGGAGCCCGATGCGGGGCTCGATCCCAGGACCCTGGGATCATGACCTGAGCCGAAGGCAGACGCTCAACGACTGAGCCACCCAGGCGCCCCTTAAGATTTTATTTGACAGAGAGACACAGCGAGAGAAGGAACACAAGCAAGGGGCGTGGGAGAGGGAGAAGCAGGCTCCCCACCGAGCAGGGAGCCTGATGGGAGGCTTGCCCAGGACCCTTGGGATCATGACCTGAGCCGAAGGCAGATGCTTAACAACTGAGCCACCAAGGCACCTCTATAAATAATTTTAAAAGATGATGCAAAACCGTATTTATTTACTCCTGACAAAGAAACACTTGGGAGACGACAGCTTCACTGGTGAATTCTATGAAACATTTAAAGAATTGACACCAATCCTCCTCAAACTCTTCAAAAAAACTGAAGAATGAATATATCCAAAATTTTTTTTATGAGGCCAGCATTATTACCCCGATACCAAAGCCAGACAAAGGCACTACTAGAAAACTATAGACCAATATTCCTGATGCATATCGATACAAAAATCCTCAACAAAAAAGCAGCAAACAGAATTCAACAGCACATTTAAAGGATTATACACCATGACCAAGTGAGATCTACTGGAATGCAAGGATGTTCAAACATACAAATATCAATCAATGTAATACACATTAACAGAATGAAGGAAAAAAACACATGATCATCCCAATTGATACAGAAAAAGTTGGTCATAATCCAATAAATAAAATTCACAATAAAAACATTCAACAAACTAGGAATAGAAGAAAAAGAAGAAAACTACCTCAACATAGTAAAGGCCATATACAAAAGCCCACTTTTTGGTGTGATAGTAAAAGACTGAAAACTTTCTAAGATCACAAACAAGGGACCCCAAACAGTCCCTTGAAAACAATCTTGAAAAAGAAAAAGTTGGAGGTGTCACACTACCTAATTTCAAAACTTACTACAAAGCTATAGTAATCGTAACAGTATAATACTGGCATAAAGACAGATATATAGACCAATGGGATAGAATGGAGAGCCCACACAGGATGAAAAGACCCTATACTCCGAGGCAACAAGTTTATTTGTAAAACTGGATCCTAAAAAAAGTTTGACATAAAAGAGCTTCTGGTGCATTCTACACCAATCTGCACTCCTTCCCTCCAGAAGAAGCTGTTGTCTCCAGTTCTGCTCTACTTACCTACTTTTGAGTCCCCCAGAGGGTGAAGCCTGCTAACACTGATCTTCCTCAACAAATCTTCGGAATACAACTCCAGGAGCTCTATTTCCACCGTCTAAACTCTTTAACACAGAAGGACTCCGTGTGACGGTATCAGCAATTCTTTGTGTCTCCTTAGAATAAGTTTCTGGTTCTCCTAAATTTGAATGGGCTCCTTAAGGTTGCACAAGCATGATGTCTGCCCCATTGCAGACTGAAGAAAAAATTCATATTGAAACTCTTACCACAAACTTGAAAATGCCAGAAAACCAAAGGAAGGAGTGTGTGTGTGTGAGTGTGTGTGTGTGTGTGTGTGTGTGTGTGTTACAAAGGGGGGAAATCGGAGGGGGAGACGAACCATGAGAGACTATGGACTCTGAGAAACAAACTGAGGGTTCTAGAGGGGAGGGGGTGGGGGATGGATTAGCCTGGTGATGGGTATTAAAGAGGGCACGTATTGAATGGAGCACTGGGTGTTATACGCAAACAATGAATCATGGAACACTACATCAAAAAAGAAAAAAAGGAAGGAAGAAAGAAAGAACAAAGCTAACTTTATTGTATCCAAACAAATGGTTCTGGCCACGGTAGGAAGTACAACTAGTTCCTATAGGAATGAATGAATACCTCAGATCTGGATCCTAGGGATTAAACAACAGTACCATTTTTAACAACAACAACAAAAAAGAATGGAGAGCCCACACATAAACCCTCACATAGATGGTCAAATGATTTTTGACAAGACTATTCAAAAGGAAAGGACAGTCTTTTCAACAAATGGGCCTGGGAAAATTAGATATCCACATGCAAATGAAGATGGTCCCTTACTTTATAGCATATGCAAATACTAATGCAAAATGAATCAAAGACCCAAACACAGACCTAAAACTATAAAACTCTTAGAACAAAACATACAGGGAAAATTTCATGTCACTAAACTTGACAATGATTTCTTGGATATAACCAAAAGCACTGGCAACAAAGAAAAACAGATAAATTGGACTACATCAAAGTTAAAAATTTCTGGGCATCAATAAGCAGTCACTGGTTTTAGATATATCCTCACTTCACCCAGGGTTCCTAGCATTATAAAAATGAAGAGTAACTGCAGTGACTGGGTAGCTCAGTTAAGCGTCAGACTCTTTAACTTCAGCTCAGGTCATGATCTCAGGGTCCTGGGATGGAGCCCCTCC